>NC_082342.1:96234716-96585549 GCF_027477595.1 Haemorhous mexicanus | reverse complement strand
GGGCTGATTCTGGGTTCTTTTAAAAAAAATAATTCTGTCCTGTCTGAACGCTTGAATTCTTCTATGTTATCTGACTTTACCAGCTAGCTCTTCTACTTTTTGTAGTTTGGACCACATGTTGAATATCTTAATTGTAGCTGCACTTTTACTTATCTTTTCTTTTAATTATTTAGTTTGTTATAATTTGGTGTGGTTTGTTATAATCAATGTGACTTAATGCAAGGATCACCTTGTGCTTAAAAAATATAAAAATTGAACGAAAACAACAAACCACAAGAGAGAGAAGTCTAATCCAAATCTAAAGAAGATAGAATCATCTTCCTTCAATGCCTGTATGCTAAGAAATTTATTTATATTAAGAAATCTGCTTATAATGCAGGTGTTAGATAATTCCTGCCTTTTTTCTGGCTGACTTGTTGGGAGTGGTTTTTTTATTTAGGGTTTTTTAGTGTTTTGAGAGAAGGCAGATTAGTGACCTCAGGGCCAAAGGAGAACAGTCCAGGACTAAAGCCACTTGTGTCCTTTTCTGTGCCAGACAAACAGACAGGAAAATGTGTGCTTATATAACAAGTGGAGGATGTGGGAATCTAAAGCTACTCCTTTTGGTACTAAAGCAAATGGAAGATTTTTAGCTTAATGGTGTCTGTTACCTGCAGAAATAGCTACAGTCAGCTTTTTCCTTCATAGCAATGGCTAAGACAGGCATGGAGGTTTGTGTGTGTACTGGAATTGTGACTCTAAAGTCAGATTTGTAAAGTCTTAGCAAAAAAAAAGTATGAGCTATAATTTGTAAGCAGTACAGGAATGTAGAGCCTTTACTTGGTGAAAATGATTGCAAACTTTGTTTCATCCTCACTTATCTAGAACTGCAGGATTTACTCAAGAGTCTTTCTAAAGACTCTGTGTGTCTGAGTGGGGTGATGGGAAAACAGAATTTGTATTCTTCTTTCATGATTAATACTGAGCTCTTTCTTGTCTGTCTGTCAGCCTGAAGACAAACTGCCTTGTTAGAGGGAGAAGTACTGCAAGTAAAGGGAGATAATATTTGTGCCTCTCTCCTGTGTTGCAGGGTTATGCTGCAGAGATGGACAACCCCTTAATGGCTCATCTCATTCCACCAGAACTGCAAAATAAGAAAGATATCTTGTTTGGGAATATGGAAGAAATTTATCACTTTCACAACAGGTGAGGATTTGCATTCAGTTCTAAGAACAGCTTTTGGATGAGATTCTTTACTTAGTATTTTAATCTGCCTTAGATTGCTAAAAGATCCTAACAGAGTTCTACTTGTCTGTATGGTATGTCAACATTGTATTGCTTAGGAGAGGAAAAGCAAAATATCTATAGAAGATGAGCAAAGCTGTGTGAAACTGCATACATGCAGTACACAGGTAGCATTTTGCATTGTGGCCATCTTTCTGAAGCAAGATATTTGGATCTGGTTACAAGATAAGTAAAGTAGGTTTTATTTGAGTTTCTTTTTTTCATTACTTTTGCTGTGGAAAGTAGATTATGGTTCTAAACCACAAATTCTCAACTCTTACATCTGATCGAGGGCGATTAATTTTATATTTCTATAGATGTATTAAATAATATATAAAAGTAATATATAAAACAATTTTTGTATATATTAAAATATATTGAGTGACCTCTCTGAAGTCTGAATCCTTGCTGCTAGAGAGGTATTTCTTCATAGGATAATATTTAAATTCATAGGAAAGGGAAACTGATTTTCAAGAGAAGTTAAGCATATTAGGTAGTTTATATTTTGTCACAGATTTTTTTATTTGTGTTTTGTGTGGGTTTATTTTCAGTTTTGGGAAGGTGGTTTTTGGGTTGTTTGGTGTGTGGTGTTTGGTAGTATTTGGAAGCAAAATCCAAACACTTTAAACTGTACAAATCCTGCTGCTGAATACATAAGGAAGGGAAATGAAATCCCCCTTCCTTCTCCAACCCTGTATTTGATTTCAGTTGCAGCAACAGTAAGCTGGAAGAAATTCATCAGAATATTTGTTTTTATTTGCTGTCCCCTTTAAAGTACACGATCTAGAAGAATTATGTTTGGGTTTGTAGCATTACAACTCTCTTTCCAAAAGTTAGAAAACTAATTGCAAGACTGTGAACATTATAACAACTTCCTTTAATGTGTGCTCTAAGAAAATTTTCTTTGTTATAGGATATTCTTGAGAGAACTAGAAACTTATGTGGAATACCCAGAACTAGTAGGACGGTGCTTTCTGGACCAGGTATGTGAGGCCTTTTGCTGGCACTTCATCCACAAACCTCTTCAGGGCTGTAACACATGACAGTGGTTCATGTAGCAGTTACCACCACATCCCCTTTGTCCTGAGCATGTAATAGGTTGAGAATGTAGATGTTATTTGAGAGTTAGAGATATTTCCCCCTGTGCAGCACAATCGATTTTGTTAGAAAAAACTGCTTTCTTGTTAAAAGAAACCTACTTTTTTAAAGTGGCAGTCAGGAAAGCATGAAGAGGAGTCATGCACTGCATTGTTTCACATCACTATTAAATGGTTGGTTTACTTGGTTAGATTTCTTTAGTATATTGTTGTTTTGTTCTTTTCCTTTTTCTTTAAAGAGTACACCTTAACAGAGTAAGTCCAAGACATTTTTGTTCCTAAAACAGAAGGCTATGACAAAAATAAACTTTTTAAATTGGGGATGTACTAAACAATGAGTCTCACCTGTAGTGTACTCAAGGCTAAATAAGAATGTGTGTATGGAAATCAGCCTATTGATGCTCTAAAGCTCCTGGGAGGAGCCATCCCTCTCCCTTCTGTTTACTGCCTACATCCATGGAGATGGGGTTTCCTAAGACTGAGGGATGGAGGTGCTTCTGTGCCTGCTGATTTCCTGCCTGGTCTTTCCTTTATATCTGTGGTTACTACAACATTTTCAACAGTCTTTATTTCCTTTTGCTTTCAGCAAGTGCTGAAGTCATGCCATTTAATTTTTTAAGTAATAAGGGGGAGCAAACTGCTTTATTTACCTTAGTGTGACTCCCTTTATTTACCTTAGTGTGACTTAGTGAAAATCACATTTCTGAAAAGAAAATGAAGGAAAAGGACAAAGTCTTTTAAAAAAATCTACACAGTGGGTCTCATGGTTGGGCACACATAGAGATATTTTTCATACTGTAGGAGAAATATAACATATAAAACATATAAATATAACACACACTTCTTCATAAGGTGTTTAACATTCATCTGAAGCAAAAATTAACAGGAATGTTTTATTTTGCAAATTAATAGCCATTACAAATTCAGTGATTTTGCAATTCCTTGAGGCATCCTGAGCAAAAAACAATGATTCAATTTTTGGTGGTGGTGGAGTCTTTTATAGCATTATTGAAAATGAAAAAAATTGTTATGAACTTTGTCTATTAAAGTCACAAGAATTCATTAACTTTTTGCTTGTCTCCCCAATTCCAGATGGAAGACTTCCAGATTTATGAGAAATACTGTCAAAATAAACCTCGATCTGAAAGTTTGTGGAGGCAGTTTTCAGACTCTGTATTTTTCCAGGTATGCTTGCTTGAATCCCTAAAATAATGGTGGCTTCGGTTTGTTGGGGTCTGGGTTTTTTTGTTTAGTTTATTTTTACTGAACCTTCTCAAGAGCAAATAGCACAAATACTGATTAGTGTCCTGATGAAATCCAACATTGATTACAGGAATGTCAAAGGAAACTCGACCACAAGCTCAGTTTGGACTCATACTTACTGAAACCAGTTCAAAGAATAACCAAATACCAATTATTGCTAAAGGTAAGTATTACTAAACTATAATGCTAAGGACATTTTGTGCATTTTTTTTTTGAATGTTGCTTCTCTCATCCTGCTGGAGAGAAACATAAAAGTTAGTGAGCAGATGTGTAAATGGAAACACACAGATCCCTGTTCATCAGCTTTCAGGTCAGTTCTTTTTTCTTTCAGTCAAAAAACATCTAATAACAAACATTACACAGAGACATCTTGTGTAACTACCTTTGCCCTTAGATTGCAGCTGAAAAGAAGGTGAAAAGTTGATGGGGGGAAACAGAAGGTCCAAGAAAGCTTTGAAACAAAGATGATAGAGTATCTGAAGTAGTTCAGTTGTAGTCACCCCACCCACATTGCAGGAACTTGACTTGCTGAACTCTAGGAAATGCACTTGAGAGAGAGCACTGTATGGTGTTTGTCTGAAGGATGCTGTTGAGATTCACTTAAATATGCTATACTGAGAGCATTTAACAGCATTTAAAGAATTACTTTGTTCTTGTGTAAAAAGGGGAGAATTATAAAGGGTTTTTTTTTTGCTTAAAATAACTTCCTACAGTCCATGAGTAAAATCTTATTTTCATATTGTGAAGTCACATGAATTTGCTGCTATGTTTATCATTATCAACTTGGAAGATGCTGGTTCACTTTCACCAATGATCCCTTTAGAGAAGGGATTCCTTTTTAAATGTGTAGACAATACCCAGTGCACTAAGTTTAAATCTGTTACTAGCATGCCAGGCCTTACCATAATTAAAAGAGTAAATGAAATTTGACTATGTTTTTAAATTTGTTTTGAAAAGTAACAAATGAAAAGACCCTATCCTTTTGTTTGAGGATTGTTGGTTTGGGTTTGGTTTGTTTCTTTTTTTTTTTCCAATTGTGATGAAAATGATGTTTGCAAAGTTAGTCTGATAAAGTTCTTACATACAGCTTACAAAATATCTAGATGAACAAAATATATTTGGCTAATGAGCAGGAGAAATGAGAAGTAAATATTTAGGATCTATGGAGTTCCAGCCACTATTGTACTACCTAGATGATATGGTATAAAGCTTCACTCTGCTAACTTTAAATCCACAGAATCACAGAATAGTTTTGGTTGGAAGGGACCTTAAAGATCATCTCATTCCAACCCCCCTGCCTAAAATTCAGTGTTAAAATGTGAACATTCCTAGTTGCTACTGTTTCAAAAGCTGGGTAAGTGTGTTGTCATTCCCTTGCACTCAGGAAATGCTGAAGTACAGTAAGAACTGTGAAGGTGCTGAAGATCTTCAGGAAGCACTAACATCTATCCTGGGCATTCTTAAAGCAGTTAATGATTCTATGCACCAGATAGCCATTACAGGCTATGATGTGAGTAGCAATATTTTTGCTTACTTTTAACTTCAATTTCATTTCTTTTTTAGATATATATGCAACATGCCCTATACTGTGTACTAATAATGAGAAGAGTGTGTACATAACATGCCTTTAAATTTAATTGTGTAATGAAAACAATACGAAAGGGATCTCTTTATACTCTTTTGAAGCTTTCCTGCTATGACTAATATTTTCCTCTGCCTACCTAAGTTGTTTTTTTCTTTGATCTTTGTGTAAATCTACACCCAAAGCTTTCAGTTCCCAAACAAGTAACAAAACCCAAAACAATACATGAGCAGAGGGGAAGGGGGTAAGAACCCAACAAGCAAACATGTATTTTGCTTCCCTCTCTCTATGCATAGTTCTCTGTGCCTCTGCTACTGGTACTCTTGACTGTAAAATCCTGCCTGAACAGTGATGGCCAGTGAAAATTATATGGAGAAATTCAAGACTGATTTCACTGCATTTCCAAATCCAACATAAACACTGAGATGAGAGATTATTGGGAACAACAGACTTCCAAAGACCTGTTTGGAGTCAGTATTGTAATCTGATGTTATCTCTGTAGTTACAAATATCACTGTTTTTTTTCTTCTAGGGAAACCTGAATGAGTTGGGCAAGCTTTTAATGCAGGGATCCTTCAATGTCTGGACTGATCATAAGAAGGGTCACACAAAGGTGAAAGATTTGGCACGCTTCAAGCCGATGCAGCGACACCTCTTCCTCCATGAGAAAGCAGTGCTGTTCTGTAAGAAGCGAGAAGAGAATGGAGAGGGCTATGAGAAAGCACCTTCTTATAGCTACAAACACTCCTTAAATGTAAGACACTGATCAGTCCTTATGGCCAAGGTCCTGAGGGCTTAGCCTGTAGTAATATTCTAGTTCTGTCTGCAAACCTGTGTTACAGCATTGTACTGGGAACTTCACTCCTTCAGACAAACCTGACTGGTGCTGCAGGTCTGTGTTGTTTTGTGTTGCTGTCTGTCCAGCTGAATGGCAGGTGTATTAATCACACAGAAAACATAGGGAAAGGTAATGTAAAAATCATGGAGGGTTTGTTGGTCTGGATTTTAAAAGAGACATTTTACAAGTCAGTCTCAACCTAAGGTACCTAAACCCTTCTTCCCTCCAAGGTAGCCAGGCTGATACAAAGAACTGAATCTCTTGTCTCCAACACACAGATCACAAATTGTTAACTATTCTTTTCCTTGTGCAAGAAGCCAGATGGGGTTTTCCTTTTCAGAAGTAAGGTACCAAAGAATACCAGTAGCTTCCCTTTTCTGTTTTTAACATAATTGCAATGCAGTAGGTCAGCTTCTGTTCTCTTTGCTTCCAGATGGCTGCAGTTGGAATAACAGAAAATGTCAAAGGTGATGCAAAAAAATTTGAAATCTGGTATAATGCAAGGGAAGAAGTTTACATTGTACAGGTAAATAGCATGGCCCTACATTAAAAAAAAAAGAAAGAAAGAAAGAAAGAAAGAAAAGAAAAGGGGAGGAGGAGTCTAACCCTAAGAAGATCTGGAGGGTTTTTCCCTTCTGTTATATCACTTATAGAGTGTGATGAGGAAATGTAGAGAAAAAAAAAGAAAACTAAATCATATTTCAATGGTAGAGCCTTCTGGGGGAAAAAATAATTATATCTTACAATGTCCACAGAGGAACTTGTATACACCATTACCATAGCTGTCACTGGAGTAGGGGATGGCTGGGGAGATGGGGTTTGGCTGCAGCACATGCACAGCCTCTGCCTCAGCCTGTTCCAGTGGCTACAACCAGTTTCTGGTCACAGAAGCACTGGAGAGGGAGCTTTGTCTGTCCCTCTTGAATCAATCCTCTGAAGCTATGCTTTGGCATGTAACTATATGTGTAATAACGATTCTGTGCTTGATGGCTGATTGTATTTATTTTTGGGTAGGCACCAACCCCTGAAGTTAAAGCTACTTGGGTAAATGAAATAAGAAAAGTGCTAACAAGTCAACTGCAGGCATGCAGAGGTAAAATGCTTTGGAGATTCTCTTTTTTATTTGTCTATCTTTTTTAATCTATTTTCTCTTTGATCCTCAGATCCTGCCCTGTAGATCTTCCTGGTACAGGACACAAATCAATTTTAATAGTTCTTTTTCTTTCCTCCATTTCAGAAGCTAGTCAGCACAGGACACTAGAACAAACACAGAGCTTACCTCTCCCACTACCAGCATCATCTTGTGCAAGGTAAGTATGTTGTTACATCATCTTGTGAATATACTAATACATCTGACTTGCAGCTCTTCATTGCTCCTACCCCTTAATACTGGCCCTTGTGTTTTAAGGTTTTGGGTTAGTTCTCTTCCTGCTATAAAGCTGTAAAGCCTGGAGTTTATACATCTCCAGAACTGTTAAGCTGAGCAGCAGTGGCATGTGTTTTGCCAGTTGATAGAGAATGCCACAGAAATGTAATTTTCTGCGCCAGCCAAAATCCTGGTGGTATTATGTGTATGCTTGTTGAGCAGCTGATTATATTCATTATGGTCCTTCCTTTTTGTCTTTTTCACAGCAGAATCTTTTCTCTGTCTCTTGTTCTTTTACTCCAATTTTTTTTTAACTGAAGTAATGTATAATTTCTCCAGTGTCCTAATTTCTGGGTGAAAGTTTTTCTTTTTTCCTCTAGCCTTCACCATACCAACCTATATATTCTGTTCCCATCTGTTGTTCTGCCCTTGCCTGACACCTCTCTTTAATCCTCTGCTACTCAGTCTGGTTTTCCATATGTGTGTGTTTGTAGCTATCCACCAGCCCATGTGCTCATGTCCATATGGTGTGTGCTCAAACACGTATTGGTAGCTCTCTGCCTTGCATCTCTTATGCATCTACTTATTGCTCAGGGAGAATTTCCCAGATACATTGGATTTGTGGAGTGTCTTTCTCTATCCCATTCCCAGATGGAGTTGTGATGGGAATCCACTGCAAGGTCCCTCATTTGTTCCTGTATTAAGAGCTTCTGAGAGGCAGAGTTTATTCCTTTATCTTTCTTCTTTTATTCCTAGTACATTCAGGAGGAGCCTGTTAGCTGCAAGTGAGTGGAAGTTGTCCTGAGCCATCTTTCCAGTAACTCCCACTGCCATGGTACATGTGATTGCAGTTAGTCAGGAGAGGTGTTTCTCATTTGTATGTTCCCATGGTCTTTAAATGCACAGTCACCAATTACTTTCTCAGTCCTGGAAGCTACACTCTGAGAAGGAACAAAAAATTGGTTTACAGCCTATATATCTGTATTTAAAAGCCTGTGATTGAACTGATTGCCTTCATGCTCTTCTAATAAACAGTCCTTCACGAAACCACATCAGAAATACCAAAAAAATGGAGGAGAAAAAAGCTGATCTCACAAGTCTAGAAGGTTGTGGCACTGCAGGAGCACCAAAGTACCCCGAGAAAGGCAAAGGTGAGTTTGCCCACACATGTTGTGGTCTTTAATTGCAAGGAGCATGCCTGCACTGCAGATGCACAGGCAGATCCACCAGCAGAGTAGCCACGGTAGTGCAGGGGAGGCAGCACGACTCCTGAACAAGCAGGGCTTTGCTGTTTTCAGCCCTAGGGCAGCCAACCCACAAAGTGCTGCCCACACTAAACCAGCGTGCTGGTCCCATCTGCCCTTAGCTTGGGATTGATTTCTGCATTCCAGTGTGTGGTGTGGACAGGCCCAAAGCCACCTTGAATGGATGGTGGCCAAAGGCAGGGAGGAACTCTTTGCTAAAAGCCAAAGTCTGCAGTAGGTCTTCTCTTAAAGCTGCCCAGGTCTCAGGGTTCTCTTCCTCTGAAAAAATTTCTTGGCGTTACTTGATGTAAGAGGGAGTTTTTTTTTTCTGTTCTGTTTTTTCTCTTTAACTTTTTTTCCCATCATGGAAATTATTTATTGAACCACTGGTAGTACAAGCCCTTGCACAGCAAGAACAGCCACACACTCATGTTGTTCCTGGACTTTCAGTTGTCCCTTCTCATTCTAACACTCAGGTTCCCTGGCATAGCTGCAAATTACTTTCTGCCTTGATCTTTTCATGGCCTTCTCCCTTTTCTTTCTGTGTCTCTCTCTTCCTTTGTAGACAGCACTAGCTCTACCTCAGAATGCTCTGTACTGTCAAAAAAGCGCTTTACGCTGCAGGGCTTTACTAACCTCAAAAGTCAGAAAGGTAACTTAAAAACAAGGCTAGAGTGTTTTCTGTGTAAGGCTGTGATTGAAGCATCACCTTGTATGTGTGTGTAGTGTGATAGGTTTTCAGTGTGCACACTAGCTTGTTCTTCCAAGGTCAAGCTAGGTTCCTTAGTCGGTGCCTCTGACAGGGAGATTTCAAGGGAAGCCAGCTCCAGAGTGGGAGGGGGAGAGGCAGCTAGGAAAAGTGGGGCTGTGGAGATGCAAGAGAAGGGGTGTGATTATCAGTGCCTCCAATCTCACTGTCAAGGCAAAGGACAGAGTTTATAGTACCCCATTTCTGTAGAAAAGCTAGAGGTAGGAAATTGTCTTCTGACCAGACACCTGGCCTGCTCCTAGCTTCAGTGGATCTGCCCCAAATGCACTTGTACTTGGCAAAAAGGAATCAAGGTGATTCTGTGAAGGTTTTATAGAGGATTTTTTATTGGCATCCTTGCTAACAAAATTCTCAAAGCATAAATAACTACAGCAGAATGTGTCTGGCAATGTTCTTTTGCTGGATAGAAAAATAAGTAAGAATTTCCCTATTCTTCCAGAAATGGTCTTTGCCTCTTTTTTCCTAAAACAGGCAAAAAGTGTTTGAGACTTTTCTTGCTTCCTCCTGCCAAGTAATCACACTGGTACAGTCACTTCTTGCTTTGAAGAGCTGTCTTTGAACAGTCTGAATTGCATTAAGATGATGGCACTTGACCAACAGCATGGAATTTTTTCCCCCTCAGAATGCCTGTTGAAAACCCAATTACCTTTGAGTTCTTTCTGGAGAGACTCTAGGGTTGTTTATCTAATGCTATTGAGGTGAGCACTAATGTCCCATGCTTGCCTTGACAGAAACTCCATCTCCTTCTGCTAAAAGCCAGACATTGCCAATGATCCTTCTTACAGGACCAGGTATTGCTGTAGCACTAGATTTACATAAAAATGGTTGCTTAATTTGGTAATGTTTGTCTGAAATTGAAGTTAATTGTACTCAGTTGATGTCTAGTCAATTTAAGAAAGTTTACATATATTTTCACCTATTATTTTAAAATAAATTTGTCCATTTATCTTCAAATATCTACTTGTAAATCGTTAATTCCTTCTGCTGCCATGCACCAGTGACAGCTAAAATTTTATTACAGAAATCCACTTGTTTTCCAGTGTAAACTCAAAGGTATTTAGCATGCAATCCACCTATTCTCTTTTTTCCAGTTCTTCAATATCTCTCTTCTGTGTTTTTTTACCTATTCATCCTCCTGCAGCTTCTCCTACCAGTCCTGACAAAAAAGCCAAACGGCACGAAGTAGTGAGTGACCCAACTCCTTTTGGTTTGAGAGGTACAGTGATGCCACTTGTACTCCACAAGTACCCACATATCCCTCATGTAATATGTTACATCAGAGTGCTGAGAATACCTGTGTGATGCTGTTGTGTGCAGGAGTATTGACATCAGCTATGTTTTCCCAAGTGGATCTATATATACTGGTTTTGATAGCATGACTGGTTGAAGTTTTACCTTGGTTTCAATAAAGTAGCATATGGGTAGCTAGTTTTTAGAAGACAGGGGGAAAGAGATCTGTTGCTGAAGAAAGAGCCAGAGTCCATGTGTTGGATGGAATTACAGGGCTGTCCAGCTACTCTGCCACCATGGTTTTCCAAATGTTAGAATCCTTCTGTCACAGGTGCCCTTGTGGAGAGGATTTAACTTCTAAAAAGAAAAAAATTTCCAAAACTCAGATCACTGTCATGAGGAATTTCTGGTTTAGATCTGCATTTATTACTGCTGACACGGCCCTGTTGCCTCTTTCTTTGGGTGATAGTTGGCAACTTTTACCACCCTGTGAACCCCAGATGACTTAACTGAGCCCCTGGCAGCAATTTGCCTCCCGTCCTCCCAACTCACAGCTAAGCAGAGAATAGGAAAGTACTTCAATAAACAACCCGTTTCTAACAGTGGGGCTGATGGTGAAAGTTAGAGTACAAATCCCTAGGGCCAATGAACTAGAGCAGTGGAGAGTACAAGGAGGGCAGTCCCTCTCCTCCCGACTCTTTCCACCACTATGTCCTTTAGAAAATGTTGGTCTAAATGTGGAGCTGTTCCAGTCCCTGTCATCAGCCTCCCCTCCAGGTTTCTGAAGTCTTTGTCTTGTCTGTGGAAATGGTGCAAGCTCAGCTGCTGTGCTGGGCAAACTCCAACACCATTCACCTTGCTGAGCAGCAGGCAATGTATTCCTGGGCTAGACACGTGCAGAAACACTACAAGGGTGGATATGAGAGTTACAAGGTTATTCTTCTGCAGGTAGCAGGCAAAACTCAGAGATCTCCAGATACCATGGAAATCCTGAGGGCCCAAAAATGTCTGAAAGAAAAGTGTGTTCTATGACCTTTTCCTCAGGTGCTGGAATTTTCCAGGGAAGAGAGTCCTAGATCATTGCTGATTTACAGTAAAATTACTGTGTCCTTGGAACAGGCTTATCTGATTTGGTGTTCTGTCCCATCTAGAGTAAGAAGCATCTTACTTTGTGAAACTGCTAAACCAACTAAATCAATTTAAAACATCTACTAACTCCTCCTCCTGTCTTGCACCTTCCAATCTCTATTCTGGAAATTTATCTCTTCTCCTTGCCCAGCTCAAAGAGGGATAAGCAGGGAGCTGACCCAGGCATTTTGGGATGAAACTGCACCAGTTGATGGCCACAGACAGAGTTCATGGACCCCATTCATTTCCTTTCACTGCTGTATTGCTCTCATTTATGCTGAGCTCAAGGAATACGAACTAGTGTCAGAATTACATGGCATAGGCTGATCATAGCTCTTTGAAGAAACCTGTTAGATTATTTCTGAAGAGAAGTAGTTAATGAATTCTTGGTTTCCCTGGCATTGTTATATCTCAAATAATTTCTGAATAACCTTGTCATTTCTCAGGAGTGCCTACCTTTTTCCTACCTTCCCTGCCTTTAATAGGGAGTTCTGATGTAGTCCCACCCTGGAGAACACACACACAGATGGAATGTACATGCATAGTTTTGCTCCCATAGTTTGCTAATGTGAATTCTACCATGGTGGCCACCTCCCTTCCCAGCAGGAGATGGGCTTTTATATAGACTTGTTGATTGTAGAGTGCAAGCTTGTATGGGGAGGACTATCCTTGGTGTGGCAGGATCAGGCCAGTCTGCTCTGACCACATCAGCCCAATATAAGAAAAGAAAGATGCTGAGGAACAAGAGCTGTTACCCAAAATGTACCCAAGCTGTTACCCAGTGAGTAGGAGGTTACAGGCACTTAGAATGATTTTATTTTTTCTTTTATGCAACCCATTGGTACTGTGTCTAATGAGAGCTTGGAACAATTAGGAGAATTGTTGCATTGTTCCTAACTTAGAAATAACAGAAATGGTTTCAGCTGTGTCCAACAAGCCAACTACAAGATGTAAGATTCCAAGGAAATTTTCATGGAATACAGCAGAAATTTATTATTCAGTTTCTTCACAGAAAGAAGTTCATTCTTACCTCTCAGCAGGGCCAAATGGGTCAGTACTTCCAATCTTGTGCAGGTCACTCAGCAGCATAGGAAAGGTAAAAGTCCCACTCTGTTTGGTGTGCTCTGGATGTGATTCCTTTCTATGATTTCTTTGCCTTTATTCTGATGCTGCTAAGGCTTTTCCTAATGCACTGGCATGACCAGCTGTGTGTCAAATGTCTCAGCAGCAGTGCAAAGCAAAAATGCTGGTGCTTTCTCAATTCAACTAACAGTCACATGAAAGGGAAGGTTTGTTCTTCCTTTAATTCTTTTCATTGAGTTTCACTGTTGTTACTATTTGGCTTGAAAGAAAATCTTGCTTACAAATACTTATCTCTTTTATCATGACTTTTTTCATTATAAGCTCAACACATTTATTAGCAGCTGCTGAACTTGGTGTAAAACATCCCACTAATAAAACCTAATATTCTTTTATTTGGAAGAGGATTTTGTGTTCTCTGGATATGATTCAGCTTTATGAATAAATTAAATGCTTCATTCTGAGAGCAAAAAAGCAGTAAATGACAGGCAGGAGAATGTTGTTGTGGTGTTTTATCTTGATGTAACACCAAGATAGTTCAGAGCACTTTTTTGTGTCAGCTTGAATACTCTTAAATATTGGGCTGCCTTGTCAGGTGAGGTACATACTGCTTGTAACCTGTGTGGAATTTTTTGACAGTGTGAAGGAGACAATTCTTATCTATTCCTTATTCCAGCAAGCTGGTTAGGTTGTTCAGCCTCTTCCCAAAAAGTGTATGTTCCTGTCTTCTGCTTCCTCCCAAGAAGCAAAGATTTCCTATCCCTCATTTATCTTTGAAAAACATATATTTATTATACAAATATTTTTATATTTTTGCTTTTCAGTTGGAAATTTGCATTCACTCCATTAATTTCCCTTGATGTAAACCCAAAGGGCTAAATTCACTGCCAGTGCATTTCCACAACTCCACTTACTCGGATGGAAACAGGCCAACTTTCGCCAGCAGTGAATTTCACCCAGTGACTGTAATAACCTCCCTGTGTCAGCTTTTCTCCTGTTCATATTGAGCTTCTCAGTGGGGAGAACATTTCTTCCAGTCAGTGGCTCAGTTAACTGTTGGCTGTTCCTTCCCCAAGGCTGGGCCAAACCATCCCATTCTCTTGATGCATCCGAAGAAAATGACGGCTGGTCTAGTGCTGAGGAACCGCTGAATTCATCGGATGCGGAGGAAGAAGGAGCAGGAGGGGCAGGCGAGATCAAGCTGGTAACCAGAGATGCTTTCCTGTGGAGCTGAGCAAGTGCTGCCAGCACAGTGTGTCTGGTGGGATACAGGAGTGCTTCTGAAGCTGCAGGAGGGAAAGTGTCTGCCTTGAAATGCTCAGCTGGGCAATATTCCCAGGGCAACGGAGAAGAACTCCTTCTCTTAAATCCACCGTGGTGTTTGTACCTGGGGGAGGTCCCTCTGTGCCTTTGCACACCTGCAGCCCAGCGAGTCGGGCTGCTTGTGCCATGATGCAGCAATCAAGTGATGACAGGTTCACTGACCACGTCAGTAGACTTCCACACAGATGCCATGGCATGGATTTGCCAGGTTTTCTGTTTCTTTTGGATTTATTTTCTGTACCCATATGAATTAATTGTTGTAGTGGGAACATTTCACTGAATGTTTTCCAGGATATGAAAATTAATGTATCAAATTTGCATGGGTCAGCACAATTTTAACCCCAGTATGTATATTTTCACCATGTTTAGCATGTAGGTACATGGGAAAGAAGGGAAAAGTATTATAATTACATAACAAAAGCTGCAACATGCCTTAAAGTACTCAACAGAAATAATTTGTTTTCTTTCCTCTTGTGTGCATTTAGACTCCTGGTAAATATACAGTTGTGACTGATTATGACAAAGGAGTTTCTGAAGAATTTACAGTGAAAAGTGGAGATCTAGTTCAACTGATTCGTGAAGGGGAGGATGGACTTTGGTAGGCAGATCTGTGTTTGGAAATTTTTATAAGCAGAACTGTGTTTAGAAGGAAGATGTTTAGGGCAAAACTTCCAAAAGCACCGAATGAAGAAGTCTGACTTCCAATTTTTTTATATGTTTTTTTTTTAGGTTTGTAAAGAACCTGAGCAGTGGTAGAGAAGGTTGGATTCCAGCAAGCAATCTGCTGATGCTCATAGGCAACTCAAAATCAGCTCAATCTTTAAGCAGCTCTGGTAGGTTATGTATTTTAAGTGAGATGATTTTCTCTTTGAAGATTCTTATTATCAAAGAAAGTAATGAAAAACAACCACTATATAATATTTTCTTGTATGTTTTTTTGCTCCCTTTCTTTTCCCAGAATCAGGCACTGCCTCCAGCAATTTGAGCACATCATCAAGTTGCAGTGATAGCTGCAATGTCAGTAGCACCAGCTTCTCTGACATTAAGGGCTAATATGACATGTTCATCCCACCTCCCTGGAAGGTAAATCTGGAGATTGTCATTTGCTGCAGAGTTCTGGACGTTGGACTTCACTGGAGAACCACCAGTACTGTGTTGCCAGCTCTGAGTATTTTTAGTGGTGACTTTTACAGGTTCTCCCAGAGGATCCCAATGAAAAGTGCATGGAATGTGAAGTTGTAAATAAAAGTTAAATGATTTGAAATAGGATTTTGTAGAGGTTTCTCCTCTGAAGAGCTGTTAGCATCAAGTGTATTTTCTCCTTGACACGCGATCAGGTTTCTGCAGAACTGTATCCTTTTGTAACAGCCAGAATCTGAATGTGAGCAAACAAAATGTGTTCAACAAAATGCTAAATGCTCATTGTAAACAAATAACATAGCAATCACTGTACAGGATAGGTATGAGGAAAATAAATCCAAGTTTACAATTTCTTCTCCCCAAGAAACCCTTTCTCCAAGGACATACCTCAGTCAATGCAGTGAATGGAACTCCTATGGTAACAAGGAAGGAGGTTTGGTCCACCCTCTCCTCTTGGATTTTCAGGATATTCTTCTGCTTCCTAGAGGCTGGGATGCAGACATGACCAATTCACTGGCCAAAACAACAAGAGAAACTATTACTTTTTCCCTTCCAACATTTTAGTGACATGTGCAATAGAGTAGCCCTTTTATTTGTTTGGCCTCACAACCAAATTCTTTACCAAGATCACTGTTTACATAGCCTTGGCAATTTAGTAGTATATTTTTCCTTATGCAGGTGCACAATGAAACACAGATGTTCTTATTCACTAAATGATTTTTTAATAAAGAGTAATTGCATGGTTTCAGCTCTCACAACATGCAGTTACAGGCAGAGGAAACTTGTAACTGCACTATGGGTCGAGCCTTCCTTCAAACAAACCTATGAGGGCTGGAGAAATCCAACATATTTTTAGTCCACAGTGTTTGTTCCAGATTAATTGAAAGATAAAAAAACCCCAATTACATAATTTTTCTATGGAAGTGGAGCACAGGAGAAAAAACAAAAAGAGTCAGATTTATGTTACAGATGAGTTTTTTAAAGGAAGGGTGATGCTAAATTTGCCATTTTTCAGGGTATGATTCAAGCCAATGTTGTAAATTTTCACTTTGTCAGACATTCTTTGCACACCATCCTTACAAACAGTACAAAACTAAGTGCATATATTGAATACTGTATTCATTCCTGTCTATCTCTCAAATATTTTTGCTTATATGAAAACAGGTTTTTAACTGATTCATGCACCATATTATTTAAAAATAACGGGGACATGAAGAGCATAACTTTTCAGAAGCACTAAGCACAGCAGATTATGTCAAAGGGAACTGCTGTTAATCATCAGACTCACTGATGGCTGAGCCCTGAATTCTATCTTTACGCCAGAATTTTATGTTTTAGAGGCTTCAGATTGGAAAACTTAAATGACAAACACTCCTAGGAATGATGCAGAAGCAACCCTACCCCGCAATCAAAATGCAGCTGACCATGGTCAGCACAAATTGAAGCATGTATGTACACACACATAAATGTATGCACAGATATACGTGCATGTACGTGCTTGTGTGTATATACCTGCATGTGTAGATATGTATATGTGTGTAGATATGATGTATCAATGTAAAAGATGTATTTATAGTCTTCATGCTGCTGAATGTGTCACTTTACAATTCATAAATACTTAGTTTTCTTGCAGTACTGCAATATAAATGCTGATCAGGGTTTTACTTCAGGCATCTTTTTCAACATGGAAATCCTCTGATCTTTTTTTTTTTTTTATTATTCCATATAATACTGTGCTGACCAGGAATATTTAGTCTGATATTTAACAATGGAATAGCAACATGAGAATCAGCTTATCTTCATCTATGTAAGTTATTTTGTAAATTATCTGTAACATAATTTACTTATATATTGCTGTCATTGCTTGGATGAGACTGTTGTTTCATTTCTCACTGCAGCCTGATTTGTGTTATTTCCATGGGTTTTTTTCCACATCATTGCACTTTAATACAACCCATTTCACCATTTCCTTTTTTACTGCTGTTGTGAATTAGAAGTTCAAAGTCAGAGGTCTCTACTGTAATTAATTTGAATAAATTTCAGCGCTTCTTGCTGAATGCCTTTATATAGACATGCTCTGGGGTTTATTTTGTCTCACAGTCTTGAAAGGTTTTTATGGGTATCATAATAAAACAGAGAGAAGTTCTAGGATTTGGAACAGAAAACCAGGACTGTGTATTCAAATCCTCAGCCTGCTTATTCTGGCACCATCTCAGAAAAACACCATGTCACCTTTGTGGTCATGCCTCACTTAGAATCATGTGCCTGGCACTAGGGAATTAAAGCCTGTCTGCAGGCTGAGGATAAAAAAAAGAAAGTTGGTGCCTGGTAATTGGAAGGATTCCCTTTTTCCCACACACCCTTTTCTGAAAGAAAGCACATCCCTGTTGGGTTTTCCCAAGGAAAGCCATGTATCCATGGATCCTCTGGTACTAGCAGAGCAAGTTGGAGGTCTGCATCTGGCCATGGCTGGGTGAGAAACAAGACACCACGTTCACCCTTGCTGCATGTGAAGAGGAACATGCTTGTACATTCAGTGACAGATGACTTTAAGCACCACCGTGCCATGCCAGGTGAATTCCATACTGACTGGAGTGATTTGGGCTGAGCTGTTGGCCATGTGCACTACAGGATCCAGTTATGGTGTTTTACTGAGATTTGATTGCTTTTTGTTTAGTCTTGATCTTGTCATCATGACAGCTCCCTGTGTAACAGGTAGTCCTACTTTTCTGAGAAAGAGGAGGTCCAGCCTTTTTGAGCAGATCCACATTATACTTGTTAGAGCAAAAGAATGAAAGAACTCCAGCCCAAATGTACCTTAGTAAAGAGTAAAACTGAAGGGTTTTCCATATAAAAAACCTAATAATGGTTGGTTTCTTAGATCACTGTCTCGAAGTCGGGGCACAAACTGTTTCACAGATACAGAAGCAGTTTGCTAGCTGGAATACAAAACATTTTCTCCATCCTGCACAGTTGTTGTCATTGAGCAAAGCTGAGGAAGTTGTACCATAACTCATTTACATCACCTAACTCAAAATGACAGAAACTCCTATTCCCCTTCTCAGTGATATGTTAGATGTTACTATGACTCCTCTATTTCCACACAAGTCCCCAGAATTAGCAGCCTCCCTAGAAGTGTGTGGCAAGAACCAGATCTGCCTGGTATGATGAAGCAACCCAAATTCAGGGATATTCAGGTAAAAATAATCAAATCCCTTAATTAAGGATGCAGGAATAGAAGAGAAATTCTGTTGTTAACAAAGACTTTGTGTAAACTTGTGTTTAGAGATTGTATTACCAAAATAAGACATTTAACTACTGAAGTGCCTTCTCTGGGACTTTTAAAGTAGTTAAATTCATTTTAAAGGAGGTGAATTTTTATTTATTCCCCATCCACTGGCAGGACAGCGAGGTCCCCAGCTACATTTAAAAGACTATGGATTTGCTAGTGGTGCTGTTGTAGCTGTGATGGCCTCAGTCAAGAAAAGGTTTTTAGCAGAATTAATATCTCTCATTGCCAACTGAGATATTAAACAGGCAAACTTTGGAGCACACTGCCTTTATTATCTTTTCTTCCTTTATTCTCTCTCTGTTTTCAGATATCCTTCTCAAGTAGTGAAAGAAGAGAAAGAAATAACCCACATCAAAATTTTAAAAATACAATGTTAAGCTTGTAATTAGAGCTCATCACAAAAAAAAAAAAAAAAAGGTCTTCCCATCTTCTCTTTCCTTCTTTCCTCTTTGTGAGAAAAACTGGGGTACAGGTAGTTTTTTCCAAGAATGTAGTTCTTTTTTGAGGTCTAAATCTCAAATAATTTGCTTTAAAGTTTAGCAGCATAATACTCATATATTATTAACTTGCTTAAAGTCAGTCTGATAAATGACTGGTGGAAAGTTGCTGTTGTAAATTCAAAAATCAAATTAATCCTAAAGCTTTCTTACCTAGATACAGTTTTGGCAGGTTACTCAAATGATCTCTGATGGCCTCTTCAAAATTGAATTTAATATTGATTTTTTTTTTTCTAATTGTTTCCTGATGAGAAAACTCATGTTGAAATGAGCAGTTGGATCAGATCAAACTGCCCAGTTCCCAATAGCTTCCATACATATCTTCTCTTCAACCCAAAACATGAAACTAAAACCAACAAAATTGTAGGAGTACTTCTTTTAAAAATGTCAGCAGAAAACAAAGCAAATATAAAGAAGGACATGTTCTGAGACATCATCATGTCTTCAGGCTGATAGTTCTGCTTTAGATTTTATTTTGTAGTGTAAACATTTTTCATGTTTAATGCTTTTTCTTTCTTACTTTTTAAAATAAAAAACATTGGCACATCAAAAAATACCCTAAATCATATTTTTAAAAGAGCTGTTCCCAGACTGATTCTAGTAGCACCCATAAGCAGCAGAGGTACATGTTTGCTGTAATATACATTAATTTTTAATTGAACACCAGTTCATTGTTTTGGAATGCTCAGAAAACATAAGCCAAAACTGAAGACAGCACTGGCAAGGAGATTCATAGAGCAGAGCTACAGGGGAAATCTCATTAACTAGAGCACGACTGCACAAGAAGGAAAACAAAGTAACACACAGGGATCTTCTGGGGAAGGAAAGCAAACTGTTTTCTCCTCGGGCTGGTGACATGGTTCAACCCCAAACAGGACATGACAATGCAGCTGCTCACTCCCTCCCACCCAGTGGGCTGAGGAGAAGAATCAGGAACAGAAAAGTAAAACCTGTGGGTTAAGAACACTTTAGTAATTGGAACAAAGTAAAATATAATAATACTAATGATAACACACTGATGATAATACTACTAGTAGGAGAGAGAAAGGAAAACAAAACAAAACAAAAAAGAACAAGTAATGACTATGCAATTGCTCAGAAGCTGATGACCAGTGCCCAGCCCAGACCTGAGCAGCAATCATCCCCTTCCAGTTTATATACTGGGCATGACTACTAAGAAAGGAATATCCCCTTGGCCAGTTTGGGTCATTACTCCTGGCCATACTCCCTCATGGCTTCTGCTGCAGCTCCTCGCTGGCAGAGCATGAAATTCAAAGTCCCTCACTTAGGGTAAGCACTACTGAGCAACAGCCAAGACATCAATGTGTTATCATTATTCTCATACTGAATCCAAAATCCCAGTATGGCACTGAAAAAGAAAATTATCTCTGTCCCAGCTGAAACCAGAACAGTATCCAACCCTTATTCCATACCACTTGTGTCATGCCAAGTCCCACACTTCCAAATACCCCATCACCTTTTCCATCTTTTGCTGGATATACACACAGATACCACTCTCTAAGTCTATAGGCCATGCTTATGAAAGTCCACTGAATTCATTCAATCCATGACCCCAGTCCTCATCTATCATAATAATTTTTCAGGGCAGGAAATTTGGCACGTGGTGTTGGATTGTTGCATGTTGAAACCAGTTCTGATTCCGTCATCACTGTGCCACCATCAGATGCATGATGTGAAGAGGGGACCCTTCCTTTGAACATCCCTTGCAGCATGAGTAACCAGGGTGCCAGGAGGAGCTGTGCTTCAGGGCCAGTCACTTCCTAAGCATCTTCAATACCTTCATGAGCTGCCCGTAGCTCTTCATCAGTCACAGTATAGTGGGCTTTTGGTCCTCTGGAGTCAGTGTGACTCCATAAGGATCAGTCTTGAGTCTCCCCTGGTGCTTTGGCCAGAGGCCCCAGGTAGGACTGTCTCCCATGTCTGAGGTGTACAGCACATTCTTTACATCTTGCCTGTTCAGAGTGGCTCAAGGGCTACAGCATGAATATCTCTTGCTTGACTTGTCCAGAGGCTTGTTACTCAGGGCCCCAGTTGAAATCATTCTTCCTGGACACTTGAGAGAGATGACAATCAGACTGCAGTTTGGAATGTGCATTCTCCAGAAATCTGCAGCACCTAAGAAAGCTTTTATTTCTCTCTTGTTAGTTGGTGGAGACATTGCTGTTTTATGATCACATCCATTGGGATGTGGCAACACCCTTCTCACCATTGTATTCCCTAAAGCTGCATCTTCTGTGCAGGTCTCTTGACCTTTACTTTGTTTTATGGCAAAACTGTCGTTCAGAAGGAGTTAGACTATTTTCTTCCCTTTCTCAAAGGCTTCTGCTGTATTGCCCCACACAATGGAATCATTACTGTACTGCAGGTGTTCCAGAGCTTCACCCTGTTCCGCTGCCTCTGGATCCGTCCGTGGCAGATGGTGGGGCTGTGCTGCCACCCCCGGGGCAGTCAATTTCAGGTGCGCTGGACATCCCTCCAAGTGAGATCAACTGGAGTGTGAGTAGCCCCAATGCTCCTTAACAGAATTTGAGTAGCTTCAGAGCCTGTTGCTGGAATTTGAATCTGTTTTCTCCCTCGAGCAGCAGTGCCTGTCCTGGGGATCGGGGCCGGTGTAAGTATTAACAGTTCCCAGTAGATGGCTCCCGAAATACGAAGGGACAGCGATGCCCAGAACACTCCGGGCTAGTTTCACAGCCAGCGGTTCTTATCAGATCAAAAGCCGATACGAGGAAGTACAAGAGAACCCAGGCCCCGAAGGCGACAGACACCAACACAGCAACAAATGCTGCAAGTAAGGTATTACTTAACTCAGCCCTGAGAACAAGCACAACCACTCCGGTGGCAAATAAATCAGCATTGTGACCAGTGACTATTAAACCAGTGCAATGAAGGCTTATAACAAACTTGTTTCAATACTCTCTGGTCAGATCAGTCATCATCTCAACTTTCCAGGCCCTACGTTGAGCACCATGGCTTAAGCCCACACACCAACTACCAGGCAGCTGCTCAATGCCAACCTCCCCATGAGATGAGGAGAATCAGGAAAAATGGGTTGAAATATGAACAGTGAAATAATTGAAGCAAAATAATTAATAATTAATAATATTAATGTAATAATATTAGTAGTATAAAAAGCAGATACATGGAAAGAGAAGAAAACAAAAACAACAACAACAACAAAAAAAAAACCAAGAGAAACAGGTAATGTACAATACAATTGCTCACCATTCACTACCCAATGCCCATCCTACTTCCAAGCAGTCACCACCCCCTCCCAGCTGACTCCCCCCCAGTTTACATACTACATATACTTTTATAAGCATGTATGGAAGCATGGCATTCTATTGTGTGGACTATCCCTTTGGCCAGTTTGGGTCACCTGTCCTGGCCGCGCTCTCTCATTGCTTTTTGTGTAGCTCACCACTGGCAGAGGATGAGACACTGAAATGATCCTGACAGGAGAAGCACTGCTCAGCAACAGCTGAAATGTCAGTCTGTTATCCTTATCCTCACACTGAATCCCAACCACAGTACTGTATGAGCTACTGAGAAGAAAATTACCTCTATGCTAGCTGAAACCAGAACATTTGGGGTCTAAGACTGCAAGGAAGTCTTTCTAAAGGAGAGTTCTCCTTTAGAAACACAGATCTTTAAGCAATGAACAGACCCAGCTGAAGTTAGTAGGAAAGACCTGTGTGATGAGATGTCAGTACAAAGTGTTTAAACAAAGAGTAGTAATGTAGTCCTGAAGTGCTGAATCCTCAGTGACCCTTCTCAAGTTCATCCCAATGCAGCCTAATTGCATTAATTTTCTTAGAAGAAGGATGGTGCCCATATGAACTGACCTTTGTTCCCAGCACCTGGGCTTCTTCCAGGGCTCTAAAAATAACTGTTTGGCTGTATTCCCAAAAAATAAAAGCAAAACCTTTCAGGTTTAAGGGGCACCAGCAGAGGAAGGAAGGCAAAGGGAAAATCCTGCATCAATCTCATAAGGATGTACAGAATCTGCACATTATGAAGAAGGTGGAGGGTGCAGAGGTGCTGTGATGCCACTGCAGAGTGGCAGCTACCCCCCCCATCCCTGACAGGGAGATACCCACCCTGTGTAAGGAAATAAAGGCAGTGGGGGGCATAGGTGCAGACTCAGCCTGGCCTCAGGCAGAGAAGGCAGAGCTTCATTCTCTGATCTGCATGACTCACACAGATAGGTGGGGCTAGATCATGCCCAGGAAGATGAGATAAAAAGAAATTTTCAAGCTTAGTTTTGGTCTTGCCAATCTGAAAATGCATTAGCTATTTTCAACTCCCTGCCACGGGCAAGTGAACAAGGAGTAAGGGCTATGTTGGCAGACTGAGAGGTATGGAATGGGTTCCCAAAAAACAGCAGAGGGCTGCTGTAGTTTCTTTTTGCATTCCAGTAACTGGCTTCCTTCCTCTGCCTGGGACAGGACATGCCCAGGAACTGGGCTGCTGGGAATTAGCCAGGCTGTGATCCAGAGAAATGCCTGGATACTGCCTCTTGGGAAAGTGATTTCAAAGCAGAATATCCAGCTGTGTGTACTGCCCCAAAACAACAGGATTGCATGGAAACAACAGCCAGGAGCCTGACTTTCCTAAGCAATCACAATTTCTGCAAAGAGTTATGCTGAACATTGGCACAAAGTAAAAATCCAGCTGTGGATTTCCTTTGCTGTAGCATTCAGATGCAGGGCTGACCCTCCTTTCTTTCCATGCAGGAAGGGGAGAACAGCCTGGAAAACACTCTAGCCTTCAGCTAATGCTTCACTTCTCATAGACAAACATGCTCTTTACCTAGCTGCTATCTTAAGTAAATATTTCCCCAAGAATGTTGTCAGCTTTCCAGTCTGATGCCATTAATTGATTTCCATTAAATCAAGGGACTGCTTATGTTCCAGACAAAGCACTGTCTGCAGAGTGGCCCCTCAAGCCCTGGTAGCTCCTAGTGAAGTACAACATGGATCAGCCCAGTGCCACTTCCAGCTGGTACAACCTGTGCAGGCCACATGGGTCTGGCAGCAAAGATGGAGAGAACCAGTGGAGGGTGTCTCTTGCTGGTTAATTAGTGTCTCCCAGCAAATTCAGGAAAAAGTGCAGAGTTTCAGCTGGTGATAGAAAAATGGGAATAGATGCCAGTGGTACCATCATGCTCCAAAGCACTGAAAGGTGCTATCTTGACTGATGATGCAAGAAAATATCACATCACTGCTCTCTGCATGTGGTGCTAGGTGGCCAAGTTAATGCCTCTGCTATGGATTCAGGGTCCCAGTATTCATGTTTCTCATGGAAAAGGTGTGTTAAATGGAAAATGCAGGCCTGGGGTAGCAGCCTGTGTAACCAGGATAGCTTTTGCAAGGGTCAGGAGAGCACATTTCAAAACCAAGCTCCCTGTTTCTGTGAAAAGGGCATATTGCAGGATTTGCATGTGCCCTTCTGCTCAGCTCACCAGGCTGTCACGGATCTTTTGCTGTTTCCATGACTTGCTGGCCCCTCCTCTGGCTCCAAGCATTTGAAGCTGAGCCCTTTGGCCAAACAGTCCTTGCTGAAATGTCAATACACTGCCAGAACACTGGCTCACAGGGTTCATCATGATTTCCAGGCAGTATGTGGCTTTGTTTCTCTGCTTTCTGCTACTGATCCCTCTTTCTCTGGATGCAGGTATGTTGTAGGATATAGCTGCAATGATGTTTACTGGCAATGGACCTCCTTCCTCTTTCCTGTTACTGAGGTGATTTCCACTGCAAGTTTTGAGCACTGTTGTGTGTTTGTTGTGTCTCCAGCTGTGCCTGTGCATTATTCTAAAGCTCTAATTTACTCTCAGCAATGGCTCCATGCACTTGTTCTGCCAACTAAGGAAAAGCACCTCTAGACTTCTAAATTAATTTGTTATCTTGGTGCACAGACAGCAGGCAAACCACCAGCTGTCTAAATGAAGAAAGGAACTGGGATTTACTGTTATTTCATGCAGAGCTGGGACTTTTTTCAAAGCAAAGCATCAAGAGCCTGTCTCTCAGCTGATGAGTAATTAAAGCAAGTAGAATCCACCCTGTTTCAGTAGAAGGCAGAGAAGAGGAAGCTCTTCAGTTGCTCAGTGTATGTCCAAAACCCAGTTCCCATATTAATAAAGCAGATCCAGAGCTCTCAGATTCCCCATTAGCCATTGACTAGGTTTGTTGGTTTGAGAAAGGTGGGAAAATAGGTAGCAAAGTCAGAGGTGATCCAGTACAAAAGAGTGGCTAATGAGTGGATGGAGAGTCCAAGCCGTGTGCTCATCCCAGCCATGTGCTCAGGCATGCTCCTCTGTCAGAGTCTGTGCTTATGCACTGGTACATGTGCCACATATCTGCAGCATAAGGTTAATTAAAAGCCTTTAAAGAAAGCCATATCAAATGCATACATCCTGACTGAAATCAAGGCAGAAAGACCCAGCTGACATTCCTATAATGACCAAATGCTTATGAAGCACCCAGGGATAAATTCAGTGCACAGTAATTTATTCTTCTAAGTAACTTTGAAATACAGGAGGAATTTACCACTATTCTACATGTAACTCAGCAAATATCCTGAATTAGAGACAAATGCTTATGGAGACACCTCACATCACTTCAGAGTGGAATAAACCCTCTCAGCATCTATGACTGGGTGTATATTGGTAATGACACACATGAGTCTCTCAGCATCCCTCAGGGCCCTTTCAGCAGGTAGAAGATAACTCCCACTCTTTTTGAGAGAATAGCTTGGGGAAAGGCAGGAGATATGCATCAGCCTCAGTCCCCAAATCTACCCACAAGCAAAGGTGAAACAGTTCAAGGGCTGAGAGCTGAAATGTAAGCTGTCATGAAGCTCCAGATGCTCTCCTACAGACATAAGGGAGAAGAAAAATAAAAATGTCAAGACTTTTTCTGTGTAATACATGGAGCAAAATTACACACCAGCATTTGGACTTCTTGTTCCTTATCCCAAGTTTTACTGGGAGAGCACAGTTGTGTGATGTGCTAATATCCTGAGGCTGAGGAGCAGGTCAGCATGGTGACCATGACATTGGTGTTTCCAGCACACACTTCTGCCAGTTGCAAGCTGATGCAGTTCTAGGAAATGAGCTTTGCTGATGCCTGCAATCAAACTTATGTACCCAATATCTTTCCAAAGCAGGGTAGAGACACACAAGAAGACCCCTTCCTGGCTGTAGTCTGTGGTGATGGCAGGAGCTAGGAGCCATTCACAGGCTCCACTAGGAAATGCAGTCAGCATTGTCCAGCCTTCCTATGTACCTTAACATAACCTTTTCCACAGAAGAAAATTAATGTATTAAAGCAGTGGTTCATAAATTGTGGTCTACTAGCAGTGGGATAAATCCCTTCTTCAGGTCCAACAAGTGGAGGGGTATGAAATAACATGTGAATGTGGGTGAAGGCATGACTGTGGTCCACATGTCACTGTGACTGACTGTATCAAGTCCAGAAAAATCAGTTTTTACTGTGCACACCAGGGCTAGATAAAGTGACACAGGCTCTCCAGCTGCTACAGCTGTAAGAAACTGCTGCATGTGCTAAGATGCATATGACATGCAACAGTACCTCAGGAGTCACTGACATGCATACAACCCCCCCACCTCCCCCCCCACACTGTTGTAACAGGCCATCTTCTCCCAAGCTCCAGGATCTCTAAAATTCCTGTGGTGTCACTCTACCTCGAGGCAGGCCAGAGAAAGGAAACTCTTTCACATCTGCCCATTTTTTTTCTAAAGTGTCTCAGAAAAAGCTTGGGAAGCAGAAAAGCTTTCAGGGGAAGTTGTCCCCCCATGCTCTCTGTCTGGCAAGTGCAGCCGTGTGACAAACAGAACCTGCCGCTGTTTTTCAGTCTTTCTAAAGCAGGAAGAGGCAAGCAACGTTTTGCAAAGACAAAGACGAGCCAACAGCTTCTTCGAAGAGATAAAACTGGGGTCACTAGAGAGAGAATGCATAGAAGAAAGGTGTTCCTATGAGGAAGCAAGAGAGATTTACGGTGATATTGAAAGGACAGTAAGTAACACAAGGCTGGGTGGGCACTCATTGTCATAAGAACTCTCCCTACTCAAAGGTTGTGCTTTGACACTTTAAACCACCAGAGTTAAAAAAGCACTTTGTGTCCTGCTGTTTGCAATTTTCTTTTCTCTTTACAGGGATACACAGCAGCAGTGAATTGCAAGAGGGCACGCTGCATGGGCAATCCCAAGCAGTGACCATTTAGAGGATGGTGGGAAAATGGACACTCTCTAAGACATCTCCCCAAATCCCCAGTAATGCCTACTCTGACAATACTTGAAATTATAGTATTGTGCAACATTTTTTTCAGTCAATCCCACCTCAGCTATACAGAGCTTATTTATGTATGACCTATTTATGTGCATTAAACAAGGCCCTTCTCTATTACTATGTGAAAATAATGTATAGTCTAAAAATAGAATATTTTATGGATATTAACTGTCACAAACTATAAAGGCAGAAGTGGCATCGCTCTGACAGTCTGTAACCCATGCTGCGCAACAAGGACTGTAAGACTTGATTCTTCTTTAATTAAATGTCATGTTTTTCTTCCAGGAAGAGTTCTGGCACATCTATTCCGGTACGATCATGCAGGATGTTCTAACAGCTGTGGAACACTCCCACTGCTGCAGCTCTTTGAGTGAGCTGGACTGACACTGAGTGTTTTACAGACCCTAACCAGTGTGCCTCCAACCCCTGTCAGAATGGTGGGATTTGTGATGACCAGTTCCAGGATTATGTTTGCCGCTGTCCCATTGAATACGAGGGCAAAAGCTGTGAAAAAGGTCAGCTGGGGCATAACTTAACAAAATAAAAATGCTGTTATTAATTCAAATGCAAGGCATTCAGATAAACAATAACAGTCATTATAATTCAGGATTTGGACTTGATGATCCTCGTTGGTCCCTTCCAACTCGGGATATTCTATGATTCTGTGATTCTGCATCATTCTAGCTGTGACAGCTTCTGTTCATTGTGCTTTTGGTGTTGAGGGATGGATCTAACCAGATAGCAGTCAGGCACTGCAAGGCAGCAAGACACTTATTGCCCTATAATTACTTTGTGGAAAATAAAAGAAAAGGAGAGAAAAGGAGGAATTTTTTCCTACTCAAGTGCTAAAGTTATTTTAACTTCGAAGCTCCATGCAGTATGTGAGAGCTACACTGCATATGCACAGTACAAAGCCCAAAGGGAAGGATCTGGTGGTTTATGAAGTTAATACACACCTTTCCACTGATTTTAGAGGACACTGAACATTGAGTGTTACATCCTTAGAACACACAGAGTCTGGACAAGGTCTAGGCACTCATCGAGTCTAGGCAGGCAGTCTCGACAGTCATCCCAGAACATCCTCCTGCTAAATGGCAAAATGTCACAGAATTAAAATTTTTCAGTCCTATTTTACTATGGTTACCACACAATTACAATATCTCCATTCTTGAGACAGCTCAGGTACTGTACAAATGCTGGCTGATTTAATTTTAGGTATATATTTCTTAACCAAAGCCTATCCTCCCCTAATCCCTGGAGATCCAGGCCTACTTAGCTTTTGATGGAAAGCACTTCTGATGAAGTTGCTCTACATAAATCACAAAAATCTTTTTTCCTGCCTTGCTTTCCAGACAGCATTCCAACTGCAAGTTATCAATGTTAAGCACAAAATCCAAGTCTTGAATCCTAAATGCTCTTTCTCTGACTTTAGCTGTGGCTGACAAACTGAAGTGCATTTTTGACAATGGTGGCTGTGAGCAGTACTGTACTGACAAGCAGTCCAAAATACGGCTGTGCTTCTGTGATGATGATTACACTTTGGCGAGTGATGGCGTGTCCTGCATCCCTCAAGGTAAGACACTACCAACCTGATGCTAAGTCTAAGCCAGCTCTGGAAGGAAAGTCTTCAATGTGTACATGTCAGAACATGCAATGCATAATGCTCAGATACCAGCTCCTCACCTCTCCTCCATGGGCAGAGTCCCAAATCATACATTTGGCTTCTGGTGGAAGTGAGCCACCCCAGAAAAGCAGTGGTAGGTCAGCATGACCACCAAGCAGAGATCCTTTTGGATCCTACACCCACAGTAGGAAAATACTTTCGGGGCAGATTTGTTTTACTGTTGTCTCTCCAATCTGAAACTGTGACTAGATTTTACCACTATATTTATTTCAGCACAGGAGTCAAGAGAAGAAGAGGCCTATTAAAACCAGAGAAAAACAGCTAATCTCTTTTCTTTTCTTCTTTTCTTTTCTTTTCTTTTCTTTTCTTTTCTTTTCTTTTCTTTTCTTTTCTTTTCTTTTCTTTTCTTTTCTTTTCTTTTCTTTTCTTTTCTTTTCTTTTTTCTTTTCTTTTCTTTTCTTTTCTTTTTTCTTTTCTTTTCTTTTCTTTTTTCTTTTCTTTTCTTTTCTTTTCTTTTCTTTTCTTTTCTTTTCTTTTCTTTTCTTTTCTTTTCTTTTCTTTTCTTTTCTTTTCTTTTCTTTTCCTTTCTTTCCTTTTCTTTTCTTTTTCTCTTTTCTTTTCTTTTTTCCTTTCCCTTTTATCCTCTCCTCTCCTCTCCTCTCCTCTCCTCTCCTCTCCTCTCCTCTCCTCTCCTCTCCTCTCCTCTCCTCTCCTCTCCTCTCCTCTCCTCTCCTCTCCTCTCCTCTCCTCTCCTCTCCTCTCCTCTCTTCTCCTCTCCTCACCTCACCTCACCTCACCTCTCCAATACACTTTTGGTATTCCTCTAGACACTATGGCTAGATATTTCTTTCATCTAGCAAGGTAAATTTCAACTAGGACTAGGACTAGTGCAAGTTAATCTTTTTGCCAATACATAAGCTGGCACCTGACTCTTTTGCAGATGCCTACTGGAATTACTTTATTAGAGGGAAAAGGAGACCCCTGGGGATATGAACATAACAACATAATGGACAGAGCCACAGGGAGCACGCGAAGTAATTCTGAGGAGTGGTGCCCCCCTGCACACACCTCAATGGAACACTCATGCAGAGAGCTGGTAATGACAACCTAGCTCTCAGCAGCAGCAATTTCATTAGGAAAAAATGTCTACTAATGTGCTTATCCCTTATTAACAGATTCTGCAATACCACGTGATGGGAAAGCTGCTTTTGTTAAAAGCTAAGAACAAACAATTCAAAATTCCTCACAGGCTTTTCAGTGCATCTTTCCCTGCAAGGAAGATGTATTTGTTGCTGCTTGCTTTTTGGGGACCAAAATAGCTGTAAAATTGACCATGTTTTGCAAGTAGAAAAAACTGTGTCACTGCCAGGCTGACAGTCCCCTCATTGTCCCTCTGTCATCTCCCACAATGGCCCAAATTTGTGTTGCCCTACACACAGCATTAGAGACTATGGGTGCTATGTGCTATGCCTGTTTAATCTTTCACCAGCTGCCACCAAAACCCAGTCCTGTTTCTCCACACCTTGCATGTACCTGTAAAACCTTGATGCTGTCTTCATGTCAGATGAGGTACTTACAGCTCCATGGAGATGTTGCATGCAGCTCAGCAGAGACTATAGGACCCTGGCTCCCAAAGAGGTAGAAGCAGAGCACTCCTCCTCACAGTGTTACCACAGAGTGAAGTGACTGCCAGACAGAAGGGATGGTGTGTTCAGTTACAGCATAGACACGTGGCACACAGGCACCCCCAAGGGCAGACCTTCTCCTTTACAGGAAAACCCAGCTGGGTGAAGGATGGGCTGAAAACACCAAGACTTCCTCTGCACTACAGCTGAACTGCAAGTTCAGTCAGTCTCGGGACTTTAGTTGGTTAGAGTGACTTTGAGGGTTAGAAAGTTTCTTTTTTCAGCTTGGTGGTCGAAGAAGGAGTTAGAACTCTTCATTTTTCAGTCTCAAAGTTGTTTATTGTATCTTATCTATGAAATTCTTTCTCTTGACTTGCTGAGGTCTGCTCAGCAAGACAGTCAGAGGCACTCTGCCTGCCCCTGGGGCGGTGTTATATTTTTATACTAAACACTACGTGTACAATATTTACAATTACTTTGTAATACTTATCACCTATGTTAGACAGTGAGCTTCTACTCTAAACCAATCTAAAAGTGCCAACATCACAGCAGAAGGTGGAGGCTAAGAAGAAGAAGAAGGAGAAAGGCTGGACACGCCTAGATTTCTCTATCTTGCTCCCTGAACCCCCTTTCTAAAAACCCCAAAAAATCTATTTTTCACCCCTTGATAAATTCACTATCATTCTACTTAAACTTTCATGGCTTTTAATTCTTCCTATAAGGTTGGTAATTGTTTTTTCCAAGGGCTAAATCAAAGGCACAGGGGTCTTGGGCTCTGTGCCAAGGTCTCTGAGCCCCCTGGGCAGGGGCTCGAGTTCTCCAGGGCAGCCAGAGGAATTTCCTGGGTTCCAACAAGTCAGGATTTGATTCTCTTTATTGCCAATCTTTACATGCTGGCTGAGGCAGAACAGAGATGTGCAGTCTGGAAGAACCCAGCAGGCTCTGGACACAAGCAAACAAGGTAGTCTGGGAGAGGCACACCAGAAGACAGTGTCTGCCCTTGGGACATCCTTGGCTCTGCCCAAACAAAGGATGGCAAGATGTACACCCCACGATTTAGCCTCAGTCTCACCCTGCCATGGATGCTGTGCACTTAGTACGACTGACTTAAAGTCAGCAGGGACAAAGAAAATGTGTAGATTACAGAGCTTGGCAGGGTCACTTCTGCACTCCAGCCTGCAGCCTCCCTCATTGTGTCGATGTGTATCTTAAGCAGGTTTACTGTCTGCAAAGACCTATGGTAGGTGACTCCATGTCAGTGATGCTGTAAGGGCCTCAACTCTAATTGGAAAAGCATTTCTGGCTGTTTCCAAACAAAAAAGGCTACTTCCTTGCTGAGCTGCTTTACATTATTTTTGAGAATTCATGCTCCTAGACTAGAAATCAGTTTTTCAGCTGACATAGCTTCACTGAAGACATTACACATTTTGCTGTGAGTTCAGTACAATAAAATCCTTGTTGCCTTTTGTTGTTTTGGGTTTTGGTTTTTTGTTTTCTTTTTTCTCAGTGAAATACCCATGTGGAAAAATACCAGTGTTGGCAAAAAAAAATTCAACTGCACGTGGAAGAATAGTAGGTGGTTTCATCTGTCCTCCAGGTGAATGTCCATGGCAAGTGAGTTTTCAAAAATCTTTCATTGCCTTTATTTTTAAAATTTTCTTATGAAATCACTACACTAAATTCATTGCTTTAAATCTATGATGTTAAAAATTCATAAAAAGTGCCATGTCTTGATAACCAAATTCCTTCTTCATCCATAGCCAGCAGATCCACCTGTTTCACTTAGGCACCTTAGCTTTGTTCTGGAGTACCTGATTTCATAGGAGTAGTGGGACAGCACAGCTGTCTCTATCTCCTGACCCCTTAGTCCTTAAGTTCACTGCCAACAAGAATTTTAGTTGCAGCTTCCAGGGATACGCTTTGGGCCATAATATGCAGGGTCCATACTACAGCATGAAGAAAATGTCCACGGGGAGACTTCCCTTGCTAAGTTCTCCGTGCAGTCAGCGTGGTATTGTCGAACACAGTTGCATAAAGGGACGGAAAGAAGCAATATGAGACCCATCTCTACTGAGATCTATGTCAAGCACATTTGATGAGGGACATAAATTTGCTTTATGTTGGCAGGCCCTTATACTACAGGATCAGAAAGAAACGTGTGGTGGCACGCTGCTTTCCCCAGAGTGGGTGGTCACTGCAGCTCACTGTTTGGAGCATACTCACCCTAAACAGCTTCGCGTGAGACTGGGTATGTATCTTCCCCTCCTCATCTTATCAAGGTGGTGGCAGCTTCCCAACCTGAAAAAATCAGAGTAAAAGGCTTTGGCACTACAAGGTAATTGTCCTTAGAGCTGTCAGACTAGAAAGACCCCACATCCTCAAACTTCCAAGGACTCAAGGAGCTATCTGACATGACCTGCAATTAACAACTTTTCCAGGTGAACACAAAATACGCGTTGATGAGAAAACTGAGCAAGAAAGTAGAGCTGCCAGGATAATCATTCATGAAGGATACAGGAATGGACACGTCAATAATGATATTGCCCTCTTGAAATTGGAAACACCCGTGAATCTCACTGACTATGTGGTACCAATATGTTTGCCCGAGAAAAGGTTTGCTGTGTATGAACTGTCCACCATCAAGTTCTCCACAGTAAGCGGATGGGGACGCCTAATAGATGGAGGTGCCACCTCTTCTGTTCTGATGAGAGTTGATTTGCCACGTGTAAAGACACAAGAATGTGAAAAGGAGACAGATTTAAATATTACAGAGAATATGTTCTGTGCAGGAGACCTGTCTGGGGGTAAGGACTCCTGCAAGGGAGACAGCGGTGGTCCTCATGCTACACAGTACAAGAACACTTGGTTTCTGACTGGGATTGTCAGCTGGGGAATGGGCTGTGCTGTTGAAGGCAGCTATGGGGTTTACACAAGGGTATCCAAATACATCGACTGGTTGAGGAAGCACATGGACTAATGATGTTGAGCCACAGCATTTCCAGGTCGTGTTATTGCCCCTTGATCCCTCTGTACCATTCTCCCATTGAAGGATTCCTTCATTATCTTAGATATTTGATAAGTGCCATATCCACAACACTATTAAGGATTTGAAGTGAGCCTAAGGCCTACTTGAATACATAAAATAACTTCCCTCTCGGTGTTGTTTGTAAACTGGTGTATCTTGTCAAGCAGGCAGAGAATGAGTGTAACAAATCAGACACAATGTCCCTCCTCTTCTGCATCCATTTCTGCTAAAGGTCAGAGCTACATGCTGAGAGAAAGACTGTCAGCAACATATCATGTCTTCCTCCAGCCACTCTCTCAACTTCTGGTAATCAGTGAAGTACAGACTTCCTGAGCCAGACGTTGCATTAGATTGAACAGTCATGAATGAATGTGCTGTCCATAATTGTGTGCAATCTCCTTTGGACACATTTATGCTTCTGTCTTTCATAACTTCCTATGCTATGGATTCTGTAATATAATGATGAAACAGCAGAAACAAAAATAGAAAAGGTGCTTCTTGTAGCTTTCTCCAACAGTTGTAGTGGCAACAGGGAGATTTGAAGGAGAGGAACTGCAGACACTCTCCTGGACAAGAAATCTGGGAAAAGGTTGATTCCATATTTACAGGTCTGCTATGAAAACTTGATTTAAATCTTCTTGCACCAAGCATTATTGCTGTAAGGCTACTAAGTGCAATATTTAACCCTATATTTATGAGTGGTAAAGAATACCACTGATTTAATCTTATCTTTGCCTTGGTATTATGCACGTCGATAAGAAGGAGTGCAAATGAAAGGGAATGTTTATCAGTTGTCCAGTATAATCTCAATTGTACTCTCTATCCTGAGATCTAAAACCAGAACAGGATAATTGTCTACCCCTCTGCAAAACACTGACCAAAGACTAGTCACTAAAGTCTTAAGGCATAAATGATAGAACCTGAAGCTCTCTGAAAACATATACAGTTCAAAAATGTACTTTCTAACCTTAGCATGAAAACACTGAAAAGGTGAGGAAGATAAAACTGAACTAGGACACTGGACAACAGTTTAACTATCTCATGCAGAATTTGCACTCTAGATTGTTCAGAAAATGCAGAATATCAACTAAATCACAAAAGCTTATCAGCAGGTAGGATGCAATTGATCATACTCCATTATTAGGGGAAAACATTGTCATCGTATGGTACATACCATGCAGTACTGAACATCCTATAACCTGTCTTACCAAGAGAGAAGGAAGTTTTACTGTTTATTTAGGTAGTGAACTGAACTAGGAAAGGCAGCAAATTTCAGAGACCTGAAAAACAAGAGATGTTACAGTATATATATGCATACATGCACTAGAGGTTCTCCTTACTCCTAAAGAGAGTCCAGTCTCAAGGAGAAAGTAAGTAGTGACCAGCAAATAAAGCCTCATTTTCATTTAGATGAGGTGCTCAGCACTGTAAAACCATCCCTGACGACCCCTCAAGGTAGAACAGTTTCTGTTTACCATGATCCACAAGATGATTTCTCCTCTATAACAGTCCAGTGAAAATACCGATATTTGTGATTAAACCACCCTGCAGAAAAAAAGGGTAAAACGCCAAAAGAAATCAGTACTAATAACTGCCGCACAAAATTACTTTTTCAAAACAAATCTGGGTTTTAGATTATTTTTTTTTAATATAACAGGCTGCTTAGGAAAGCCAAGAAGATGAAGGAGACCTGATGGCTGGCTCTGGAAGCACCGAGGACGTGGCCGCCGCAGCGCACTGTGAATCCCAAGAAAGGGGAGACAGACTGAGGCCAGTTTCAGGCCAGCGCCCGGCCGAGGTCCCTGGTCCGCAGCGCGGAGCCAACAGGTTACAGCGCTGGATGAGGATGGGACACACGGCCGGGAGCAGCCAAGGAAGGCGCCTGCTGCGGGCTGCGAGCCCGGCTGTGCCCAGCGCCGGGGCCACGCCAGCTCATTGAGGGGCGGTTCACTTCCCTTCCTCCAAAAGGTGCAATTCAAACAAAAACAAAACAAACCTCACACTGCCTTGGGCTTTGAAAAAATGAAGAACAAAAAGAGCAGCCTCATCCCTCCACTGAGAAATCCCGCCGCGGCTGTCACCCTGGCCCGGCGCTTCCGCTATTTCTGGGCAGGGTGAAGCTACGCGCCTTCAGTCTCACCCCGCCCGAGGGGGTGAAGACTTCGGCTCCCGTCCGGGCCGTCCCTGCCGTCCCTGCCGTCCGTCCCGTCCGTGCCGGCGCGGCCCCGGAGCGGCCATGGCCGGGCGCCTGCTGCTGCTGCTGCTGCTGCTCTGCGCCGCGCTGCCCGCCGGGCTCCGCGCTCAGGGAGCCGGTAAGGCGGCTCCTTTTCCATGGTTTCGGGAGGGGGGAATCTCCCTTCCCAACAGTCCTGGGGGCAGGCGGGGGCCTGCCGGGGAACGCCGCGGGCGGTGGCGGTCGGTGCTGCGGGCCGGGGGCGCGCACCGGGACAGTGCCTGGAGCCGCGGCGGCGGGGAAGGGGAGCGGGCACCCCACGGCTCGGCTTCCCCGGCAGGTTCGGTTTCCACACGGCTGAGGGCTTATCAGCACCTGTGCCGACCCCTCACACCGCCGTACAGAGGGGAGCTGAGCTTCGGGGACAGGGAGCTGCTGCGGGCATCGCGGGGACGGTGTAGGAAGGTGGGATTGCCCGCCGCTCGCAGCGGGAGCACAGCTGCCCTCGCAGCCTGAGGTGCTCTCGTGTGTGAGGGGAAACGTGGCCAAGTCGTGGTTGGGTGCGCTTGGCCGTGGAGGAGCTGGGGCACAGTGGGGAGCGGATCCTCCTGCCCTCTTGTGCCTCCAGAGTCAGCGCCTAAGTCCAAGGCAGCATCAGCAATTAACTTTTCAAAAGCTGTTAACTCTTCCTTCAGTGAGTCAGACTGCTTGGGGTTTAAAACAAGATCTTTGGCATGTTTCTGGAATATCCTGCTTCGGTTGACCAATGCCTGTTGCTCCTTGATGTCTCTAAAGAAGGAAGTACGATGGAAAGCTTGGGAAGAAGAACGAGGAGCCTCAGAAAGAGGCTAGTTCAAGTTTGCAAAAACATCCGCTTATCCGGGTGGCGTGAAAGCAAAGGAATACAGGGGTGATAACCCCACCGGCTGTGTCCTGTCAATTTCCTGTCGCTGAAGAAAGGGATTTGAGGACAAGTAAGATAGTGGGTGAATGAACTAACAGTTGCTGAGCTGCAAGTTAAAAGTACTTTCTGTAAGCCTTCCTTGAGAGGAGTCTTTTCAAAGTAAGTGGGGCTTCAGATTATGCGAGGGATTGTTTAATATAAATAACACAAACAGAACTTGCCTCCCTGAGGAGGATTTCACCAATTTCAGTGAAAGCAGAATAAGTCTCCTCTGTGCTCACTTGGAGGATATTAGGGTATATAATTACTTTTAGCAAATTTATTTATCATGGAATTAAGCTGCATGAAGAATGCTCCAAAAGGAATGTGCAAGCCTCCCAGTGAGCATAAGTCATTGTCCTTGAAGTCACATCTATAGCACACTCTTCCACATCCAGCCTAAAAAATACTGGAAATATAGGAAATATCGGAAAGTATTTCCTCAGAGTAAATTCCAGGTGCTAGAACTTGATTAAATGCCAACTTCCAAACTCTTCACACTTTTCCAGAACATGTACTCTTTGCAGGGTAATTAGCAATTTACTTAATCCTGGGAGGTCATCCTTCCCCGGTACTGGGCACTGGTGAGGCCACGCTTTGAGTGCTGTGTCCAGTTCTGGCCCCTCAGTTTGGGAAGGACATTGAGACACTTGAGCGCATCCAGAGGAGAGCAGCAAGGTTGGTGAGGGGCTTGGAACACAAACCCTGTGAAAAACGACTGAGGGAGCTGGGGGTGTTTAGCCGGGAGAAAAGGAGACTCAGGGGTGACCTTATCACTCTCTACAACTCCCTGAAAGGTGGCTGTAGTCAGGTGGGGGTTGGTCTCTTTCTCCAGGCAGCAGCTGACAGAATGAGAGGACACAGCCTAAAGCTGCACCAAGGGAAATACAGGTTGGCTATTAGGGAAAACCTTTTTATAGAAAGAGTGATAAAGTACTAGAATTGTCTGCCCAGGAAGATGGTGGAGTCACCATCCTTGGATGTGTTTAAAAGAAGACTGGATGTGGCACTCAGTGCCATGTTAGTTGTGGTGTTTAGGGCATAGGTTGGACTCAGTGTTCTTGAAGGTCTCTTCCACCCTAGTGATTCTGTGATTCTGTAATCTCCCCAGCATTCAGGGAAAGTCATTCCATTCAAGACTGAGTCTTGAGAAGGAACAGCAGAAATAGAAGCCCTCATTGGCAACCTTTTCAAGATTAAAAAGAGTAGGAGAGAATTTTGGGGTCCTACATTTTGTTCTGAGGCTACTGATTCTCAGAGAGACTGCCCTGAGAGATCTTGGGATGTATCAGCCTCTGTGAGGACTAACCTCACAGGTAATGTTGTGTACAGGTAGTGTGGTCTGTTTTGGCTTTGTTTCTACTTCACTCATTTGTCGTGACTCTTTTCCACTACCAAATGTTACCCACCTTTATAATTTTTCTCTGCTATCTAGTATTCATCAAGAAAGAAAATGCCAACAAGTTCTTGGAAAGAACAAAGCGTGCTAACTCTTTCTTAGAGGAATTAAAGCAAGGGAATATTGAAAGAGAATGCGTTGAGGAGCGCTGCTCAAAAGAAGAAGCAAGAGAAGCTTTTGAAGACCAGGAGAAAACTGTAAGGATGAACTAATATGAAACATAGGTCTATATATTTCATGTTTAAAAATTACTATTCATGTCCTTTGAGCTGGGCATCAAAACTCACAAGTTGCTCCCAATCACTTAACACAAATAGTGATTGACTTTGTTCCCTATCACTTAACACAAATAGTGATTGAGTGTGGGTGGAATTGCTAAGGCAATAATCATCCCATAACAGTCTTAATGTAGCTCTTGCATGGCCAGCCCAGGTTAAATCCTTCATTCTTTTACCTGTTCTGATCTGTTTAATTGCCATTGAAAGTTATTTGACATTCAATGGCTTTTCTGCTATCAGTGTTGAAAATACATTCACCCTATCTTGGTTACATCCCTGGGTGCCATGACTGTGGTCAAGGCAGTCCCTAAGTGCCATGACTGTGGGAAGGCTGAGAAAGCAAATGCTGACATGGAACCTCATGAGAGAATTTAACCGAACCTATCTCAAGCAGCTTTGCTTGTAATTTTGTAGCTCTCCTTATCTGAATTGGGAGAATGTATACTGCTAACAGTTCATAAATGCTTTAATGTTGACTGGAATGAAGTTTGTGTGACTCTTGTGTCACCTGCCCTACCACAACGGCTTGCTTAACTTTAGACAGAAATGTGATTTGTTCCCAAGCTGAAGGGAGAGTTAAAGAGATGGGGCAACTGTGTGGACTGTAAGTAGAAACAGTGGTATTGCAAACATAGGCTGTAGCTATATGGCTGTTTAGAACTACCCTGAAACTGGAGCTAAGGCCAGATTCACTTCCCTTTAGCATTATTGGATTGCCAGAATGTTCTTGGAGTGGCCCTGAGGTGTCCTGGGTGGGGAGTCCTGGGTGCATCACCAGTGTACTTCAGATCATAAATGTTGACTTACCTATAGCAGAACTGGCACAGCCTGTTCTGCCTGGTGACCAGATGTCACTGAAAGGACTGTCTTGCCCAGGCAGCATCCTAGAGGCCTCAGTGCAAATGGAAAGGAGAACACAAATCAGACAAAATATTTTTAAATGTTAGGATTTGTGAAGTCCTAATTGATGGGCGTATGGGGTGGGGATCAAGACTGAGAATTTGACATTACAGGAATATAAGTAAATACAGTCAAAACTGGTGGAAAGATAATTATGCAAGAAATCTAGTTGCTTATGCTGAATGGGTCACACTGAAAAAACTCTCGGGAGGTTCAGATATTTATGAAAAGTGCCTGAGACTTGTTTCTGTAGAGCTGGGCACCGTATGGATCATATGGTTTTAAGTTATTAAATGGTAATAGTGGGCTGCTAGGCACTGTATGTATCTATAATGTAAATATTTCCTTTAACAATTGTTAGCTGCAAGTATCCTGTGTATGAAAAGTCTAATATTTTTTCTGAGGAATTTGGTAATTCTTACCTAACTCTATTTCTTTTTCTTCTCCATTTCCCACAATTACCTATAGGAGGAATTCTGGAACATCTATGTAGGTAAGAAACACTCTATTTTGTTTATTAGGAAGATTAAGGTTCCTGATTGCAAGGTTTGAAAGGATGTACCTCTTAAGTAATCCCTTCCTGCTCTCTTGCTTCCTCTCTTTTCACTCTGAAACTCCCTCACATTGTGCTTCCTCTGAAAAAGGAATCTGACTTACTGCCTGCTGTTGCTTGAACCCAATTGCTTCATTTGAAGGCAAGGTTCAGCTGTCTCCAGTTGCTGGACTGACCTTTGTCCTCTCAAAAAAAATAACAGTGGTCCTTTGTGCACGAAGGACAGTGAGGAGCAGAAACTGTGTGTGGGACTGCCAGATAGTTTTCCTTCAGAGGGGCAGCCCCAGATAGGAGAATTAAAGATGCAAAGAGTCACAGATGAGAGTGTCTCTTAAATGCCATAACCAACACAAAGTTAAATTACATTGCATAGTTATTTGCCAGTTTCTGTTGTTGATTCCTGTCTTAAAGAGCATTTTTTTGGTTGTGTTTTTTACAGAACTCTTTGGCATTCAAGGAAAATATGCCAATGGATCCAATATGCCAGTAGATACTACCTAACAGCTTTCTGTTTTTTTATCTAAATATGTGAGTTTTATTTATTAGGGTTCTAGAGTTTGTAAGCACTGTGCAGGGACAGATTTTTAATGTATTAGTGTTTGATAACATGTTCTCCAGAAAGTATATTTCCAGTTTGCACACTAGGAGGAGTGCATTAAAAATGTTGACCAAAGACAGCTCAGCTTTGTCTTTTGGAATCTGCAGAAAAATGAAGACAGTTGCCATGAAGAAGACCCAGACTTTCACAATCCTCTAAGCACAGGATGAACTCTGCAACCTACAGACTAAAATTTCAAGCAAAGCCTGTGTCAGTGTTACAGTAAAGAGGATTGGAATATCTTAAACCATTTTCTTATGAGAATACAACCAGCAGAATATCAGTGCCAATGCTCTTAGCAGAAGTGTTAGTTTTCATACATTTTAAACCACAGCCCACAAATGCTTTATGAGTGTGCAGAAGTATTGAAAACCACAACTTTGTTCAGCCAAATTACTAGAACAATTTGTTCTTGCTTCCTATTTTAGTAGGGGATTCTGCAATTTGTGGTCTTTTTTTTTTTTTGTTAATGTTGGTCTTGTCTTCCCTCTGTTAAGCATGAACATCAATTTCCAGAGCCTCCATGGCTGGAGCATTTGGAGAGCTTTAGGTTTTGGCCACATACAGGTAGAACACGGATCTTGATCTGTGGGTGCAGTACACAAAGCCCAGCAGCTGTTCCCCATGACATGCAAAGCTGCAGCAGATGAGGTTACAGTCCAGAAATGCCACACAGGGAGCATGCTGGATCCTTATGACGAACACCTTCCTGCAAGTTGTTTTTGCTACGGACATTGCTGTTTCAGCTGCTCCAAAGAAGGGCAGAACAAATGATAAAATAGGGGGATAAGAGCATGTTATCTAAACCAGCAAATTACGAAGTGTCACTTTTCTGGATATGTTGCATTTTGTATGAAACAGAGCAAAAACTATAGGGAAATTCAAGGGGCCAGAAGTTCAATATCTTTAGGCAGTAATTGCAATGTGGAAATGTCCTGTCAGCTCTTACAAGCTTCACTGTACGTATATTCTGACCACAATCATAGTATCAAAGAATATCCTAAGTTGGAAGGACCCAAAAAGATTATTGAGTAACTGATCATTCATATATGAAGGGCCCATACAGGGATCAAATCTGCAAACCTGTCCCTATTATCATCATGCTTTACCCAGCCAAGCTAATGTCTTTATCTTCCCACAAAAAAAGGGTTAGGTGCACATCATAATACAGTGGCCACCAAAAAGAGATCGCAAAACTGAGGATATGTAGATGAATCATTGCAGGTTTGGAATGATTGTATTTATACTGTTTCTTCCAGCTGGAATGTAGCAACTCACAGGACATATATTTTGAAAGGAAGGATGAAAGATGGCTTAAGAAAACTAAGAGCCCTTCCATGGCCACTGAAAATGCTTGCACACTTCCAGTAATTTGGGCTTTGGGTTGTTTTTGTAGATGGGAACCAGTGCAGTTCAAATCCTTGTCACTATGGTGGCCACTGTAAAGATCGAATTGGTTCCTACACTTGCACGTGCTTGGATGGTTATCAAGGCAAGAACTGTGAATTTGGTAAGTTTCTTCTTTGGAGAACCGTGGTGGCAAACTTCCCAGGGAGCTTTGTAAGGAAGCGTGTTTTGCACGGAAATCCTTCCTGGGGCTCACTTCTGTGGCATAGAGCTGCCCCTGTGACCTTGCCATGGGAGGGGGTATTGTTGGCCCAGAAGTAAGAGCTGGAGGGTGAAACTGAGGTTCAGTCACAGGACCAAGGGGAGTGATGAGGAGTTGGAGTTTTTAGGGCAGGAGGGAGGAACTGTGTGAGGATTTACACCATTATGTTCTGTGTCAGTGTTTTGTTCATTGTTCCTCTGACAATTTGTCTCTGCTTTTTGAGCTCACCATGCCATGGCCCCTGGGCCCACTGGGACCTGGCAAGTACGTTTGGTGTGCTGGATGTGGCTGCTTTGTAAGGCACAAGCTGATGTTCAGCACTCACATGAGTTATTCCTAAAGGGTGCTTCAGGTGCTTGGCAGGTGGGGGTACAGGTCCTGTTTGAAGAGCGTGTTTTGTTTTGGAGAACTTCCAGATCTTCTGTGAAGTCAGTGTTTATGTCCAGTTTTTCTGCCACCGTCTCTTTTGTAGTCATACCAAAGTTCTGCAGAATAAACAACGGGGACTGTGAGCAGTTCTGCAGCGTCCGAAGAGATGGGCGGAAGGATGTGGTGTGCTCCTGTGCAGATGGCTATGTTCTGGCAGAGGATGGCAAACACTGTGTTGCTACAGGTACGAAGCCATGAGGTAAACCAATGGCAGTGGTGGTGGGGCTTGGTTCACTGTCAAGTTTTACAGTTACAGTCTTGGTTTGCAGTTGAGGAATGTCTTTTGAACCACCAGTATTCTGTATGACATAGACTCAAGAGTAAGGCAAACTGGTTTCTATTTCCAAAGCCTTCCATTTTTGAGGTTCTGTGGTGGAGTGGATCAAAATGTATGTGATTTTGAACCCTTTGCAAGGTGCCTCTCAGCAAATTACTACAGTAAATTCCAATGTTGCCAAGAGAAATGTAATTGCATTAATAACTAATTTTCTTAAATGCTTACACATCACATAAATTAGCAGCCTGCAAAACTTTTCATAACTTTTCCTTTTATAGAAACTGGAAATGTTCGGTAATTATAACTAGTGCTACTTAAACATGTACATTTCAGCACTATTATAAAAAAACTCGTCAGAGGTTGTCAAACGTGCTCATGATGTTGTTCTTATATCATTTAAAAAATAACAATTGATCTCGTGACTCATATTACTTCAATCTGTTTTCCAGTAAATTCCAAGAAGTTTTCTCATAGCCTGGTGTTTCTCTCCATCATCACTGTTGGCATTCTTCTCTTTACAGTACAATACCCTTGTGGAAAAGTTTCTGTGGTAAGGAAAAAAAGGTCTGTTCTTTCACCCACTGACCACAGCAATGTAACGAGTGATCAAGAAGACCCTCCTGCAAATGAAATGAGCACAGAGGAGGACTTTGCAATTACCACGGAAAGCCCAACGCCTCCACCAGACAACAGAACAAGCAGCAAGACTCCCTATGTCGATACCAGGATCGTTGGTGGGGATGAGTGTCTTCCTGGCCAATGCCCATGGCAGGTGAATGGAGGGAACTTGGCCCTGCCTGTGGGCAGAGCGTGTGTCTGAGGGAAGGGGAGCAGTGGCTGCTTCCAGCTGGGAGCCTTCTGAACATGACCCATGTCAGGTGCCAGCGGCAGCGAGACGTAGCTGAGCTGTGTGACCCTGGGCACTTGGATGTGCTGTTCTGCAAAGTGCAGCCTCACAGGGTCAACACAAAAGGCTGTGTGCCATTTTAGATGGAACTGCCGACCCTATCCCCAGAGAGGACTTTGGGTCATGCTGGTCTCCCAGGCTGTTTTTGCAGGTGACATTTTGGTTCTGTCTGAGACCATCCACTCAGGCAAGACACCAAGTGCATGCCAGATAAAGCCAGCATTTTGGTTCAGAAATACACCCTCGTGTCTCAGTTTCACCCTTGAGTTTGGGCCAGCCAAAATGATTTCCTGTGTTTGGACATTGTTTGGAGGGTAAGTCCAAGGGCTGTGGTGATCTGGAATCTGCACTCTGCCTGCTCAGTCAGTCAATGCCTGAGGGACGTTACTTACTCAGCACTGAGAGTGAGGTAATGTGGAAGCCAAATGTTTTAACTTCACATAGAGACAATCAGGACTCTGTAGCAGTAGAAGTCAATCTGCAGCTTCTGCATGTGGGAATGCCATGCTAGGAGAGATGTGGAGAGCCACATACATGTTGCAGTAAGAAGCATCTCTGTAGTCTGCAGATAAATCAGTTAGCGCTTTATAGCTCATCGAGATTAAATTGCACTTCCTCCTTCTGCCCTTACCTGTTTTGCTTCCCAGGCGGTTCTGTTAAACGAGGAAGGAGAAGAGTTTTGTGGTGGAACTGTTCTGAATGAAAATTTCATACTTACTGCAGCTCATTGCATAAACCAATCCAAAGAAATCAAAGTTGTTGTTGGTGAGTGACTATTTCTTTTACTGCTCTGAGGTGAGAGTAGCTGCTGTGCTGAACCTTCTGTGCCTTAAATCTCCCATGAGATGTACTCACAATTCATTAAGGTTTGTTACCTTTTTGCTGCTTTTTGTAATTTCTTGTTATTCTGACCATCCTTCTTTGAAACAACAGGTGCCTCTCTTTCTTCTCTGCCAGCTAGCTGGAAGTGATTGCAGTTAAATATTCTAGAAATCTTGGTTATCAATGTGTTCAGCAGAGCAGTGCTTCTGCAGGAAGCTCATCATTCCTGGCACTTCAGGAGCATCCAGAGTTGTTCTTGCAGGAACCCTCAGGAAAGCTATGACTCACTGAGTAGAGCACATAAGAACAAACCCACATTTATCATTGCTTCCCTTTGAGCCCGGTCACAGGATCCACACAGCTTCATCTTTGCAGTGCTGTAGTCAGACCCTGTTCTGTTCTCTAAGCCCAGGCTCAAGCTCGTGGAAGTGCTTCCACACAAAATTGCATTAGTTTAGGTGAGTCTGCTTATGCCTTTGTGTAAACTGGAACAAAAATCTCCATAGACCAAATCTCAGGACAAAGCCAATCCACTTGCTGCCAAGAAATGTTTACGGTTTCCCTGGTTGGTCTAAGGTCCTGGGCAGAGTACTCAGAATGAATATACTACTCTCTTCCTCTGTCAAGGTTGTTCTGAAATTCCTATACTTTCTCCACATTGATGACCCTTTTAATGTTCTTGTGCAGGTGAAGTGGACAGAGAGAAGGAGGAGCAGTCTGAATCAATGCACACTGTGGATAAAATATTTGTTCATTCCAAATTTATTTTTGAGACTTATGATAATGACATCGCCTTACTAAAGCTGAAGGAACCTATCAGGTTTTCAGAGTACATCATCCCAGCGTGTCTCCCCAAAGCTGACTTTGCTAATGAAGTTCTGATGAACCAGAAATCTGGGAGGGTTAGTGGCTTTGGGCGGGAATTTGAAGGCGGGCGAACTTCCAAAACACTGAAGGTGCTCGAGGTCCCCTATGTTAATAGGAACACTTGCAAGCAATCCACTAACTTAGCCATAACTGAGAACATGTTCTGTGCTGGTTATGACACAGAGCAAAAGGATGCTTGCCAAGGAGACAGTGGTGGCCCCCATGTGACCAGATATAAGGGTACTTATTTTGTTACTGGAATTGTTAGCTGGGGCGAAGGATGTGCAAGGAAAGGCAAGTATGGTGTCTATACCAAACTGTCCCGGTTCCTGGGCTGGGTAAGAAGAATCATGAGTTTGTAGTGGTGCTGTGTCCCTTGAGCCTCCTTGTTACCTACCAAGGTGCAGGATTGGAAATGGAAACTTGCTTTTCCTGCACATCTGCTAAGTTGGTTTTGAGATCTGATTCCTTAAAGTTATGGTCTGCTTCCATTTGTATTATTCCTAGCTTTAAAGCACACCTCTGAGGACTGTGGGGGGCTTTGGAATTGGTTGAATGAGGGAATTTCCCCAAGCAAAAAGCCTGCTGACTGGGGTCTTTGGCTTCTTTTAATTACTTATCCATGGCCATTTTGGTTCCCATCTGTTGTCATGATTGCTCCACCCACAGGCTCCTAAACGTGTTCTGAAGAGTCACTAGCCATGATGAAAGCAAGAAGGACAGGGGTCATTTAATCCTCATATTGCAGCCATCAGTCTCAGCAGGGAGTTTGTCCCTACTGGAGTTGTTTAACTTCTACCTTCAGTTGTGTTCAGAAGTTGAGGGGAGAAGGGGATCTTGCATGGCGAAAGCTGAGACACAATTAATTAATCAAAGTGTGATGTTAAATAACCACATGTTCCAAAAAATGCCCTGTTCAGATCATCGCAGCTCATTAAAAAGGGCTTTTGCTTTATAAGGATTGTACTTCACTCTAGGTTAATTTGTACACTCTGCTCATCAGAACATATATATGTGCACATTCCGTGTTTTCTGTATCTTGTTCTGGATTGTGTATGGCTGAGGATTGGAAAACTCCTTTCATGTGTATTGTTCTAGATGTTTCAGTTATGTGCAATGTTTATGTTCACCAGCATTTGAAATAAAACATTCTTTGTTTTTTGTTCTCCTTTTGATGGGTTTTTTTTCTAACAAAGCCCCATCAGCCTCTATCCCCCTTAAAATACTGATTGCTTTTCCCAAGCTTCTCCAATCTCTTACATTCCCCTGTGCTCTGGAACCCTGAACTTCCTTAGGCACCTGCTCCATCTCTCTTAGACCTTGAGCTGGTACTGGCTCGTTTCACATAGCAGGTGCTGTGAGCAAAGCAGACTGACAAACTCAAGATACAGCTCTGCAAACAGCAAGTATTGCTGCAGCCAGCACTAATTGTGGGCAGGAAAGTAAGTGGGCAGGTCAGTTATCCCTGTTTGATGATCTTGACCTGTATAACTCCTCAGTGGGTTTATTTCCATGTTTATTTCCGTGTTTGTTCCCTGAGTTCTGTCCTCTGGGTTCCTGTTCAAATCCTTTGTCCCACGGGTGCTGTGCCTTGTGCTCAATCAGGGTGAAAGATCCCCCTTCAAAGGAAAGGCTCAGGTCTGGGTCCTGCCCAAATCCTGCTTACATACTCTTGCTAAAGGCTTTCTTCTACTAAAGCACAGCTTGAAGACTGAAGGAAAACACAGACTGGGCTGTAAAGGGGTTGAAGTAGCTGAAGGCATCCCTTTATGTCCATTGATCTTTCTGTGCCCTGCAGAGAGGACATGAGTGAAATATCTGCTTGCCTCTGGACCGCCTATCAAAAGTCATAAGCAACACCAGGGCATGTAGCCAAAGGAGGAATTAGAGCACATTCTTTTTTTAATGTTGCCAAATGGTTTGGGAGTGATTTCACATAGCAAAATTTGATCAGATTGCAAAATCCAGGAAAGTGGGACAGCACACAGCTGCTGAGTAAACTGGTGGATTTTGGGATACCAGAATTCCTCCTGGCAAGCACACGCATCTGGCTTAGCCAATAGCTGGCATCTGCCAAGGATGGTGGACAGAGAGGCTCTGAGCTACTCTCTAGGGCTCAGGCTTCTTCTGCCTTCAAGGAAAAGCCAGTCCTGAGAAGGGAAGAAAAGAAGATGATGAGTAAGCCCTGTGGCTAGAGAAGCCCTGCAGTAGATATTCCCAGGAGGGCAGTGATGCTGATTCCAGAGTGGGAGATGTAAGGAGATGTCAGGTGTGCAGGGGGGTGATAGGGGCTGCCCTAAGGAGCAAACATGGACAAGCTGCCCTTTGCTATGGCATCCTACAGTATGGGAGGAAAACACACTGCAGCAGGCTCAGTGTCCAACAGCGCTAAAATTAGAAGAGGTCGGTTTGATTCCCTGCTGGCTCAGTAGGTTGGGCTGGGTGGCCCTGTAGGTCTCTGCAGCCCCTGTTTTCTGTGTTTCCAGGTGAGCAGCACCAGCAGAGTGTCACTTTTAGGATCATGCCCTTTTGCCCTGCACTAACATGGTGCACTACCACGTCCTGTGTACTGCTCTCTGGCACAGGTGACTCACCTGGCAGGATTGTCTTCCATAGCCTGATTCCCAGAGCACAATGACCTGTCAAGAGCTGTCCCCTTGGAGGGGTTTGAACAAAAGGAAACAGCACATAAAACCCAGAACCCTTTGTTTTAGGGTACAATTTGAGGTGTACCCAAAAGTATGTAGTCCATCAGCATCTTCATGAGCTGTTGAAACCACCTGGGGCCGTGTTCCTTGTCTCCTTCATTACTCATCCTTGATAACTCAGGGGATGTCTCTTGTTAATGGTCCATTGAGTGTCACTGCATGATAAAATTACATCATCCCATTGGGAGACGCTCCACCCAGGGGGAGGAACCAGTCATTCCTAACTGCATATAATCTGAGGTTTGTCACAGTCACAGTCAGCCTTATTCACTGAATTCCCAGAGGACAAGAGTTCCATAACCCCCACTGGACCTTGAGAGGAAGAACAAACCCTTCTACAGGAACACTGCTTCAACAGAACCACATCTATCACATCAAGAGGACTGCAGCCACCAGTTAATTGGACCGCTCCCAGCCCCTGGACTAACAGGGTGTCAGGTTGTATTCTAACTCTGTCAGTGTTTCTGTATTATTGCATTTATTTTAATTTTCCTATTAAATTGTATTTCTGACTTGGGATCTCTCACTGGTTTGATTTCAAACAATAACACCCACCCAACATTCATAATGGGATGGCAATTGATGAATGTGTGGAAGTGTGCTCTGTCCAAGTGTGCTTGTGATGGAGCTGGTGGGTAACAACTTTGCAATGTGCTCACTGAGACCCACAGACTTGGTGCCCTGATCTACTCCTCACTCCTGGGGTGCCTTCCTGCTTCAGCCAAGTGTACAGGAAATACAAAGCTCTGGTTCTGGTTGTCTGCCTTCCTTGAGACAGGGGCAAGAGCCACATCACCTACTCTAGCTCCTGGCTGCCTGCATAGTCCAGCTGTTCTAGAGAGGCTTTGTCAAAATCTCTAGAGGAAAGCCTCCTAGAGGTGCTCTGCCGACCACCCCCATAAAATGTGCCATTGCTGCAGCACACTCACATTTTTTGTGTCTCAACACTGTGCCATGGTGCCACTGAGTGCAGACTTTGCTCTCAGAGGTTTTGTTTTCTCATGAGTGGCTGACCTTTGCACTGTGGTGTTTCTCATTCAGCAGCTGCCCCAGAGCCCCGCAGAGCGAGCAGCGGGTGATGCGCAGCGAGCTCGGAGGATGGGCATGGCCGGGCATCGTGGGACAGTGTGGCTTCTTCCCGCTGCGCTCCTTGTCCTTCAGATGAGGCAGACAGGTAGAGTGTTTGCTTCCCCTTGGCTTTGTGCTGCTTTGCCTAAACCATGCAGGTAGCTGTCAATATTTTTGCTTTGCAGGGCAGGGGACATGAGTGAACACCCAGTGGCCTTGCCCTCTCACCAACTTTGCTTCCCTTTGCCAGCTGCAGTGTAATGATATCCAGGGCTGAGGCACATGGGGAATTCCATTTTGGAGTGACAATTGTGTCAGTGTAAATTATGGGGTCAGTATGTAGATACATAGTGTTTTCAAATGCTCAGCACAATTAATGGGCTGTTTCTCATATTCTCCGGAGACATGATACTTGAATAACCCTTACTGTCCATTTGCAGGGACAAAATGATGCCCACAATATTTAACTGTACAGAGGAGAACAAGAACCCTACCCCATATATCACTGTGATTTTCTCATTCTTCACAAAAACATCACAGCTGTACTTAATGAAATAAATTGTCCCACCTGTTCTGACCCTGCTCCAAACAAGGGCAGAGCAGGTGGTAAAATTTTGAAATTTGAAATTTGTCTTCTCCAAAGCAATGCATTCTTGAGCAAGTGTCACTTTTCTGGATATCCTACTTCTTGTATGAAACAGTGCATCCCAGAGAACGTATGTGAAGGGGTAACACATTTTTTGCAGCAGGGCACTAAATGGGAAAGACCATGTCAGAAAAAGAATGAGATGGGTGGGAGAAAGAGCTGCTACATGGAATGCATCTCCAAATGCAGAGTTACCTCCCTGACCTCAATGTCCTCATAAACTGAGTTTATGAGGTGTGTGTGGCTGGGGCCCTGGAGTCAGGTCAGCCAGTTGTGTCCAGGAAAGGAAGAAAAGCTGCACAACTCAAGATGCCAGCACAGATGTGGGCAGCATGAGGTAAGAGGTAATAACAACAAGCTCAAGCTGATACCTCGATGGATACAGTGAGAAAATTTTGCTTCACTAAGCAGTACAGAACAGAAGTTTGGCCTGCTCATGTGACTTTAGCAGGGTTTCGTAAAGTTTGGGGGTTTTATTAGCTTCTGTTAATTATGCCAGTATCTGTGTCTTTAAATGAACAGCTTTGCAGGCAAAAGACATGCAGAAGGCCTGAGATGACCTTTGAGGAAATAAAAGTTGATGGTTTTCAGACAGTAGTTGCAATATAGAAATGTCCTGTCTGGTTTTACAGGATTCACTGTGAGTTATGTAGACTCTGACCACTATGTATTACTTAATCTTCCTGTAAAAAAAGGCTTGTGTCTGCATCATGATACAGTGGCCACCAAAAAGACATTGCAAAACTGAGGATATGTCATTCCAGGTTTGGAATGATTGTATTTATACTGTTTCTTCCAGCTGGAATGTAGCGACTCACAGGACATGTATTTTGAAAGGAAGGATGAAAGATGGTTTAAGAAAACTAAGAGCCCTTCCATGGCCACTGAAAATGCTTGCACACTTCCAGTAATTTGGGTTTTGGGTTGTTTTTGTAGATGGGAACCAGTGCAGTTCAAATCCTTGTCACTATGGTGGCCACTGTAAAGATCGAATTGGTTCCTACACTTGCACGTGCTTGGATGGTTATCAAGGCAAGAACTGTGAATTTGGTAAGTTTCTTCTTTGGAGAACCGTGGTGGCAAACTTCCCAGGGAGCTTTGTAAGGAAGCGTGTTTTGCATGGAAATCCTTCCTGGGGCTCATTTCTGTGGCATAGAGCTGCCCCTGTGACCTTGCCATGGGAGGGGGTATTGTTGGCCCAGAAGTAAGAGCAGGAGGGTGAAACTGAGGTTCAGTCACAGGACCAAGGGGAGTGATGAGGAGTTGGAGTTTTTAGGGCAGGAGGGAGGAACTGTGTGAGGATTTACACCATTATGTTCTGTGTCAGTGTTTTGCTCATTGTTCCTCTGACAATTTGTCTCTGCTTTTTGAGCTCACCATGCCATGGCCACTGGGCCCACTGGGACCTGGCAAGTACATTTGGCGTGCTGGATGTGGCTGCTTTGTAAGGCACAAACTGATGTTCAGCACTCACATGAGTTATTCCTAAAGGGTGCTTCAGGTGCTTGGCAGGTGGGGGTACAGGTCCTGTTTAAAGAGCGTGTTTTGTTTTGGAGAACTTCCAGATCTTCTGTGAAGTCAGTGTTTATGTCCAGTTTTTCTGCCACCGTCTCTTTTGTAGTCATACCAAAGTTCTGCAGAATAAACAACGGGGACTGTGAGCAGTTCTGCAGCGTCCGAAGAGATGGGCGGAAGGATGTGGTGTGCTCCTGTGCAGATGGCTATGTTCTGGCAGAGGATGGCAAACACTGTGTTGCTACAGGTACGAAGCCATGAGGTAAACCAATGGCAGTGGTGGTGGGGCTTGGTTCACTGTCAAGTTTTACAGTTACAGTCTTGGTTTGCAGTTGAGGAATGTCTTTTGAACCACCAGTATTCTATATGACATAGACTCAAGAGTAAGGCAAACTGGTTTCTATTTCCAAAGCCTTCCATTTCTGAGGTTCTGTGGTGGAGTGGATCAAAATCTATGTGATTTTGAACCCCTTGCAAGGTGCCTCTCAGTGAGGCATGTCAGAGTAAATACTGCTGTTAACAAGATAATAAAAAATCATAATATCACAGAATATCCTGTTTTGAAAGGAATCTTCAATGATTGTCAATATCCAACTCCTAGACTATTTCTGGAGTACCTCAGGAATAACTCCATATGCCTGAAAGTGTTGTCCACACGTTTCTTGAACTCTGTCAGGCTTGGGGCCTTGACCACTTCCCTGGGGAAGCTGTTCAAATACCCAACTACCCTCTGGATGAAGAGCCTTTTTCTACTATCCAAGCTAAACCTCCCTGACACAGCTTCCTGCCATTCTCTCAAGTTTCTTTCATGGAAGGGGCTGTCCAGCACTGGAATGCACTGATGCACTGTCCAGGGAAGTGGTGGGGTCACCATCCCTGGAGATTTTCAAGGAACAACCGAATGTGGCACGTAAAGCTATAGTCCAATTAACAAGGTGGTGATCTGTCAGAGGTTGAATTTGATGATCTTGGAGGTGTTTTCCAACCTAAAGGACTGTGTGATTCCATGTCCTGGTCACCACAGAGAATACATCAGTGCCTGCCCCTCTTCTTCCCCTCAGGAGAAAGCTGTAGACCACAATGAGGTGTCCCCTCAGTCTCCTCTTCTCCAAGCTGAACAGACCAAGTGACCTCAGCCACTCCTCATATGGCTTCCCCTCAAGGCCCTTCACCATCTTTGTTGCCCTCATTTGGATGCTCTCTAAGAGCTTTATGTCTTCCTGATATTTATATGTCAAAAACTGTACATGGGATTCAAGGTGAGGCCACGCTGAGAAAAGTGATCACAGTAGGGTCTTTGCTTAAACACTTACAGGCCATACAAAAGAGCAGCTTGCAAAAATTTATACTTAAATTGCAGTTAACCTTATCAACTTGCAACTGAAGAGATGGTGCTAATCATAATCATCCAATGTGCATATGTACAATTTTATTGTATTTCAAAATACCACAGGGTATTTAAACAGGTAAGTCGACCATTTAGATATCATATCAGGTTTTATATATTTTATAGCTAATAACAAATTGCTGTCATTAGCCATATTATTCCTAAAATAAAGCACTTCCCTCAGTCTCCAAATTAAGTACAGTATGTTAAGAGGAACTACATGAATATATCAATGTAAATAATTAAAGATGGTGTTTTAAATTTGTTAAAAACAAACTTAAGATGGTGTATTAAATTTTAAATACTTTCAAAACATAATTGTGAGATGGAAGCTGAAGGAGAGCCTTCATGATAAGAAAATAGCACTCATTTTTCAAACCATATGGTCTTTCTTCCTTGGTACCATATACCAAGTCTTTCATATTGTCTGGAAAATGAGGAAGCAGCACTATATATTGTGAGATGGTATTTCCAAGGAGTTTCTTCTTGTATTGTGTTTCTCTCCATCTTTAATTTTAGCGTTTTCTCTTTACAGTAAAATACCCTTGTGGAAAAGTTTCTGTGGTAAGGAAAAAAAGGTCTGTTCTTTCACCCACTGACCGAAGCAGTGGAATGAGAGATCAAGAAGACCCTCCTGCAAATGAATCGAGCACAGAGGAGGACTTTGCAATTACCACGGAAAGCCCAACGCCTCCACCTGACAACAGAACAAGCAGCAAGACTCCCTATGTCGATACCAGGATCGTTGGTGGGGATGAGTGTCTTCCTGGCCAATGCCCATGGCAGGTGAATGGAGGGAACTTGGCCCTGCCTGTGGGCAGAGCGTGTGTCTGAGGGAAGGGGAGCAGTGGCTCCTTCCAGCTGGGAGCCTTCTGAACATGACCCATGTCAGGTGCCAGCAGCAGCGAGACGTAGCTGAGCTGTGTGACCCTGGGCACTTGGATGTGCTGTTCTGCAAAGTGCAGCCTCACAGGGTCAACACAAAAGGCTGTGTGCCATTTTAGATGGAACTGCCTACCCTATCCCCAGAGAGGACTTTGGGTCATGCTGGTCTCCCAGGCTATTTTTGCAGGTGACATTTTGGTTCTGTCTGAGACCGTCCACTCAGGCAAGACACCAAGTGCATGCCAGATAAAGCCAGCGTTTTGGTTCAGAAATACACCCTCGTGTCTCAGTTTCACCCTTGAGTTTGGGCCAGCCAAAATGATTTCCTGTGTTTGGACATTGTTTGGGGGGTAAGTCCAAGGGCTGTGGTGATCTGGAATCTGCACTCTGCCTGCTCAGTCAGTCAGTGCCTGAGGGACGTTACTTACTCAGCACTGAGAGTGAGGTAATGTGGAAGCCAAATGTTTTAACTTCTCATAGAGACAATCAGGACTCTGTAGCAGTAGAAGTCAATCTGCAGCTTCTGCATGTGGGAATGCCATGCTAGGAGAGATGTGGAGAGCCACATACATGTTGCAGTAAGAAGCATCTCTGTAGTCTGCAGATAAATCAGTTAGCGCTTTATAGCTCATCGAGATTAAATTGCACTTCCTCCTTCTGCCCTTACCTGTTTTGCTTCCCAGGCTGTTCTGTTAAACGAGGAAGGAGAAGAGTTTTGTGGTGGAACTGTTCTGAATGAAAATTTCATACTTACTGCAGCTCATTGCATAAACCAATCCAAAGAAATCAAAGTTGTTGTTGGTGAGTGACTATTTCTTTTACTGCTCTGAGGTGAGAGTAGCTGCTGTGCTGAACCTTCTGTGCCTTAAATCTCCCATGAGATGTACTCACAATTCATTAAGGTTTGTTACCTTTTTGCTGCTTTTTGTAATTTCTTGTTATTCTGACCATCCTTCTTTGAAACAACAGGTGCCTCTCTTTCTTCTCTGCCAGCTAGCTGGAAGTGATTGCAGTTAAATATTCTAGAAATCTTGGTTATCAATGTGTTCAGCAGAGCAGTGCTTCTGCAGGAAGCTCATCATTCCTGGCACTTCAGGAGCATCCAGAGTTGTTCTTGCAGGAACCCTCAGGAAAGCTATGACTCACTGAGTAGAGCACATAAGAACAAACCCACATTTATCATTGCTTCCCTTTGAGCCCGGTCACAGGATCCACACAGCTTCATCTTTGCAGTGCTGTAGTCAGACCCTGTTCTGTTCTCTAAGCCCAGGCTCAAGCTCGTGGAAGTGCTTCCACACAAAATTGCATTAGTTTAGGTGAGTCTGCTTATGCCTTTGTGTATACTGGAACAAAAATCTCCATAGACCAAATCTCAGGACAAAGCCAATCCACTTGCTGCCAAGAAATGTTTACGGTTTCCCTGGGTGGTCTAAGGTCCTGGGCAAAGTACTCAGAATGAATATACTACTCTCTTCCTCTGTCAAGGTTGTTCTGAAATTCCTATACTTTCTCCACATTGATGACCCTTTTAATGTTCTTGTGCAGGTGAAGTGGACAGAGAGAAGGAGGAGCAGTCTGAATCAATGCACACTGTGGATAAAATATTTGTTCACTCCAAGTTTGATGCTGAGACTTATGATAATGACATCGCCTTACTAAAGCTGAAGGAACCTATCAGGTTTTCAGAGTACATCATCCCAGCGTGTCTCCCCAAAGCTGACTTTGCTAATGAAGTTCTGATGAACCAGAAATCTGGGAGGGTTAGTGGCTTTGGGCGGGAATACGATGGTGGACAGCTCCCAAAGAAACTGAAGGTGCTTGAACTCCCCTATGTTAATAGGAGCACTTGTGAGCAGTCCACTAACTTTGTGGTAACTGAGAACATGTTCTGTGCTGGTTATGACTCAGAGGAAAAAGATGCTTGTGAAGGAGACAGTGGTGGCCCCCATGTGACCAGATATAAGGGTACTTATTTTGTTACTGGAATTGTTAGCTGGGGCGAAGGATGTGCAAGGAAAGGCAAGTATGGTGTCTATACCAAACTGTCCCGGTTCCTGGGCTGGGTAAGAAGAATCATGAGTTTGTAGTGGTGCTGTGTCCCTTGAGCCTCCTTGTTACCTGCCAAGGTGCAGGATTGGAAATGGAAACTTTCTTTTCCTGCACATCTGCTTAGTTGGTTTTGAGATCTGATTCCTTAAAGTTGTGGTCTGCTTCCATTTGTATTATTCCTAGCTTTAAAGCACACCTCTGAGGACTGTGGGGGGCTTTGGAATTGGTTGAATGAGGGAATTTCCCCAAGCAAAAAGACAGCTGAGTGGGGTCTTTGGCTTCTTTTCATTATTTATCCCTGGCCATTTTGGTTCCTTTCTGCTGTCATGAGTGCTCCAACCAGAGGCTCCTAAACATGTTCTGAAGAGTCACTAGCCATGATGAAAGCAAGAAGGATGGGAGCCACTAAATTCTCATATTGCAGCCATCAGGCTCAGCAGGGAGTTTGTCCCTACTGGAGTTGTTTAGCTTCTACCTTCAGATGTGTTAAAACATTAAGGGAGCAGGGGATCTTGCATGTCTAAATAAAGAGGGGTTTTGCTTTATAAGGATTGTACTTCACTCTAGGTTAATTTGTACACGCTGCTCATCAGAAAAAATATATGTGCATGTTCAGTGTTTTCTTTATCTTGTTCTGCATTGTGTATGGCTGAGGATTGGAAAACTCCTTTCATGTGTATTGTTCTAGATGTTTCAGTTAGGTGCAATATTAATGTACGCCAGCATTTGAAATAAAACTTTCTTTCTTTTTTGTTCCTGTTTATTGTAATTTTAACAAGCCCAGCTCCAACACCCTCTATAATGTGCTCTGCCCCCTAACAATTCTGCTGGCTTTTCCAAAGCTGTTCCAATCTCTTATGTTCCCCTGTGCTCTGGAACCCTGAACTTCCTTAGGCACCTGCTCCATCTCTCTTAGGCCTTGAGCTGGTACTGGCTTGTTTCACATAGCAGGTGCTGTGAGCAAAGCAGACTGACAAACTCAAGATACAGCTCTGCAAACAGCAAGTATTGCTGCAGCCAGGAATAATTGTAGGCAGGGGAGTGATTTCACATAGCAAAATTTGATCAGATTGCAAAATCCAGGAAAGTGGGACAGCACACAGCTGCTGAGTAAACTGGTGGATTTTGAGATACCAGAATTCCTCCTGGCAAGCACACGCATCTGGCTTAGCCAATAGCTGGCATCTGCCAAGGATGGTGGACAGAGAGGCTCTGAGCTACCCTCTAGGGCTCAGGCTTCTTCTGCCTTCAAGGAAAAGCCAGTCCTGAGAAGGGAAGAAAAGAAGATGATGAGTAAGCCCTGTGGCTAGAGTAGCCCTGCAGTAGATATTCCCAGGAGGGCAGTGATGCTGATTCCAGAGTGGGAGATGTAAGGAGATGTCAGGTGTGCAGGGGGGTGATAGGGGCTGCCCTAAGGAGCAAACATGGACAAGCTGCCCTTTGCTATGGCATCCTACAGTATGGGAGGAAAACACACTGCAGCAGGCTCAGTGTCCAACAGCGCTAAAATTAGAAGAGGTCGGTTTGATTCCCTGCTGGCTCAGTAGGTTGGGCTGGGTGGCCCTGTAGGTCTCTGCAGCCCCTGTTTTCTGTGTTTCCAGGTGAGCAGCACCTGTCACTTTTAGGATCCTGCCCTTGTGTCCTGCACTGGAATTTTAAGAACAATCTTCCTGTGTACTGCTCTCTGGCACAGGTGACTCACCTGGCAGGATTGTCTTCCATAGCCTGATTCCCAGAGCACAATGGCCTGTCAAGAGCTGTCCCCTTGGAGAGGTTTGAACAAAAGGAAACAGCACATAAAACCCATAATCCCCCAACTTTCATAATGGGATGGCAATTGATGAATGTGTGGAAGTGTGCTCTGTCCAAGTGTGCTTGTGATGGAGCTGGTGGGTTACGACTGCAATGTGCTCACTGAGACCTGCAAACTTGGTGCCCTGATCTACTCCTCACTCCTGGGGTGCCTTCCTGCTTCGGCCCAGCTTACAGGAGGCACGATGCTCTGGCTCTGGTTGTTCTGCAAGAGCCACATCACCTACTCTAGCATCTGGTTGCCTGCATAGTCCAGCTGCTTTCGAGAGGCTTTGTCAAAATCTCTAGAGGAAAGCCTCCTAGAGGTTCTCTGTCAGCCAAGGCTATCAGTGTGGTATTGCTGCAGCACACTCACATTTTTTGTGTCTCAACACTGTGCCATGGTGCCACTGAGTGCAGACTTTGCTCTCAGAGGTTTTGTTTTCTCATGAGTGGCTGACCTTTGCACTGTGGTGTTTCTCATTCAGCAGCTGCCCCAGAGCCCTGCAGAGCGAGCAGCGGGTGATGCGCAGCGAGCTCGGAGGATGGGCATGGCCGGGCATCGTGGGACAGTGTGGCTTCTTCCCGCTGTGCTCCTTGTCCTTCAGATGAGGCAGACAGGTAGAGTGTTTGCTTCCCCTTGGCTTTGTGCTGCTTTGCCTAAACCATGCAGGTAGCTGTCAATATTTTTGCTTTGCAGGGCAGGGGACATGAGTGAACACCCGGTGGCCTTGCCCTCTCACCAACTTTGCTTCCCTTTGTCAGCTGCAGTGTAATGATATCCAGGGCTGAGGCACATGGGGAATTCCATTTTGGAGTGACAATTGTGTCAGTGTAAATTATGGGGTCAGTATGTAGATACGTAGTGTTTTCAAATGCTCAGCACAATTAATGGGCTATTCTTCATGTTCTCAAAAAATTTGATAATTAAATAATCTTTGCTAACTAATGATAAGATACCAAGGGACATAATGAACCCCACAATGTTTAACAGTGTAGAGGGGAATGAGATCCCTACCCCAGCACCCACTGTAGTTTTCTACACCTCCACAAAACCATCACATCTCCACTTGCTAAATCATCCCACCTGCCCTTCCGGTTGGACCCTGAAGTCCTCCCTACAGAGTAAATTTATGAATCACATTGTGGAAATGGTGTCTGCCTTATGTTTTAATTTTGCTATTGTCTCTGACTGGAGACAACTAACAAACACCTGAGTCATCACCATTACAAGAGCTATGAGTTAGAGGTGAATTTTGACATCCCAGACATGAGATGGTAGAGGTACTTAGTGGGACACAGGGTGCCCTGAGAGTCTTCAGAATGTTTCAAGGAAGATCTTGTATAAACATGTCAAAAGCAATTTTGAGTGCACTTATGTGCATTTAATGTTAAAATATAGACTAGAAATTGATCACAAAACAAAGATAGAAGGTAACTTGTATAAAATTAACTGTAAAAATGACAGAACTCATTAATGAAGTAAAGAAAAAGAACAAGAGGATAAAATTAATGTATTTTTAAAAGAAAGGATACTACTAAAACCCCTACAAATCTCCAAAGTGTGTAAGGCATATGTCAAAACTGTCCCAAGGTCAGGAAAGTACAGGGCAATTGATTAAAACTGTGAGATCTTATGTGACCTGACCTCCAAAAACAAGTGTTAAAGTGCCTAGATCTGTATAAAAGAATTGTAAACATTCTGACATAAAACCAGAAAAGATGAGAAGTAAATACAATAAGATAAATGTGATATGAAAATCAAGAGCTGATCGAAGTATTTTAATAATGGAAGAAAGAATGTGAGTGTTAGTCTGTGCCCAATGGAGAAGAAAGTCTTTCTTCCTTAAGGTACCAAGTAACTTGCACCCAACAAGGAGGAAAGAAACTGCTGAACTGCACTATTCAGGAAAAAATCACATCAAATTTTTCCAAGGGAAAAATCATATCACTTTTCCCCAAAGACAGGATGATTGGCTGTGTGGCTGCAAAAGATGAAGTGAGCCTCAGTCTCTCCTTCAAGGGAGGCTTCTAACAAAATTTTATCTGGCACTTTTATTGCAACAGAAAGAGAAACAGCTGTAAGTTTGGTGCCAATCTGGTCAAGAAACTCTGCTACTTGATTAAAAGATTATATGGAGTGCAAATCTCCACACCTCTGAAGACTTTTGGCACTGGTGTCTTCCACAGTAACGTGCAAGACATGAGTGTTTTCTCACTGCTTTTTCACCTCATTCCAGACTGGAAGGACTACTGTAAATTGAGATGAGCATTCAGACAGTCTTGGGAAACTGAAACACCAGTCCAACATAAATAAAAGGCAATTATATAAACACAAAACCAAAATTTCTCCTTCAGTCCCACAGCATGCAACCACAGAGATTTGTAAAATATGTAACAAAAGAAAGACTTCTTTGTTTTCATGAGGATGAGAAGCTAGGACAAGAAGTAATAGGATCTCACCACTCTAAAGGCTACTCAGATTAGATATTAGGAAACACTTTTTAGACATTATAAGGCTAATGAAGGAGTGCATTAAGCTGTGTGGGTGAGCTGTGGAATCTCATTAGGAATCTGCAGGAGCAGGTTAGACAACATCTTTAGGATCAGTTTACTTGCTCTTGCACTGTTAGAGCCAGGAAGACCTTTCTCACTCTGCCTGTGATCTTGCAATACCAGGACTGAGCTAAGGTAGCACGAGCCATATACAGATGGAAAAGGAACATTGCAAGGATATACCAAGAGCTCAGTACCTCATTTGTTAGTGATGCTCTAGTAGTTTATATTTTTTGCCTCTTACCCACACCCATGTTCACCTTTGCCTTAGTAGAATGGCTGTTCTGGCAAGTACAGATTGCTCCCTGAATTGCCCTCTGAGAGCTGTTAGTTACAGCTGGGAAACACAGCAGAAGATGTAGAATAATTGTGCTCTACCTAATGTTGACAGATTACCAATTTTTAAATAATAATACAACTATGGTTATTATGAAGGCCTTTTGCAGGAATTGGACTGTATTTCCTAAAGTGATGGGGTGTTTGACTAATGGTTGCAAGGCAGCTCTTATAAGCTGTTTGTGCTTTTATGAAGTCACCATGAACCTGTAACCTGCCTAATCATTTGTCTCCTTTGCAGTCATACCAAGTGATGCAAGGTCAACTTGAGAACTCTGAGCAATTCTGAAAAACTGAAGAGGAATCATAAGTTCCTGTGCTGCTGGCTATGCCCTGGGCAATGAAAAAACCTGTGTTTCTGTAGGTACAAAGTACGTTTATAGTTCATTCTATGGAACACATCACATCTGTACCACATTTAGGAAGGGCTGCTGTGTTGCAGTGCCACTGTAGCATAAAGAATAATGGTAATTGTTCAGGCCTTTCACATGACTTACTTGAGCTGCTGATAACAAATTTAGTAAAACCTTAGCCAGAGGACATAATTTAAGTAACATCAGATTATGCAGCTGAGAGGGATGTTTGGCAGCAAAAGCAGCTCAAGAAAGCATTCTGTGCAATTGGGTGTGTTCTCTCAGGGGACTGCAAAATCTGTGTCCCAGCAGGGGGGAAACCATATCAGAAACTGGCGATTACTGCAGGGCTCAGATTCCTCTTCTCCCGAAGACTGAAACAGACCTTTCATGCTGTGGAGGATTTTGTTAGAAAATAACAGGTTAGATTTTTGATTGATAAAAGTTGGTGTCTAGTTTCAAGGCCTCCGGGACATGCTGAACACCTACAGATCCGAATTGGCAGAAATCCAAGATAATTCTCCCTTTACAGTGTACTGTTCACAAAGGCTCATTATCATTTCAGTAGTAGTAACATCATGTGACTAAGTTATATTTCACTCATTTCTCCTCAAATACCACCTGTTCCATCTGAAAGAAACACAATCTGCCTTTCTCTTTTCTTCTAACAACCGGTTTTCTGCAGTTTTCATGTGGCAACCTAAACAGATTAATTACTACTGACGCTGAATTTAATTTAATCAGTTTTGCCTTCATTCAAATTGAACATTAACAATTATTAGTCTTAGTCTATTTTTCTGTCTGATAAAGTACCCTTTGTAATTTAATGCCAAATTACTATTATGAGCTTATGATTTCAAGCACAGAATACTTGACTCTTTTTTCCAATAAAAATATTTATTAACAGCAGGTACATAACAATAATTATACCAGTAATGGAAGATGTTTAACTTTCAAATACTTTGAAATGCTGAACCCACTTGCCTACTTGCTTAAAATTGGTAAGTTTACAAAGAAATGAAAATAATTTCCATTTTTCAGACATTCCAATATTTTTGCATGTGCAAAGTTTTTGTTAATATCTTGAAAAATCTAGCAGAGCCAAACCTGACAAGGACACCTGCATATCTAATTAGATTGTAAAACGCTGCTGTCAAGGAGTTTTTCTTCAAATGAATGTTAAGCAAGTTTTCTCTTGTTTTCATGAAGTGTTGATTCCCTGAAAGTGACCTGTTTCCCTGCAAACCATATTCCTCCACTGTAGGTATCTATCTGTAACTTTAAAGGCTGCTTTTGACTGAAAAACCAGTGTTCCAGCAGGTTGGAATTACTGTGGTGAAAACCAACTCAAGATGCAATGCAAACTAGCTGTACTTTCCTGACCATAAAACTATTCCTTATACCAAGGGCTCTGTCAAACTAGCTCTGCTGAGTGGCACTTCAGTGACAGAAATTGCTTCCAACAGCAGCTGCCTGCTCTCCGGGGTTCCTTGCAGGTCACTCAACTTGGTACCTCAGGGACAGCACAGGCAACATCCCCCACAGAGATGGGAAGACCACAGTCCTCCATTTCCAATATATTGGCTTAAATCAGGTATTTCTGAGCTCAAGTGGAGGCTGGTAACACCAGCTGAGCATTTCACAGAGTGTGTTCAGTGTTATGGACAGGGGTTCTGCTGTCACATGCTTCAAAGTCCCAGTACCACCCTTACAAGAAGCATTTTGATTATGTCTTTGCAGCCCAGCTCCCACACAAAGGTTCAGAAATCATGAACTAGAGGGCAGAAAGTCACGGGACTCACAGCAAACCCAGATGCCCATCCTGAAAATGAGGATTCCACTGAGGTCTTGAGCAGACAGTTGAAGATCACCAGGGAGGCTGGCATTCACCCAGCATGTGCCCCTGGCAGGCAAGGAGCCTGGACTGGCAGATCATGCTCATCCAGCCCTGGGCCTGAGAGGGCCAGGCTTCCCTGGTGTCAGAATTTTGGGTGGGTTATTCCACTCTCCTGAGTACTGTGCTTCTGCACAGGCCTCCAGCCCTGAATGAACTTGTGTCTCCATTTCAGCATCAAGCAAGTGCAGCCCAGGGCAGAAGTGGTTGCAGGTATGGCATTGTTGGTTAGGGGCTCCTCATTGTGCCCTTTACTATAAAAATAAGAAACTGTCCCACGTTTTATTCTCCATATGTGAGACACAGAATTCTAGCAGAGTTTTTCTTACCCTCTTCTTGCTCCTCACTGCCTCATTTTATCTCTTGACTAATAGTGAAATACATGGCTGAATTTATAGAATAGACAGTTTCTTTAAGCTTGGCTTGACCTAGTGTATTTTGTATAAGTTAGAAGCCAAATATAGACTAGGGGTGTATGTGGGCAGGTAAGGTCGAGCTGATGTAGTTAAATTGGTGTGATATTACAACTTTATGCAATTTCCTGTGTTGGCCAAACACTGAAGAATTCCAGATGTCTCATTCAGATATTAGCAATAACTGTTTCGACAGCATGTAGATATTGTTTTGGGACTGTGCCTTACTTGAAACCTCAAATATAATATTTACTATTGTTGTTTATTAAAAAGTAGTTTATCACAAATTCTAGGCACTGAAAATTGGTGTTCTGAGTCATAAAATTTGTACTCAAGCTACCAGAGTAAAGCAAAAATTGTAGTTGCCTTAGCTCCAATTGCCTGACCCTTTAATTCCCAAAGAGTCTTCACACAAATTGAGGAAGACCAAACATAGGAGTGAATTTGTAGATTTTTTGTATGCAGAATGCTGAAGTTTTAAAAGACAATAAGTATCTATTTTCTGTTTAAGTCTGACTATATTGCTCTACAAATGAGGCAAAATCCTTCTGAGTTGAGGTTTGTCTATCATGAGGGCCATAGCAGTACTGCAATGAAGTCCAAAATATTTTATCAAAGTTTTCATTGAAAGCATTATTCTGATTGAAAACTTCTGATTTTCTACTTGTTTGACATTTTGTCAGCCCTCTAAAACCTCTCCAAAATGGGTATGATTTGCTTCAGCTTCAGGACACAGGACTGGTCCATTTTATTTGTACGTCTCATTACCTATATAGAGTGCAAGGAACTTTGGTCCCTTCTATTATTGATTTGCCTTAGACTTGTTGGTATTGTCTTATTAGCAAATATTTTCATTATCTGACACAGGGATGGCAGACAAGGAAAGGTAAGAGCCAATGCACAGAGTGAAAAAAATGTGTGGCCATGCTGAATTGGGCACAGAAACTTTCAGCAGCAACAGCAGCACGGTCTTTCTCAAATTGGAGAAACCTGTCACATTTTCTGAGAATGTTGTCCCAGCATGCCTTCCAGAAGATTTTGCTAGATATGTTCTTGTGGAAGAGGTTTTAGAGTGGCTTCTGTGAGCCAGAGAGGTTTGATAAGAGGATCCGTGTTTACCCCTGAAAGAATTTTCTACCAAGGCCATTGACATAAAAATCAAGAAAGAAAGAAGGATAAATAAGAGAAACCTGCAACTGCCTGCTCCAATAAGCACTTTGTTTGTCTTGACCAATGAGTAAAGTGTAACTTATGAATCTTGTAAGAATGTATAAAAAGCAGGCATGCTATAATAAACTCGGTTTGAAGCCTTCTGAAAATGGAGTGTTGCTTTGTATTGTGACAGTCTCAACTATGACGAATTCTGATGAATTAATTGGAATTGTCAGTGGCTTGGAGAACATGCATTCAGAAAAAACCCCTAGAAAATGCAAAACCCACTCATGTATCCAGAAGAGTGTAATTAACTGTGCATGTCACAGAGTGAAATGAGTTGTTACATGAAGTTCCTTGAATTGGAAAGCCTTGCTTGCTGTCACCAAAATCACTGCTGTTCTGATAGCTTCTCACTTTCTTCCTAAAATACTTCCTTCACCAGAATTATTGATAAAATGGTTTTGGCTATCATAAAGTGAATGCATTGCATACCCCAGAAATTACAATATTGTTATATGTTATTATTTACATTATGTAAATCATTCACAACTGAAAAAATTTTAAATCTGCAAGGGTAATTAATATTTCAAGACTAATAAAAGCCTAACTCTCTTATCATCTGAACCTGACATCCTCTGTCTGCCTTATTTCAATCCAGAGAAAAAATTATTTGTTTTGCAGCCAGTTCAGTGATATGTAAAAATTGTGAAGGAGATACTGAGATATTTGAGCCCCTACAGAAAAATACTCTATGTTGTACTTCAACAGGTGTATCAATATGTATTTTGGGAGAGAGAAGAAAGATGTTACAAATGGGATTGTGGCATAAAATGTGCAATATTTTTCTCATTCCCTACCTTCACCACATCCAGTTTTCAAGTGTGAAAGTCACCATTTGGGGATGGTTTTTACAATGAAATTTGTTGATTAGTTTGAAAGGAATGGAGCAGTCAACTTTGTTCTGCAGTGATCACTGTCTGGTTTCCCTATAACAACCCAAAAAACCCACTCTGGAGTCTGTCCCATTTGTATTATTTCCCTGTCATTTTTCTCTGACACATCTGAACTGCAGGCTGCTGAATGAACTCGATTCAGGAGTGACAGTGCATTGTAGGCCATGGTGTTCAAGCCGGATAGAAGCTCTGCCCCTGCCTGATGGCTGCCTATGTCACTCCCTGACATCACTCTCCAAAGGATATACCCCTGTTTGAATTCCCACAGGACCTCCTTTGAAACCTCTGATTATTGCTCAGCCCTAAACCATAGAGAGAGCCACCCTGATACATGGAACAGTGGGCCAGGCTTGGATGTGTCCCAGGGACTACAGGGAGACCATAACACAGGGCTGCCACTTGCTGACCCATTCCCTCATTGCCATCCAGCTCTCCTCCCACCCAGCCCCTCCATGGCCACTTGTCCCAGTTCTGCAGCACTCCTGGTTTATTCATAATCAGTTACAGAGGGCACAGACACTTCTGATGGGCTTTGATTGCTGTCTTTAGCTCCACGTGCATTCATGAGGAATCAGTCATCTGAGCTTCTCCTTCCTCACCTCCCAGTTTGCATCGCCAGGCAGGAAACAGCATCATCAACCTCCTCAGAAATTCAGTACCAGATAAAAACAAATTCTGTCTGCAGGGACACTTACCCCAGCTGCTTAATTGCACAGAGAACTGCAATCCTCACTCAAGACACATAGCCAGGCACGCATCATCAGTGCTCTGCCTCAGTGCTCTTTGGGTCTGCACAGACAGGATGGAGTTTTAACTTGAGTCATTCTGAAGATGCGCTTTGGAACTCAAATGAGCTTTTTTGCCATCCTATTTCAATACAGATAGAGGTTTTTTCCTGTCATAAATGCAGAAGTCAATCTCCAAAAGCAGTGCAGCAGTGTGACAGTTGCACAAGTCCGCAGAATCTGTCTCCCACGGCTTGGAAGTCAGGTTGATGGCAAAAGCCAGTTCCACCACCCAGCTACAGATATCTGGGCTGTGGCTGGAAGATGTTGGGTGCAGTCTTTGCACTGGTGCTGCTGAGGTCATGTTAGGACTTCTCTCCTGCTGAATCTGTTGCAGAAGGAGTGACTGGTTGGTCAAAGAAACAATTTAAATTATAGCATCTGGACACAGATGCAGGGCTGCTGCCCCATGTGGATGCAACAGCCTGGTCAGAGAGTGAGAAAATGGGTTTCGTTTTTTCACAGTGGACTTGTGAGACTTTTAGGGAGTCATAGAAATATGATAACTTGTTAGTATAAACAACATGCAAGAGGTGTTTTTCTACTCTTGTTTTCCTGTTCTTCTCAAGGACTGTTTGTGAGAAAAATGTTTTTTTTGTCAAGTAGAATATGTCAAATCCATCTATAAAAGAGAGGATTTTTCGTATTAAATGCTCTTCTCCTGCAAACCAGCCTTCGAGTGAATTTGTGTCATTTCTGGCTCAACGGTGACAGCCCCATGTCCTGGAGAGTCAGGCAGAAAGACAGAGGAACAGGAAACTTCATTAAAAAGTCTGAACTCGGGGTAAAGTCCAAGTGCTTTCTTATCTCTTCATTGTCCTCTTCAGACCACATCAGTGTTCCAGGAGTTTGCCTGAAAAATCTGCCATTTAGGTTCCTCTGAGAGCCATCCTTAATAATTTTTATCCTGAACTCCAGGTTAGAGCAGTAAGATGTTACCAGACAAAACTGGAGGAAAAAACAATCTTCATCCAAATGGCACAAATTCCAAAGTGATTTTGCTTCATTTTTCACATGGGATGAGGGGATATTCCTCATCTCAGAGCAAAATTCTGCATCTTACCAACCACTCTTATCCATCACTGAAACTGTAACTAAGAGCTGAAGTGCAATGATGCTGTCTGTGCATGTGCTCTGTCATCTACTGGTTCTTCCATAGACAAGTATTTTGGCTGGAATTTTGTTAGGGAAGAGAATTTTAATATATAAGTTGAGAGAAAAGGTAAAGAAACATGAAGGTGGAAGTAAAGAAATAATGCATTTTAATAAATTAAATATTAACAAAAATAGCTATTTTTAACAATATGTGCAGAGAAAATGTCAGAGCTTGCACCTACAGAGATCCTAGAAGCATAGAAGGGTTTTGGGTAGAGGGGGCCTTCAAAGATCACCTCATACAACACAGCCTGCCATGGGTAGGGACACCTTCCACTAGACCAGGTTTCTGAAAGCCCCATCCAGCCTGGCCTTGAATACTTCAGGGGATGGACCAAATGTAAGAGGAGTTCCAAGGTGGCTTTTGTTTTCACTGCCAGGCCATCAGGACACTTGCATATCCTTGAGGGTAGGCTGACAGTCTTGTTATGAGTGCAGCAGCCAAAGGAGAAAATCAGAGCTCCCTAGGGTTACATTGCTCCTGTTTGCTCCTCCAAGGTTTCCTGCAATCTGTAACCAAACCACAAAGAGAGTGCTGATGTTCTTTTGAAACAGCCGCAAGTTCCTCCTCATTTAGAAATGCTGATGCACTTCAGATTTTGCAAGAAAACCTTTTTTTTTTTTCCTGCAGGTGGTGAACAGACTTGGCTGATCTCAATCCAGGTGTTTAGCTGAAATCAGTATCCATTTTAACTGCACTAAGCAGCTCACTAGCTGAGGTATGCATTCCCAAAAAGGCATGTGGTGGGTTACTCAGGACAGCTGCCCTTGGCACATCATGCTGCACAGGGCTAATGGCCAACCCATGGCGTGAGATGGGTGGCATTGACATGTCCCCATCCCTGCCCCATCCCTGCCCCATCACTGCCCCATCCCTGCCTGAGCAGCAGGTCTCCAAACCCACTTCCCCTGGGTTGCTGCACTGGGCAAGGAACAACTTCCATGTGAACCAGTTCCTGAAGCAGGACTAACTCCCTCAGCTGCTCCATCCCAAGGAACTGCTAACTTGGTGTCTGACACTGCCTGTAGGCTTCACCCTGGAATGAGCAACCCTTCAAGAGGAAGGCAACCCCTAAGCAGAGCTGCAGGAAATGGTGCAGGACTCCATAATGAAACACGTCACCATATGCTCGCTGTGGTAATTAAAGGAAGGGAAAAAGAAATCCCAGTAACTCTTTATAAATAAACACACAAGGAAAGGACTGCCCTTTTAAACCCCCCTTTTTATGAAGCTTTCCATAGTAATATGAAAGTTAAAATGTAAACCTGTTGCATTGATGTCAATAGAGAAAAAGCAAAGTCAGTGCCATGCATACTGAGTACGCTGTGTCCCGTTCCCAAGGACACAGCTGCACAGTCAAGGGATATCTTTTGTAAAAACAATACCACAGCAAGAGGAAAAATGACCAAGTAAACTAAGATCTTGTGAGAATACAGCTTCTGAAGCTCTGTGTTATTAATATTAAACCAATTTGAATGACAAACTTATACCTGCAAGAGTTCCTTAGTTGACATAGGTTTAGGTTTGTGAAATGTAAACAGTTTCTTAAAAAAAAAAAAAAAAAAAATCTGTGGATCCACATTTTTGTGCTGGGTTCTGTAAAGTCCTGTGCTGACATCAAGTGGTGACATATTTTTCATGCCAAAGGGAGCCAGAGTGGCTGTGCTGTGTATGCATGGGATGATATTCATTGTCACAAGAAGGTAAAGGCAAGTGGTCCCAGGCCACTGGGGGACTACAGCAGCAGCCTCACTGGTAGGAGGTCCCATGGGGATGGACAGCCAGAGGAGTGTGGAAAAGCAACACAGCCCCTGCAAAGCAAGGCAAGGGGGGAGAGGTGAGCCTCCACAGCGACTCCTGGGCACAGGAGAGGCTGTCTGAGCCCCCAGCACCCACCAAATGTGACCACTGGCAACAGCTCTCCCTTTCCTAGCCAAGAAAGCTCTGGCTGGGAGAGGTACCGTGGGGCTTGGTGGCCTCAGGGGACTGAGGAGAGCATGGAGAGCTCATTTACTGAGGAAAGATGGACACACAGGTAACCAGAGGCTGGGAGGCTGTCTTAATTAGTTCTGTAGAAATACCAAGGAGGGCAAAACAAATACATAAGGTCATGAACTGGCTGTGAATAAAATTAAGCTTGGTATTAAAAGAGTTTTAACTCCAAGTGAACTTCTGGAACAACAGCCCTGTGGAAACTGCAGGAAAACCCTCCCACAATGGAATTTTAAAGGACAGGTTGATTATTTGCTGCAGGTATTGTGGCTTGTGATGAGCTGTAACATCGGCCCTGGGTTGGTAGGGACTGGCCTTGATGAGGGATGTGGTTTGTTTCCCTCATTGGCCTCAATACTCACTGAAGCTTGTTTCCAAAGGTGCAGTTGATGGGAAGTGCAGTTTTATTTGTGAATTTACCCATGGATGTTCAGGTCAACCATACTTAAAATACTCAAATAATAGCTGGGGATTTACGATATGAAAACACAGAATGGTCTCAGTTCATAACTTCATAACTTCATAACATAACATTAAGTAAAAATCCCCTCTTCCTATCACTGGTTGTTGCTCTGAGTGTAGAAATTGTTTTCTGCTCTTCCCAGGAGCCAGCCTGTTCTGGGAGCCCTGCAGCAACACTACTACTGCATGCCAATGGGTTTATCCTTCCTCTTGTCCAGGGCTGGGAAGCAGGGTCACCCTGCCCACAGGGTGCATATCTCAGCAGCCCAGGGAATGTTTCTGTCCTCCCCATGCCTACACCTCCTTTCACAGACTCCATCTGCCTGTGCATCTCTGGGTGACCAGAATCCTGATATCAGGAAAAGTTTTCCATGCTCTCCTTCATGCCTGGGCATTACGAACCAAAGAGCAAAAAAGAAAAATGCCATATCCATTCAGATGCATCCCTAGGGGGAGAAAAGCATGTTTGTGGCCTTGGTTGCTCCAAAGCTGGTGGGATTTGCCCATTGCAGCTCAGCCTTGGTAAATGTTTTGAGGGACAATGTACAAAAGGGCCACGTCATGTAATTGGTCCCTGAGGTCATTGCCCAGCCTGTGCCTTGCTATGGCACAAAGAAACGCTCGTGCTGTTCTTCTCCACCCACACTGTGTTACAGTAAGTGAGTGCTGGGCCATGGGAGGAACATCCAGGTCTCAGAGCAGCTCCCAGTGGCACTAACAAAGGGCCCCACAGTCAGGCAGGGCACGGAGGGAAGGGCACTGTTGTGCCACTGAGCGGGGCGTTGATTTCTTTGGTTTGCTTTGGGTTTGTTTTTTGGGTTTTTTCCCCATGTGTTGACATTGCAGATGTGATTTGCCCTTAGAGGTTTTGTTTTCTCATGAGCAGCTGGACTTTAAACTCCAACATCTCTCCTGTAACCATTTCCCACAAGAGCTGCAGGAATGCAGGCAGGCACCATTAGGCTCAGAGGGTAACAATGGCAAGGTGCTCTTGGATAATATTCTTCCTTCTCTCTGCCCTTTTCCTTCAGACAGAGCAGGCAGGTATGGCTTTTGTTTTGTTGCACCTTTGGTTCTGATTTGTGCTGCTGCTTTTCTAAAAACACCAGTAATTTTGTACCTTGTATAATGTTTACTTTGTAGCACAGAGGGAAATCAATGAAAACAGTCTGTTCCTTTTTTTCTTTAAATTTCTGCTGTTTATTTCATGCAGCTAAGCGAAAACTGCTGTAAGCTAATGGGGCAATGCAGTTTTGAAGTACCATCATTTATGCCAAGGTAATACCCTGGGATGCCCCAGATATTAAAGTGAATTTTGTTTTATATTTCTAGTTGCTGCTGAAATAAAAATGGGAGAGTACTGTGGAAGAGGCCAATAAGCATGCTCGTTATAGCTCAAAGAAATTTATGTTTTTGTATTAATGCTCCATAGTCTGTCAAAAATAAGGAGGAGCCAGGCAAGGAAGAAAAAATGGTGTTCTCTCAAGAAAGTCAAAATACCCTGCAGCAGAAGTTCACTGCCAGCTGTGCTGCCACTGCATGGCAAAAATATGTGCTGGGGGTCAGATAACATTTAAAATGCAGAACAGAGTCATGAAGCTTTTCTTTTTTTAATATCATGTGCAAGACAGCTGCTTATGGGATGTCCTTTAAAAAGATAACTAAATATCTGTACACAGTGTTGGAATAATTTTGCTATTGCTCTCACCTTTTCTAGTTCTATGATTATTGATTACTTCAACCAGCAGTGTTGGGTCCCCAAACACTATAAAAGAGAAAAAACCCCTGAATATTCCCTGCCCCAACACATTTACTTTCCAAGCACAGAAGAACTGACAAACATGCTGACGCACACGGTCACGCATTGCTTCATGTGGAAGATGAGGCTCCAGGGTGGCACCAGCTGCCCAGCCTGCAGGCAGCTTTTGATGGAGGTGTCATTTGCAAAGAGAAGTTTTAAGATCTGTTAACTGGTTTCTCCTCCTCTTTACTCAAATCTGAAAGATTACAGTGTCTTCCACATGAACAGCTCTTAACTATGAGCTTCAGAACTTCATGACTTCATAACACAACATTAAGTAAAAATCCACTCTTCCTCTCACTGATTGTTGCTCTGGACAGGGTGACCCTGCTTCCCAGCCCTGGACTAGAGGAAGGATAAACCCATTGGCATGCAGTGGCAGTGTTGCTGCAGGGCTCCCAGAACAGGCTGGCTCCTGGGAAGAGCAGAAAACAATTTCTACACTCAGAGCAACAACCAGTGATAGGAAGAGGGGATTTTTTACTTAATGTTATGTTATGAAGCTATGAAGCTCATAGTTAAGAGGGCTATATCCCATATCACTGTTTATGTGGAAGACACTGTAATCCTTCAGAACTGAGTAAAGAGGAGGAGAAACCAGTGTCTTCCACATAAACAGTGGTATGGGATATAGTCCTCTTAACTATGAGCATTGCTGAGAGGTAGTTTTTATTTATTCCCCTTAAAAGAGAATTGATTGAGAACTCAGCCATGTCATGGCTTTGCTTCTGGACAAAAAAAAAAAATTGCCATGAACTAAGACTGAAGAGCATCAGTTTGGATCCACCATCATAACTTAATACCACTAATATCCACTTCTACCAATGCATCTGAGACCCCTGTGCAGTCTCACAAAATAGCCTTTGCCTTTTACAATAATGTTTTCCCCCTTTCCCTGGCTGTGCCACCACACCCTGCTCTGTATGTCTCGTGCAGTAAAAAAATTTGCCAGGAAGGGTTTCAAATTCCCAAATTTCCACTGCTTGGGAGCAAGTCAGGCATTCCCCAGAAGTAAAAGGTCTCAACTCCTCAGCTGAATTTGGGCTAAGACAGTAGAGCTCTTTAAGCATGTAAGTTTAATATGGCTGAAACCCCAAATCAGCCAAGATTATTCATCTTAAAAAAGAAGGTAAAAGTATATAAGGAAATTCATCTAAGTACTTATATTAGTGTTTTGTCATACAATGTTCCAGTATTTATATCAGCTCATGATGCAAACAGTGTTATCAAGAGACAGAGACGTGCCAGTTCCATCCTTCTGGAGGAGGTCCTTCAAGGCAGCTTGGAAAGAGAATGCCTAGAAGAGAGGTGTACACATGAAGAAGCAAGAGAAGTATTTGAAAATGATGAAATGCTTGTAAGTATTTTGTTTCCCTGCATGCACAATAAAGACTGCTGCCACGATCCTTTACTTGTGAAACATGAGACTGCTCCATTTGTTTGGGTTTCTCTCCGTGTGAAATCTTTGCATTTGCCATCTCAGCAGGTAGCAAGCAGGTGTTGTCCATGGTCAAAATGGAAATGAGGAGGTCAGCTCTGATATTGTCCTCTCCAGAAAATGATGTGTCATGCTCTTTGTATTAGTAAATCACGTGGCTGCTGTCCCATCCTGACCACACACAGAAGTACAGCTTCAGCACCCCTTAGGGACCAGGAGGGGCAAAGGGGTGTTGGTCAGCAGAAGAGCACCTGGAGGGCAGCACAAAGGAATTCCAGCCCCTCCAGCCCATCAGGGCCCAACTCAGATGTCTTTATGCAAATGCATGCAGCATGGGGAATAAATGAGTTAGAGTTGTATGGGGCACTGGAAAAGGTTGTCCAGAGAAGCTGGGGATACCCCATCCCTGGAAGTATTCAAGGCCAGGCTGGATGGGCCTTTGAGCAACCTGGTCTAGTGAAAGACGTTCCTGCCCACAGCAGGAGATAGGAACTAGATGATTTTTAAGGTCCCTTCCAACTCAAATAATTCTGTGATTTTATGATTGGGACAGAGGGAGTCAATACACCAGCAAGTAGAGGGGCCTATAGAGAGAGGCTCACTTGGTGAGTAGCTGCAAATTCCTTTGCACCAGGGGCTCTCCAGACTTATGCAGATGGATGCTGTGCCCTTTAATGGCAACCTAGATGGAGCTTTGTTTGCAGGAAAAGCAGAGGAAACAGCTGTAGGGCTGCCCATGAGTAGCCGTGGTGCTTTGGGGAAAGGAGGGGAGGGCAGAGGTGTGGCTTTGGGGAAAGCAGCTCCAGGGTCAGCTGCAGTACCCAGGGAGATGCAGGGCCCAGGGTGGGGGTGACCAGCAGTGGTGCCCACAGCTCTGCCCTGTGCTGACCTCTCTGCCTCCAGCAGCACCTGCCAGGGGCCAAGTGGGATGGGACAGGATGGGGTCACTTCCCGGGCTGCTGCACACCAGAGAGACAATAGCCAGCCAGTTTTTTCAGGGAGCTGCATTGCTAAAGGAGCCAGCTGTTCCTCTCTGGCCTGTGAAGTGTTTATTTTCCTGTACAGCTTCTTAAGAAACAGCAAAGTAAGCAGTAGGCAAAGCCCCTCCCTTCTCATGTGTCTATTTGCTAGCAGCACACTATAGTTGTGCAACTCTGTAAACATTAAACCACTGTATATATTCTCTAATAACATGTTTTTGGGTTTCGCAAAATATTTATTACATATTACATTACTTGGGAATTAAAATCTAATTTCCTTTTTTTTTTCCACCCAGAAAATGTTTTGGGAAGTCTACTACGGTAAGCTGGCCTCTTGATTTCTCTCCTTCATAGTACTGTCACATTATGAACATTATGATTCAGTCTAATACTGGTTTTCTTAGAGTTTATTCTATGAGAAACAATCAGTCTCTATTTTTCATGTCTGTAGTAAAGCAGAAGGAAAATTCTTGATGTGCAATAATTTGTAAAAAGTAATATACAGGAAAAACCATTTAAATCTGCAAAAACAATAAAAGCAGCAGATGAGTAAAGGTTATCATAGTAAATAGGCTTCTTCTTTTCCTGAATCTGAAACAGCCTGGGACATACCAGCAAAATCTCCCAGACACAGAATTAGCACTTAAACCTGAACAAGACAAATAGATATTAAAAGCTACTGAGCTGTCTACAAACTCTGCACAGTGGGATTGCATCATTCCCTGTCAGGTGCCAAGGTGAGAAACAAATCTGTAGAAGCTGAGGCCCTGATGTAAATAAATGCCACCTGAACAGGGAGCCTGTAGCACCAGCTCATGGTGACTGTGCCCTATTTCCACCCTTTTTTTCTGCATGCTTCATCCCAAGTTTTTCTCTTGTTTTTAACTTAGCTATAATTAATTTCTAATCTTAGGTTTAAAGAGTGGAAAAGGAGGTGGCAAAACCAGCAGTCAGTAATAATTTTCTGCACAAGCCACTAAGTCATTGAGTCCTGGGAACCATTGCATAGAAGAATCCCATCAGTGCTATAAAGGTTATGAAGGATGATGCTAGATATCTGGCATTTTATTACTTTTGTGAGGGTGGGATTAAGTTCTAATTTGAGTCATTGGATATTTGTACTAAGCATGTCATGCAGGCTTCCTCTCTAGCCTAGGATGAGAGAAAGGAAACCAGTTCAGAATGGTCCCTCCAAACAAGCTTGGCCACAATCAGGACACATTACTGACTTCAGCCTCAGGGATGGCTTTCTTGCTGCAATTAAAAGCCATATGTTCTGTCTTCTTCCTAAAGAACAGCAGTGTGTGTTTCCTTCTCTGTGATGTCTTCTCTGACATTTTGGAGAGTGTTTCCTTTGAAAAGTGTCTTTTTCCTCCTCACTAAACAAACACATTTTTTCATCCTGTCTTCCAATAATCTCATTTTCTAGACCTCTGGTATCTGTGTTGCTTTCTACTGAAAGTCCAGGGTGCAGTGGATAAATCTGCATTGTGAATACAAGAGGAAAGGCTGAGCACCCACCCAACTGCTGGGTCACCCACCAGCTCTGTTCTGCACTGCTTTGTCCCTTCAAGTCAAAACTGATGTAGTGGCAGTTTGATGGATGTTTGCTGTCAGGGCGCTTTGCCTGAGGTCACACTTGTCCCTGACCCTCTTTTATCAACAGTATAAACTTCACTATTACCAATCTCTCTTTGAACATCACTTTCCAAAAGTTCTGTGCAAGCCTTATAGCAGTCTGCTCCCTGAATGACAATGTCATTTGAGACATTTCTATTTTATCATGTTCACTGATTCCCCCTAGGTCCCTTATCTAGATATGATTAGATGTAAATGGTTTAATTATTTTGATGTTGAAAAATGTATATTGGTTTTTACTATCCTCCTTTTTATATTGCTGTGTGCTTACAGTTTAATCATAGCTCGCCAGTAACAGGAATCAGGCCAATTTCTCTATAATTCTTTGAATCTTCTCTTTCCTCCTTTAAGAAAACTAGGTGCTGGATTTATTTTCTTTCCAGCACAGATTTTAGAGGCTTTAATCCATCTAACTGCTTCAGGCTGCAGGGGTAACTCCTCCCTAGCTCCAGCTCCTCAATTCTGCCTGCTCAGCTGTGCAGGTGAGATTCCCCCAGTTCACCCAAAAATGCTCTCTGGAGGCCTACATTGTGCTTGGATATGCTGCTGGCATCTGACTGCAGATGGGTTGAAAGGTGGTAACCCTTTCAGCCAGTATTTTAGTACATCTAACACTCAAAGACATAGTGCCCATAGCCTAAGCAGATGATGATTGGTGGGTTTTTCCCAGCAGCTGGCAGAGTTTTCACTTTTCCATCCCTGAAATCAGGTAGGGCAGCTTGCTGACTGAATTAACCTCTCTGACGAGGTGTTAATTTTTAGAAAGGTTGGACAGCATGTCCCAGGTTAGGCTCTTCTGGCTTGCTTACTGATAGCCTATGTCTAAATTAAGTAGTTGTTACTTGGATCATGTTTTCAAACTGCTTAGGAGTCATTCCTGTGGGCAGCTTGAAGGGAAACTGGCAGCTCTGCCTGGTGCTTCACTCCCAGTGAGGACACCCTCTTGTTTCAATGTTCAGTTCAGCAGAAAGAGCAAGCTTGCTAGTGTCTGAGCTGCTGCATGATAATTGTGCAGGTATAGAAAAGTTATATTTCCTCCTGTTTTGATGTTGCTTGCCGTACACTTACTCTGTAATTTTGATGCCAGCTTTTTCTATCCAATACATATCAATCTAACATGGGAGACCTAAAACACCAGTCTTATATCACATTTGTAAAAAAGCAGGAACTGGGACTCAGTCCTTTTCCCTGAATCAGAGCATCCATCCTCCAGAAGGAGGCTCTGCCTCTGGGCAGCTCCCAGCCTCTCTGACAGGAGCTGCAAGAGCACCTCTGGCAGCAGATTTGAGCTAATATTACCCCTGAGGAGCAGTTCAGTGGCACTTAGCCCATTTCCTTCCAAACTGCTCTCACAACACTTCTCTGAACAGCTCATGTGCCGGGATAGGGGCTGTGTAATTTGGGATCTGTGCTGGTGGTGACTCCTCCCTCTCCATTTCTTCAGGTGGCAGGAGGTGCTCCTCAAGCCCCTGCCAGCACAATGGTGTGTGTGAGGACAGCATCCGTGGCTACACCTGCACCTGTGCTGAGGGCTACGAGGGAGAGAACTGTGCTTTTGGTAAGGCATTGCCCCTTCTGAGAAGCCCCACCTCATCTCGTCACAGGGTACCCCCATGAAACCATTCCCAGCTCTCCCATGGTGCCACTTACCATGGCTTTGGGTAAAACACACTGCTCTGGCAGAGCAGGGGTGATGTGTGCTGCCTGCCTGCAAAACATTATGAAATCCTGAGGTTCCATGGGCTATCCCTGTGCCCTGAGCCTTCCTTCTCCGGGGTTGCATGGGTACACCCCAAAGCCAGCCCTGCCACTGCCACCTGTGCTGCCTGGCTGCTTGTCCTGCTGTGGTCCCAGGTGTGTGGCCTGAAGGAGCAAGGCTGCAGTGCCAGGGTGGCTTTCCTGGTGCCTCTGAGGCCACACACCCCCACAAGACAGTCCCTCAGGACAGAAGGACTCCAGAAAACAAACTGTTTCTAGTGGAAGTGAGAAGCATAAAGTAAAACAGATGTGTTCTGGCACAGGAAAACCCTGGGCCAGATCCTGCATTTTTATATCTGCCAGGTTCTACTTTCCAGCCCTGACATCAGGATTTCTGCTGGTTCAGAGGTCCCCTGGGGTGGGAGACGCCCTGGCTGCAGCAAGACAGGGTGGTTCTGTGTATAAGGGGTGTGACTGTGACCAGCTTCTGGGGAGCACAGAAGGTGACAGAGCTTGGACCAGTGCTGGGAAGTAGATCATCTCAGAGCCTTAGGCAGCCATGTTATACAGGATTTTTTGCTACCTATGAGCTAGATCAAATAACAGTTGCTTTGTGCTAACAATTTAAGTGCTTGCTTAGCTATGGAAAGTTGAGCATGTTTTGAAGTTCATACTCCCTCTCTTTTTTCTTATCTTTGGAAGCTGATGTGTTCAAAATCAAACAAGTGTGCAAAACGAGAGCTACAGGGTTTTGTCAAAACCAGAAACCTTAGCTGCCTTCTTCCTCAAGCAATTCATAATGTGCAACACTTCCCCCTGCCGCACATACTTGGTACTTTGTTTGAAAACCCACGGCACCCTTTCCCAGAACTCAGAGGTGCAGTGTCTGCTGCAGGGAGGTGCAGGGGGAGCACAGTTTGCAGTGAGTCTTTGAATGCTGCAGAGACTCAGCTCTCTCCAAGTTCTGCTTAACAAGGGGAAAAAAATCCCAGTGGTAAATACTACCAAGCAGAGCCCCAGCCCACATCCACACAAAGTGAATAAAAAATAAAACACAGAGGACTCAAGTGATGAAAGAATACTCCATGTTTTTTCTCTGCTTGCTCTGTTTAGCTAAAAATGAATGTCACCACCAAGCAAAGGTAGGATGTGACCACTTCTGCTATCCAGGAAGGGATTCCTACCGCTGTTCCTGTGCTGATGGCTACAAGCTTGGGAAGGATAAAAAACAGTGCATTGCATTAGGTAGGTGTGAGCACGGAGGTAAAGGGGGCACCTGCTCAGGGCTGGGTGGGCAGGCCACCATCTAACAGATGGGATCAGCCTACCTTGAGCCTAAAGCAATATTACTGGGTAGAAAAAGGAATCTAGGGACCACCACCTGAGATGCCAAAGTAATGGTAAAAGAAGGGCTATTTGATCAGAACGTTTGAGTCAGCAGAGAGGACATCCACCACCCTGCATATCACTCCCTGGACCAGGTTTTCCACTCCTGTGTTTAATAAAGAGTAATTCTGCTGAACCCGTGTTTGCTTGGGAATGAGATTCAGTTGATTCCTATCAGGTGACCAATTGTCTAATAAATGAAGGGAAACATTTGCTGCCACAGTAATTAGCTGGAAACAGTAGCCCTTTTTAGTTCTTCAGTCTCATATTAGGTATCTCATTCAATTTCATCCCCTTACAAAGTAGGTGTACTAAAACCACAGAAGTACATTTAGACCTGTGTCTGTATGACCACAAGTGGGGCAGCCAAATAGGAGTTCAGCTGCAGAGCCACACTTTTGGTGGTGACAGACTGATGTCCACACTCAGTGGACATTTCAGGTGGGCTTTACATCTAACTGGCCTAGTTCAGTCCTGTGGACTAAGCACCAGTCAGCTGTGAGACCATGGCATGTGTGCACCTGGAAGGTGCCCTGTGGTTTAGCTTCACCTGAACAGGATCCAGTGTGTGTGACCCAAACCCAAACCAAGTGGAAGTGTGACAAATGGAGGTAACTGGGTGATCCAATCAAAAAGCATGTGTGTTGTTTGAACGAGATGAGAAAGGCATGCATATCCCTAGAGTGGCAGCTGTAACAAGGAAAACCCAGGATTTACCTTGTCCAGACTGGGCCCCAGCTCTCAGGTATTTGACACAATTTTGAATACAGGATACAAAGATGAAAAAGCATGATGTGCTAACAGCTGGCTGGAGAGGAAGCCCCATTTCATTAGTGAAATGAAGCACAGTAAAACCTGTTCCCTACAAGCCTAACACAGTGACCATGTTCAGCCCCTTGCTGAACTATTATGACTACAATTACCAAACAAATTATTCCAATTTTCACCAGCTGAGATATAGTCATTCTTTTTCTTTGCACAAAAGCAGAACCCCAAAGTCTAGGTGGAACAGTAGGCAAATGCAGGTATTAGCTATCTTGAAATATACAGCATGAAGTTTTGATTTTTTTTTTTTTAATTATTTGTTAGATGCATGTGCATGTGGCAGACTTCAAGACAGTGATAACTTAATAAGTGAAACCAGGAAGAAAAGTGATGAGCGATTTCCTTGGCAGGTATTCCTAGCAATTCATCAAACCCATCACTTTATCCTCACATGGATAGTGTTATCTATTGGTTTTTTTGCATTTTCCTAGGTACTGCTGCTAAATCCAGAAGGGAAAGGCTTCTGTGGAGGAGTGTTGCTAAAAAGTAACTTCGTGTTGACCACAGCAGAGTGTGCCCTTCTGCACAGCCATTTTCAAATCAGGGTTGGTGCTGGTAGGTGATCCAACATTTTTTCTTGCTGCAGCACATTTCAGTATTGACAAGCTAAATTTTAAAAAAGCTTACTAAACTTCTTGCTGCATAAAAATATTGTTGAAGGAAACAAACATTATGTTATTTCATTTAAGCACCTCAGTCGAGTATCTGAGCTAGAACTACAGCTACCCCACATTCCCCTTTACAAGGCAAGCAGAGGTAAGTGCCTCTTGAGCACAGCTCAGAACTCAGCACACAGCCATCAGCTAAACATGGTGGATTTAGTGGTGACTTGTTTCATGCCAAAATCCACATCAGTGCTGGATATTCATCCTTACTGCTGAAAATATTTGTGCTCCTACCAGCATTAAAAAGCTGCCAGTGTATCATTGCTTGTTTCCCTTTACTGCAGAGGAAGTATGCCTTTAGCTCCTCTGCTGCACGTGTTTCTCAGCATGACCAGGCAGCTCTCACGCAGCTTTCAGGTCTCTGATAAACTATTCCTAAGGGCAGTCAAATGTCATTGCTCCACAGGGCCTAATGGAACAAGTGGAACTGGGAAGATAATGCAAATTAGGGAGAAGCACATCCACATCCGGTATGAGGAAGACACTGGTGAGAACAACATTGCATTACTACAACTTCAAGAGCATGTTGAGTGTGACAGCTTCCACCTTCCTGTGTGCACCCCTGAGAGAGACTTTGCAGAACACGTTTTAATTCCAAAACTGGCTGCTACAGTCAGCGGCTGGAGAATGGTGGGTGATGAACTTCAAGGCGAAGAGCTGCAGGTTTCATGCCTGCCTGCTGAGGACTGCAAGCGAATACTCAACATCAGCCTCACAAACAGGCAGTTCTGTGGGCACTTCCAGGAGGCTGGAGAGAAACACCTGGTTGGAGGAAGCTTTTTGGTTACTGAGTACAAGGGCACGTGGTTTCTGACTGGTATCCTGGGATCCTGGCCACGGGAAGACACTGACTGGGAAACACTGCTTTTCACCAACACTGCAAGGTATATGGTATGGGTTAAACAAAAAATAAAGTAAGGCACAAACACAACCAACTCTCAAGCACCAAGCCCCTCCCAGTCATTGCAAGGAAACACATGGAGGTAGCCAGTACCCCCATTTGACTCTACTACTATTTGCAGCAATGGAAGCTGCAACAATGACATGTACTTAACTCCAGTTTATACAGAAAAGCCTGTTTGTCTTTCCTTCTGCTGACACACAGTACTGTGAGTCATGATACAGCAACATAGTTATTGAACTAAAAACTGATTTAATTTTAAATTTCCGAGAACTGTTCATCCTAAACCTCAAAACATGTTGAATATTTTTCTGTGATTTCAAATGTTGCTAGTACCCTGAGGTTTGATTCAGCAAATTTATATTCTTATTTCAGGATCCATACAAGTAAAACTTAAAAGACATGGGGATTGTCAAGCTTTTAAATGTCTTTGTTGAGGTAGCACTTGACATTTTCATCACACTAAAAAGTGATTCCCCTCATACATGGAATTTATGTTTACCCTTATGAATGATGCCCATATCAGTTAGAGGGTAAAATAAAACCCAACTGTCAAAGACAACAAAAAATAAGTGTTTTATTTGTTTTAAAAATAATTTTAAAACCCCCAAACTAAAATCTCATCAGTCTGGACAAAGTTATATTGTACCACCCCCAAACAAACAAACCAACCAACCCCCAGGATAGTAACACTTAAAATACTGGATCCAGTGGTAGTGTTTTCCCCAGAAGCAAAATAAAACAGATGAGATTTTGTTCATCATAACAAAAATTAAACAAAATATGACCAGAATTTAATCCCAAAGCCATCTGTGGGCACCAACCCACAGATATACTCAAACCCATAAGTATTACTGACACAGTAAAGCTTTTGGTGTCAAACACTTCTGTATTTTTCAGAGACAGTTTGAAGAGAGTATTTAATACCAGCAAAATTACTGAGACTTAAAAAACATTGGAAACCATGTAGGAAAACATTACTTCCACTCTGCAGAATGGATCAACACAAGTAACAAAGGCAGATACTTCTCTCTGAAGGATAAACACAGAAATAGTAACATGAAGTACTTTATAAAAGCTTTTAAGTAGTTGGGAAGGAATTTGGAATGCTTTGCTTTATTTCTTCATGAGATACTCTGAATGATCTAGAAAGCCTGTGGAAACTACCATTTCAAAATCAACATTTCATGTCAATGCACTTTGTAACCCTGGCAGCCTTGGCCATTCTGGGAAAGGAGCCACAAACCGTTCCTGGTATTTCAGTCCTGGACATGAACCAGACCATTGACAGTGTTCTTGGGGTCACTGGAAGCAGATCCACTGGGCAAGCTGAGCATCTGAAGAGTATTTGCATAGCTAAGATGCAGTACTCAACAACACACTGTTGACAGTGGAGGAAATGGGTTCTGCTTGCTGACCACAAGCTTCTGATGCTGATGGGATATGTAGCCTTTAATGTGACCCTGGCAGAAGAAGAAAAAAGCAGTGTTAGTAGCTAGAGCTGGTAACACAATCCCTACAACCCAAGCAAACACCTACAAGCTACCCATAGCAGAGCTGTTTATGCTCACTCACCACTGCACTACTCTACTTCAATATCCATGAGGGTCCAGTTTAGGTAACTGGGTCACCTCGGAGAGCCAGCACAAAGCTGGAGCCACCACCCTGTTTGTGCACTAAGGGTGCTGTCAGACTGAGAGCCTCTTGCCAGGGCCCCCCATGGGTCTGCTTACACTGCCTCCAAGAGACAGAGCTCTACAGAAGTGTTTCTAAATTCACTCTTGCTCACTTTAAAATGAGGATTTTAATCAATTAGTATTCCATACCTAATGAACTAAATGACATAGTACTTCCTTTTCAGACACAGGGTTGTAACAGTGAAAGAAATCTCCCAGTGACCTAAATCACATCAAATAATGTTTCAGAAACAGAGTAGTGGTTACTTTTCTTGCTGGCACTACAGTGATGCTTCACAACCTCTGATTTAATACAAATAATTAGATTTCAAGCTTTTATCCATTCATAAGCAGTTGAGATTCACTTAGAGTAAAAGACAAAATGTGGAACAGAACCAAAGAAATCTAGCTCTATTTTTTTCCAATTTGAGAAGACCAAGAGTCTCCTACTTCAAATGCAGACCAAATCTTTCTGGTGCCACCTGAAAGGTTTCTATTTTTAAATCAATGTTTCTGCATATATAGAAATGTCAGTATTGAATTTGCAATGCAAAATTCAACTTCACTTTTAACTGATTCCTGCAAAAAAAGGCAGGAACTAGAAGAAGTCCTCAGGGCAAATGAAAACATTTCACTTTGAGCAGAAGTCTCAAAAAAACCACAAGAAAACCTGGGATTACTGATGAGTTTTTTGTCATAAACTGTTATTCTCTGTCTAATATTTTTCATTGTCAGATGTATGGAAGCACCAGACAACAAGTGGTGAGCACTTACCAAATATATGAGGTTAGCTAAAATACACTGGACTTCATCAATATCAACATCATCTACTTGCATGAACTTCAGAGCAATCAGAAAAGCATCTAGAGATAGCTGATGAGTTTTGAGCAGTAAATATCTGAAAGAAACAACAGGAAAAATGTGTTATTGAGAAATAATCACTTTAAAATTCTGTTTCTTAGAAAAATGGTCTTTCTACAATAATTTCACCTTAAAAGGAAGTCAGCTCCCTCTGAGAGAACTAAGGAGCATATACAATTCTACCCCAGTCCCAGGTGAAACCCTATTAAATCTGCTTTTGCAAAAATGTAATTTTTGTTATGCTTACACTTTCTTGAAGAGATTTCTGTATGTGATGATTTTCAGCTTCTCAAGGATAAGAAAGATTCCACATCGAATAAAGAAGGTCTCATGCTTTGTTAGAGCATCATTCAGAAGGAGAAGATTTCCTTCACTGCAAGGATAAAGAAATGAAAAAGTGAGAAGGTCTGACACCAGTGAGAAAAGGAAGTATGACTTGGTAGGAATATGCCTCCCCTGCCTTCCTCAATTACCCCAAAGAAACACTTTTTACTTAATACTTTTTGAACACAAAGCAGAAAAGCAAGCATCATACCTCACAGACTTTGTTACTTCAGCAAACTGCATAAGGTCATACTTTTTTAAGAGCTGAACTGTTGGCATATGGCCCTGAAAAATAAATGGTGTCCAAGTTTTCCAGGGTAAAGTTAAATACATTTTAAATAGAATCTAGTAAAAAAAAAAAATCTAGCTAAAAAAATTGTTAAGAGAAAAAAAGAATTTTTAACCACTTTTTTTTTTCCTACAGAATACAAGTGAATACAAGTATTTGCAAGACAACCCCCTCGTCCCTCTCAAACACCTGGTAGCACAACTCACAATAACTACTGATTTATCATGACTTAGGGACAATTAATACTTAATGTTAGGGAGCAACTATCAAACTTGTAGAATCAAGATCCTGTGACACGAGGCCTTGGCAGATTCAAATTTTGTGTCACAGTTGTATCATTTAATCTACAAACAGAAGAACTGCAGGAATCTCAAGCACTTCCAAAGGAATATGAGCAGTGCTTTAGCCTTGTCAAGTCTTATCACAGCCTGTAACAGACTTTTTTCTTCTCTATGCCTCCATGCAGAAATAAAAATGTCCTCTCAAAATACAAACACCACCACCATGCCCCATCCCCCCCCCAAAAAAGAGAGAAAGGTTAAATTTAAAGAAACAAAATCAATTTTTATTGTTAGATCGGGTAAGACTGAACCATCTATAGACTCAAAAAGAAACTTTATCTTTTATCCCCTGCACAGCAAAGATCAGAATGCACGTTGACTTGGTCAGACTTTAAATTTAGTTACATCATGCTATGCTGTTGCTAACTCCTTTCCTGGATGAAGGATTAGCTGAGAGCAGAACTGAGCTGCAGGTTTACTGAGAGCTGTTAGGAACAAAAAACCCAACACACAAGCTATTTTAGTAGTTTGAAGTTAGTGTTAATGTTTGGGCTCTGATTTAAAATAGCAACTGTAAATACAATGACCTTTATCTAGTTTCTTTAATGCCTCTTGTGCACTAAAACTGCTTTAGAAAAGCCACAGTAATTCTAAGCACTAACAGACCAACCAGTTTAAAGCACCCAGTCAGGACTGGGACAAAGCTTTTAGGAAGATTGTTAATAAGTTTTCCTTTATCAACCCTACCACTGATTGATCTGAAAACAACCACTAAGAAAGTCAACAAATAAAACAAGGAAAACAGAAGGCAATTATCATACCCACTATACTCCCCCTTTACCCACTTGACACACCAAGGGATTGGAAAGGGAGCACTGAAAGGAAAAAGCAGGGAAGTCATAAACAGCTCAGGGGGAAGGTGGAAAATGGCAACTCAATAAAGGCAGGTGATAACAATCTATATGGGTAACTTTGGAACAGGAAACTCTTAAAAATCTCATTCCTGTCACCTCAGTCACAATGAATTAACACTCGGCATAATCCACTAATTCAGGGATACACAAATGTTAGCACAGCACATGGGAAAGGACAGGAACAAGAAATATGTGCTTAATTATTTTAACAGAAATATGAAATTATCAAATAGTAACAAGACTTCACTGACTTTTCAGAACCAAAATGCTCTGCCTCATGACCCTTCTGACGTGGCCTTGAATGGGAAAATGTATGAGGTACAAATAAAAAAGCCAAAGACAGGCTGCAGTTGTGGCAAACCCCTCTCAACGGTCCTCAGCCATCTGTTTGCACACCCTCCTTTCTTCCACCAGGTGAAATAGACAAATTTGTTCTAGTGGATTCACACCTTCCATGGCTTTTGTGTGCAACTGATCAGCAGAGGCATTCTGCTACAAGACAGAAGTCACACTGTGGAGTGCTTCTCCAAAGAATTCAAATATACCTTCATTAAAATAGTAAGATCAGGTTACACGCTTAGGAGGGGTGGGAGAAAGGTAGGGGGAAAGGAGGGCCAGATTGGTTTTGTTTGGGAGTAGAGTTTTTTTGTTTGGCTGTGTTATTTCCCCTGCTATCTCCTCTCCCATGTTGCTGTAAATGACAACACTTTTTGCCCTCACATAACAAGGTGTGCATACGCTGGCTCTTACAGGGGTAAAATAGCCTCTGGATTCCACTAAGGGAAAACCAAGAAAATACTGAGCATCAGTTTTACAGTCTGGATGTGTACCCCCTTCTCCTTATTCAGGAAAGTAGTATCTACTCACCAACAACATTTTTACTGGCAGCAGGTAGATCAAAATCATTCTTTTGTTCTTCTGGCTTGATCGGTGACAGTGCTCGAAGGCAAATGACAGATACTCCTCAGCTGCAAGCACAAGTAACACAAATCAACACAAAAATGCATTAAAGCTGTAACCCAAATTCTGTGCTCAATGTCCATCTCTCTTGAAGACATAACATTTGAAATTGTATAAAAAAGAATCATGTCATTTAAAATACATGAAGTTGGAGATTCACACAAAATATTACTAGAAAGGTAAGTTCTCCTTCAGAAAGTCAAAGAAAACTCATCAAGATCTTCATGTCAGACATTACAGTTACAAGCAATACTGGATTTTTAAGCTAATTTCAGTAATATTATTGTGCTCCTATTACAGAAGCAGAGAATCTAAGAAGTGCTGGTAATACACTCTATCTCCTAAACTGAGATTAGGTTCCTCAAGAGATGAAAGCTGAATGCAATGCCCACATCTCCTGAGCTGCAGAAATGTGCCAGCGAGACCACACAGCAGAAAAGCATGAAAATCTCTCAGCAGCTTCCACTGATAGAGAGAAAATGATAAGCCTGAAAGGCAGAACACAGTTTGGAGTAACAGAGCCAGCTCCAGAACAGATGTTGGTTGAGGGCTGCAGTTAGTGATGAAGCTGTACCCCTTAGCTCTAGAAGCATTTCTGTTAGTGAAATCTATTAGAAATCTAGGAAATGCACTTTGTACATCTTCCAAAATCAATGGATCGAGAAACTACATTTTGCTACACTACAGTTTGCTGAAGATTTCCTATGTGTCATACAGCAACTTGGAGAGTTGAAGGCTCCTTTGCAAAACTTTACAAACCTATTCTTTTGGATGCTCACTCATTTTGTAATGCACACACATAATGCATAAGACTGTAGGGAACTTCACTGACACAAATATTTTAAAGCTGGGCAAACACTACAATTAGAAGTGTCATGCAACCTCATCTCTGTTTTGAGTCAGCCTGTGGGCCTTGGACCTTTCAGCATGACTTTTCCTTTGATCAGTGCAATTCTGAGTCACACACACACAACTTCAGCAAGATTTCATGCCAAGCAGCAAGACTTTAAATGTGCCTTACAGGCACACAGTACCTTGCTTAAAGTCACTGTCAAACATGGCCTTGCGTCCAACATAGTATTTGTATGTAACTCTCTGTGCCATACTGTACTCATCCTTCAGATTTGAGCTGTCAATTGCTCTAATTAAGGGCTTACAGAGATGGAGCTTGTTGATCTGTTGAAAAAAAAATAGCATTTTAGTCATCATGTAGACATATGGTATCATATAAAACCAGGGTGGGTTTAACTTAGAATATGAAATACAAAACACAGCTTACCAGACTTGAACCTACCTTAAAATAAATTTTAAACAGCTGATTCACAAGAAACAACATGCCCCACTTTTTTGAGTCTTCGATGCCTGCTCGACTGTCATAAGGAAAAAGAAAAAACTTGCTAGTATGAACATTGTAAGAAAATAATGACTTTGTCCGCACAGCAAATTCATTCCATAGATATTCACTCCATAGCATTTTTAGGGTAAATATAGGTGTTGCTCTGCTATATATTTTCTCAACATAATGAAAAGATGTCATACAGAATATTATTCATCTGCATCAGAGTCCTCACTCCAGTCTGCAGATAACATACACAAGCACAGCAGTGGCTTATAATACCTGAGATCAAAGAAAGACCTCAAAAAAAGCATTTTTTCTACTTCAGAAGTGTTAAAATTGCTAACACTGGAAACCAGAGCCACCTCTTTTCCATCTAATTAATTCTAATGGAGTAAACTTCACAACTAACAGGACACAGAAGAATTAATCACCCTTCTTGAGAAACAGGGACATACATAATCAGTCCCTCCCAACAATACCTGCTAGGAATGCTAAACCTAAAGTGAGGGCTCTCCTTCTGCAGTTAATAGTCAAGAGATTAAGACAATAAATGAAAAGAGACAAACCTCAGAAGTGTTCATTCTAAGACCTAGATATGGTCTAAGTATGTAGGAAAATCTAAAGCAAAGTTCATTAAGTTCTTAATAATTGACTAGTGCAGCAGAGGGTCCTTCACTTACGTGTCACTGGCACAGACTCGAAAGCAGCCCATCAGAAGCTCTGCTGCTTTTTCCAGCATGTCACCCACTTTGCTTTTCCCTTTCTTCACAAGCTGTTGATCTGCCTAGCAAGAAACAATATGCAACTCTACATCATGGTTCATTGGGTTGCCAAGTTTAGTTTTAAAATTCAGCATTTTATGAAGTATTATAGCAAGAGATCTGTCATGGCTGCTGTCTCCCAAATCTAGAAGGCAGTCAAGCTCCCAGAACAAAAGAAAATACTCAGAGAGGCTCCTGGACATGCACCAGGCCCAATGTAGAGAAGGAAGATAGCACTGATTATTACCTTTAGTATCACTCAGTGTAATGCAGCTCTCAGAAACCTAAATTCAGGTTTAACACCTGAAATGGAGCATTAACACTTCAACTCAAGTGTACAAAGGCCAAGAGCCTGGAAAAAATTATGGAGTTTGAGTCTTAGAATTTATAATTTAGTTTCTCTCCACAGCCACAAAGACTAGATGTTATTTCTAAACCATATTCAACAGTTTCCAGTACTGACACACGCTGCTGGGACCTGAGACTTCCAGAAGGAAGATAAAACATATGTTACAGCAGCAAGAGGAAAAAAGAATAATTCAGTTGTCAACATATGGGAAAGATCCACACATTGATGCGGAACTTCAACAGAAAAAAAAATAGCAAGTAGGTATTTATTATGTGCATTCTAAAAAGTTTTATTATAGTGTTTGCATTCCCACTAGCTGAAACATAAATAAAAGAAATGGAAATGCATCCTGCTGCTGAAGTCTTCTCTGAAACCAGATCCTCTGAATACACTAAGGTTAGAAGATGGAGTTCAAACACTTCCAGCATGACTGATTCAACACTACCCTTTCTCATGCATCTAAGAGACATGGATTTCCCTCATTCAAACTGAGAATTGAGACTTGTTGCAGAGCAGTCACACACACAAAAAATATTCCCTGTGCAAGCATTCCACATGTGGTTTTGTGGGTAAGTGGGCACAAGAGAGTGATGAGGGGATGAACACTGAAAATACTGGATACTGTCAAACCCTAACCTCACTTGAACTCTAGCTTCAACTCTTCAGGTGAAGTGACTACGAACAAAACCACAACTCTGCCACTTCCCTTGGCCTACAAGTTCTCAATAGATCCCTACACAAGCTACTTCAATTCACCAGCCTGAGAAAAATAATGTAAATTTGGGGATTATTAGCATGTCAGCAGTTGTACGGGCTCACCAAGGGCTCCAAAGAGCATCAGAAGGGTGCACACATCTGGAAAAGGGGAGCAGAAAGTTCCCTCTTCAGATCTGGTGAATGGTTAAATCAGCTTGGTTGTCTGTGACACCTCCAATTCCCACCAAATCTCAGGGATAACATGGAAATAGTGACTTACACCACATGCTACTCAACAGAGAAAATATCCCTTCATAAGTTCTAAGCAACTGCTGGGAGTTGCATTCAGGTCCTCAGAACTCCCCTAGTTCCCTCTTCCAATAGGAGGTGGACAGATTGAGCAACCTCACTTTTCAATAGGATTGGATAAATTTAGCATGCCAACAAAATCCTAAACAATGAGTTAAAGAGAACTGAGCAAAATTAGACTGTGTAATAAACCCTGTAAAAATATTTCTATTGTGGAAATACCAAACAGATAAAAGTAATGAGGCAGTTAATGAGATCTACTTACATTATTAGCAAAAATTCGAAGATCAAGGGCTACAGAATACATAATAGGTAAAGCCCTGGAAAAGAAAATCATAGTATATTGAGTAGGTGCAAATCAAGCAATAAGACATGAGAAACAAGAGATTTTTGTTGTTGTTGTTGTTAGCTGGTCATACAATTAGAAAAGTATATATTAATCTTTAAGTGAAGAAGAATACACTTCTTAAAAGGACAGTTCTTCAAGATCTCAGCATTTCAGAAATCCTACACTATAAAAATTATTTTTAAAGTCTTTTTTACTGTGGCTGTAATAAAATTCCACTTCTCTTTGAACAAATCCTTCATGTACTTAGATATGGACCATTCTATGTAATTAAGCTTAGATGTTTAGATTCCACACTTTGGACATGAAAACTCAACCAGGCAACAAAGCCAATTAGGCTTGATTTTAGCATCACTGGGGATAAATAAAACTACAGGTATAATTTTAGTTTGACTCCAATGGTATTATACTAGGAAAAGATGAGGCTATTTTCTAGTAGCTTTCTACCATGTACTCACCAATTTTCTTCTTTATGTGCCTGAAATGCTCGCAGGAAAGATATATTGTATTTAGGAAAATTTAAAATGCCATGAAATGAAGCACACATATGACTTCAAGAAAGACTAGAAATCAAAACACCATCAAGAAGTTGAGGAGCTGAGTTGCAGCATGGAAGAACATGAGCACAGCCATGCACTCAACTTTGACTGGCAGCAACAGTAAGAAACACTAGCCAGAGATAAGATAGAAGCTTCTTTATCATTATCTTGCCCTCCAGCCATGTTCAAAGGTGTTATAATGATTTGAGACTCTCCTATATTCTGGGAGAAATTAATATTCTGTTTTAGAGCCAAGTAAAACATTTTTTTCTTAGCCCTACAGAAACCTGGAAGAAGACTGTATCTGGATTTCCTTGCTTAGAAACCTAAACAACTGAAGTATATTGGGAAGCAGACCACATTTTATTAGATTTTTAAAAACCATAAAGAGAACTTATTCTACAAGAAGTTAATCTGAAAACAATATGTAAGATTTATGGAAAAGGATATTGGACAATAACTGTTTGGCATTTGTATGCTTCCACGAAGTCATGGTTTGCAACAGCATAAGTACACCTGTCAAAGAAAAGGTCCATTAGTGCAACAGAAAATATACATAAATGAAATACTTATTTTTGTGTCCTACCAGGCATGAAGTTTTTCAGTTTATTTATGGCACAAAGGAATATGACTAGAAGCATTCCTAAAAAAACTGGCACAAGTATTTTAATAGAGCACAAAGCTTGATAATTGTAGAAAAGAGATGCTAGAGATGAATAGTATTTGTTTTATATAAACTAATGTTTATTGAAACTGTCACCAGGATTAAATTTTAAAAATGCAAGATTGTTGAGAGAGACTAGATGCAAAAAATTATTAGTAAAAGCCTTGCAGAATTATTTAGATACTAAGCTCTCTTAAGAGTACTTTTATGATTAAAATTCCCTTTTAAAAATATTTATTTCCCTCACTTATTTTACTCTAAATTCTTGTGCAGCTAGTATGCAGAGGGGAAAAGCAAGCATTGCCACCAAAGCTGTGCCAATGGCCACAAACAGATGACAGCCAGGTACACAGAGCAAACTTTATGTGGAGAGGAGAAAGAAAGTCTTCATTTCCTGCAATTCTAGCATTATTTATAAGAGTAATAAACACCAAGTTTTCAGGTGTAAGCCCTTTAAAACAGGAGAGTAAACTTAAGGATATCCTTCCCCATCCCTGCTGAAAACCTCACAACTGACTTTACATTCCAGGCCCATCTTTACCTCAAGTGGGCTGCAAACATTTCATCATACGGTGATTCCAAAACTTGTTGACATTTCTCCTCTGGAGATGGAAGCTAAGTGTAGAATAAATCAATAAAACATTACAGGAACATCCAATGCACCAGAAACAGAACATCACATGAATATTTTGTCATGGCAGTTCTCACAGATTTGCTAGGGTTGGAAGGGACCTCTAGTATGCATCTACCAGAACTTTAAATTACATTAACAATCACATCCAGTGTAATGAATTACTAGTGTGCATTCTGTCTCCAGAACCTGAACAGAGCCAGCCTTAAATAAAAGCATCCAAAACACACAAACACCAAGCCCTTACCACCCACAGTTTTTTTGTCTATAGTGCTTTCCATGGTGCTATGCTAATAACTGATGCAGACCTGGTCTGAAAGGACATTCAAAACTGAATCTATCCAGAAAACAATTCAAAATAGAATACAAAGAGCCAACCAGAAAACAAAAATTATATAAAGTATCCTTGTAAAAAGAAAAGGGAAGCAAACCTACATGGGGATCCTACCTCAGCCTGTGAAACAGATTTCTGTGGTTTCTCTCCAATGGAAAGGAATCCACACCTAGAGCTGGGAAAACTCAAAGTAAAACAAAAGGTCAAAAAATACATCCTCACCTGTAGCCTTGGGTTTGCAACATGTGGATGTTTAAATGACACTAATTCTGCACAAAATGTACCATCTCTGGTCTCAATGGCTTCTTGTACCTAGATAAGCAAACAGTCACATTACAGAATAAAATCCAGCAACAGGCACATGACATATTTACACAACTACAGAAGCCACCACCTAGTTACCACTGTTTATACATATTAATATCCAATCAAATGCAAGTTTTCAATGGCTTAAAACTGAATAAATAATTTTGTATTTCCAATATACCTGTTGTTCAAAAAGGTCTCAGGGAGAAGGTAGAGAGAATACCATTGTGTTTTTTTCCTTATTTGTAGGATGCAAGCATACATATGGACATGGGTTTAGCATTGTAAAATGGCAGCTAGGAGCCAGATTTGGTTAAGTTTTTTAAAATTCCAGTTGGACTTGTAGGCATCAAACACAAATACAAAGATGCAATATTTGAGAAATGCTTTAAAATGAAGACAGGGAGATTTAACATGTAAATATCATTCCAAAGGCAATGTCTGATATTAGACTGATATTCTATCTGTATCAAATGCTTTTGAAACCTACTAAGACTCTAAATGTTATATTCTGTAGAAGAATGGTTTAATCCTGCTTTCTGCTAAAGATAACTCCTCGTAAAAAACAGTCTGCTTGGACAGGCTATTGTGACATCAAGGTGGAAATTTATTCAGTTATGGAGACAGTTTTAAGTACTGCTTCTTAAGAGTTTCCTTCCCTTTGCTTGTGCTTTGTCATACTTTTGTGTCCCAATATGAAAAAAAAATCTTTTTGATGTATGGAAAGCTCATATCAAATGGGAAAAAACCCCATGGACTAAAACAGCAACAAAAAAGGAAAAATCAACTGTTTAAACTCCTTCAGAAATTTGTGTTTAGCTTTTATTTCAGGAAAAAGAAGATGTAATTTTACGTTTGCAACATAGTTTTCCATCTTGAATGTTCAACGGAGTGTCAACCGAACAAAACGTGAACTTTTCAGAGCAGATTGCTGTCCTGGGAGATCTCAGACGCTCCATTTTTGGAGACTAAAACCGAATTACTTTCTTTTTGTGCCTTAACTAATGCCCGATGAAGTAAGACGGTAACAGCGACGAGAATGCGATGGTCCAGCAAGAACAGAGCAGAGAGGAGCCACAAAAGCTTGTCACTGACGGCCCCATCCAGCTGGAACCCCTGCGGCTGCGCTCCTGCCTCTCCATCCTCCAGGGCAGAAGTTGTGTCCGCATTTCTGCGCATCCCCGAGCCCCGTATCCCTGGAATCCTGAGCTGCCCTTGCTCCTGGACACACACACAACCCTCCGTGCCGGTTCTTACACAGAAATTACCTCAGAAACCTCCACACTTCTCAGGCATTCCAGGTGTACATCCTTGGCACTCGGACGGTGCGTGCCTCACGCACACTGAAGAAATATACTTCCCCACTCATCCTCCGTTGATTTATTTCTTAACCAAGGCACCACATTTACAGCAAAAAAAAACACACCCGCATACTCAAACAGGGCCCATAGACTAATTAAAAAAACAAAGAAAAAAACCTTGCTTACTTGCTGCAAGTACTGGTTAATGGTGATGTGCGCCATTGAAGGCAGAGGAGCTGAGGCGGGAGCCGCACCCCGGTGCCGCAGCCCGAGCCCCGGAATCCCGGAACTGCCCGCGCGCTTCCGGATCCCGGCGCGGCCGAGGGCGGCGGGAACGGCCCCGAGCGTCACGTGACAGCCCCCAGCGGCCGCTGCCCCGCCTACCGCAGGCCCGTGGCGTGGCTTCACTCGGGCAGCCAATGAGAGTGAGCGGTGGGCGGGGCTAGAGGGCGCGCGTCAGCGGTAAACCTCGTGCGCCGAGGGCGCCGCGCGTCTAGGGGCGGCGGTGCGGTGTGCGTGTTAGGGCTGTCACCCGTGCTGCCCCTTGTACCCTCGGCTTGCTCAGCAGGCGGGCTGTGCCCTCCGTGTGGCAGGACCCCAGTGGCGGGACACTCCGGTTACTTCCCCGGGAGAGCTATGGAGGCTCGCCTCCCCTCTTTCCTCGCTAGCTCCGTTACCCACGGGGACCACTGGAGAGGGGTCGCGGTGAACTTGGGTGGAAAAAGTTGAATTGAGCATTAAACTCCCGAACAGGTTGACTCCTAAAAGCACTGCCGCCAAGGAGATGTCATGCTCCATGTTCGTGCCCACTGGGCTCGGTTGGGTTTGGCAGGTCCCAGTGAGCAGGGCGCGGGCGGCCTCTCGGGCTGGTGGCTTTCGTGGGCGGGAAGGAGCGGCTGCTCCTTGGCTCTCGCTCCGGCCACCCTTGGTGGTTCGGCGGGTACCAGCAAACAGAGCCAGGGCAAGCGAGGCACACCGAGGGGCTGCTGCCGCCGGTGGCAGGCTGCCCCGGCCCGGGAGCCATCTTGTGAGCGGGGCTGGCGCTGCCCGAGAGCCGCGGGCCGCCCGGACTCGGGAACGGGCTCGAACCCGGACCCGCATCGAGCCGGCCGCCGGGGCGGGCGGAGACGAGCGGGCGGCTATCGGTGCCTCCCCCGGCGGCACTTGGCAGTCGCCCGCGAGCAGTGGGGGAGGGCGGCTGGGTGGTGGCGGCGGAGGAGGAGGAGGAGGGGAGCGGAGGCGGGGACCAGCCGGCCCCGGCCCAGCCCAGCGCGTTGCCCCGGCCGGACACGGCGCCCGGGGCGGAGATGGCGGACGAGCCGCAGAAGAAGTCGCACTTGTCGGCCTTGGTGGGACACACGAACGGGCTCACCAAGCCCGCCTCGCTGACCGCCACCCGCTCTACGGGAGGGGGAGGAGGAGGCGGAGGCGCGACCGCCTCCTCCAAGAAACTCGTGATCAAGAACTTCAGAGGTGGGTACGGGGCAGGCCGGGCCCTCTGTCCTGGCAGGTGCGCTCGGCCCGATCTTTGTTTACTGCTGCCCCGGCCGCTCCCCGCCCCTTGCCCGCGGCCGGGCCCCGCCGCTGTCACCCGCCCTGCCGCCGTATCGGCGAGGGGCGGCTGCCGCGGGGCTGATAACGCCGCCGGGCTGATAACGCCGCCGGCACCGTGCCCGTGTACGGGCTCCCGGGGACACGCGTGGGGCTCCGTGCACGGGGGCAGCGGCCGTAGGGAGCGGGCAGAAAGCCACCTTAGTGTCAGCGCTGATTAAAGCCAGGCCACGGTGGTTGCCTCGCTAAAAGTAACACGGGCGTCAAACACAGCAGCCGGGGGTGAAGCGCGTCGTGCAAAGGCTCGGGTGGAATTAGTGACCCCTCTGTGTGTGCCAGAGTTACATGGCCAAGAGCACGGTGGCTTGGCAGAACTTGATGGAGCAGCAGGGAGAGAGACATTGCTGCAGGCTCCCCTTGGGTGGCCTTTTTCAAACTACCTGTGTCTTACTTCACAGAAAGACCCAAATTACCAGATAATTATACTCAGGACACCTGGCAGAAACTTCATGAAGCGGTGGGAGCAATACAGAGTAGCATTTCTATTAAATACAACCTTGAAGAGCTCTACCAGGTAAGCTACGTAAGGTTTTGGTTTCGTTTTTTGCAAGTAAATTGCTTTGGCACGCATTCAGCAGAATGTATTTTGATTTCTTAAAAGCTGATTGAATACTTTGCTATGTACTCTATTTCTAGTCAGTTTTTGTTTATCAGTTCCTCGGAGAGCTACCAGAATCTGGGCCCGTGAAAAAGCAGTTTCTGTTGGAAGGCGCACAAAGCTATTCCTGGGCAGGGCTGAGATCTAAGTCTTAGTTTCTTCAATACTCTGCCCACTCAATGTGCTGAAAACAGGATGTTACTCTAACAGGGTTATGGAGTTATATATTTTATAATTATTTTTGTACATGCTCTGGTCTCTTGTAAATAGTAATATTGAAGTGTTTGATATTCATACATTATAATATTACACTTCTGTACCTTTTGGAGAATTAAAAAGGAATCTTGATTGGGCAGGCAACAAACTGTCACTTTATCCACATTTCAGATTACTGTTACATTTTCATAACAATCGCAATCTTAGTTTTCCTGTTCAAGTGGTGAAAAAGTATTTCTGGAGCACCTGGACTACTGGAGCAGGGGCTAGGGAGGGTAAAAGAAAGATGGACTCCTGAGCCATTTCTCTGCTTTCTCCAATTATATGTGGTTTAGTTCTGTGTTATTTCAGATGGATGTGCCTTGAGGTATTTAGCTGAAGTGGTAGCTTTTTAGAATGATCATGCTATAAAAGATGACTGATGTGCTATTTTGTGCTACATAATGTAAGTTAGTTATGAAGTTTCTGTGGCTGCAAGTGTTTGATCTGCAGATTGATGTCCTTGCCAGACCAGGACTGAAAACATTATTATGCACACCTAAAATTTTCTGAATGTTTAGTTGAGGTGCAGAGGGGAGACTGTGAGAGAGGACAAGGCTAGTAGTCCGTACTGGGTCCCTGTTCAAGAAGATCAGGACGGATTTCAGAACTGACTATACTTACCTCTTTAGTTAGGGTATGTAATATATGGGTCTAAAATGGCTGATTATGTATATTGACTTAAAGTAATTATTCCCTTTAAAATGAAAGCTTGATTGTAATATATTTGTCTGTTAATACTTGCAGATTTGCACAGTTTGAATGACATAATGCATTTTATTTCTTTAAATTCAGCATTTGAAAAATGCTGCTTTTTCATGTCTAACAAAAAAAAACCTAAAAACAAAAACTAGCCCACAGATGCTTTGAGTGTTACCTAACTTGTTTTCAGAGGCTCAGAAATGAGATTATAGTAATATGGCTATGAAATCACTAGGGTACGTGCTTCAGTTTTGGCAGAAGAGGAGAGATATTTCAGATAAACTGTGAAGGGAGAACTGTACGTCTTGCTTTGTCTCTTTGCCTGCTTATTTGTAAAAACTGTGCAAGGCTGGTTGAGCAATCCTTAAGGCAGCAAATCAGGAAGATTTCTGCACAGCAGGTGGTGGTGCTCGGTGTGCCTGTGCAGGGACAGGTATTTACTGTCCTGCCAGAGGAATAAAAGATGAGGTTCAGCATCCATTGGAAACCTGATCTGTATTTACAGATTATTTTAACTGCCTATTGGTGAGCATCGAGTCATCCACAGGGGAAAATATCTCTGGGTGCATCAGTTCTTACTATCAGGCGTTTGTGGTGGGTTTTGGGGGTTTTTTTTTGAGTTTTTATCTGACATTATGGCAGGAAGTGAGAGGCCTGCTAGAGTTCAGTGCATTCAGTGGGCTGGTGTACCAGCCTACAGTTGAACCTTCTGATTTATTTATTTAATTTGGCACGATGGCTGAGAAGAAACTGAAGAACAATGATGAGGCTGAGTGGGAAGCCTGAAGGATACTCCTTTCCAGGCATTAGAGGCAGCATGGAATCAGGCATGAGGGTGCTTGGCAGAAGCTAGTCACTGCTGCTAGTCAGTGAGCAGTGGGAGGGTGGCAGCCAGTTTTTTGTGACTAAAATAGAAATGATGTCCGGGATTGATGGTAGATTGCACAGATTTTGATAGAAGTAGCTTTTACTTGATGGGATAGAGAAAGTGGGCCAGTACAAAGAATTGCTGAATGAGGAGTGAGTGATAAAAATAATAGGAAAATGAAAATTACCTTTGCAGCAAGGTGCTAAATAACCTGAATTGGGGCAGCACTGCCCTTCTGGAGGACACAGAACAGGACAGAGTAGTAGCAAAGGAAAGACAGTAGAGCAATGAAGGAAAAAAGTATGAGAGTCCTGACCAGACTTATAATTGGATGGGTGGATAGGAGTGGCTATAACATTATCTGCAAAGTGATTGTCTGAATACTGCTTGTTGCAAGTTATCATTTTACTTACCTTAATACCAGATGAAAAATGTTATAGGCACTGTATTATAATTTTGTTTGTTTGCATACTTTAATGTTGTATCAAAATTCTGGAGGCCATTTTTATGTGCATTTAAATAAAAATAGATTAGGTAGGTTAGAATCCTCTGGAGCAGAGGAAAATATTCTTGGGTCGGTTTTAGTGCTTTAAATCCTTGGCAGTGTTCTGTGCAATATTGCCTCATAATATAACAGCAGCTGATATTAATATAGCAATCCAGAACATTTGGTTTTGGGCAGAATTGGCATCCTTAGTTAACTAAGGATAAAAACTCCATTAAATCCTATGAATTCCCAATAAATAAGTTCAAGTCTTTATGTAATGGTTAAAGTGAGGTTGGTTTTGGGGCTTTTGTTACTGTTTGGGGCTTTTCTTAATTTTTCCCTCTCAGTTTATGTACCTTAGCATGAGTGTGTGAATCAGTGGAAATACTTGGGAAGAAATAAGTGGATAAAAAGACAGGAAAGGAGCTATACTCATTTACCATTTAGACAGACTGGCTGAAATGTCTAACTTAAAGTTAGACATTATAAAAAAATTAAAATACTTGGTATGGTTGTGTTCCTGCCCCCCAAAAAAGCACTTGTGTGCATACTGAAGGATGCACAAAATGGACCTTCTAGAGGAGTTCTACTGCTGAGTAGTACTGAAGGAGGCAGAATTCTGGTAGTGTTTAATAGCGCATCTGAAATATGACCCATATTGTGATGGTGGATCTTGTTTGTGCCACAAAATCTTGCAGAATAAGAGGGGACCAAAATCAGGAGGGACTCCTGACGTCTTAATTTTTCTGCATAACTTTGTTTTGATGTTTTGGTTTTGTGCACAGCTTGAACATATAACACTGAATTTTTTTTCTTTTGTCAGCCTTAATTACATAGACACAAAAATTTAAGTTCTTTTTTTTGTCTCATTCATAATCCTTTTTTGGTTTTTAGGCTGTTGAAAATCTCTGTTCCTACAAAGTCTCTGCTACACTGTACAAACAGCTGCGCCAAGTCTGTGAAGAACATGTGAAAGCACAAATCCTTCAGTTTAGAGAATATCCTTTTGTCATGCACAGAAGTGGTTAGAATGGTTAGTTTAAGTCATTATTTTTTAAAACAAGACTTTGCAAAAAATGCACTAGAAATTGTCAATGTGTCAAAGAGATTCTTTGCTTACATGTTTTTAAATCAATCATAGGCAGCTTTAGTCATCTGAGTGAATAATTTTTGTGTATTGATGTGTAGCATCCTAGTAAGAATTTATCATTTGAACAGGGATGCAAATTTTACACTAAATCTAGAAAATGTCAATACCACTATGAGATATCTCAGCAGGTATGAATTTCTGTGGGAGGTGAGTAGTGATGCTTATGGCAGCAGTAGCTTAAAAAAAAATCACAGTGATTATCAACAACAGTAAAAAAATTTTCAAACACAGTGTACCTGTTTGACTAAAAATAACTACTGGTCAACAGTGATGTATCACAAAGGCATTCAACAACCTTTCATGTATCTTATGTGTACCTTGGGGGGTTCTTGGAAGAGAGCTCTAAGTTCAAGAGATCATTTGGCTGTCTTGGGATGCATAGAAGGATGAAGTTTTATGACAAATTTCCCCATGGTTTACTGAAGTTACATTGCTGGACTTTTCTTCTGGCTGAATGGGTCAGAAGTGCCTATAGATCTTCTGTGGACACCTGGCTGTAGCCAGCCCTGTTTCCTGAATCTAGTCAAGCTTTACATGCTGAGAAGGTGCTTTATATCATAGGTGTCTTTTGTGTAATAGCCACGGGCTTGCACTGCTGGAGCAGCAGATGAATAGTCTATGTCCACCTTGCTGTCCCCAAATTCCTGGAAAATGCCTTAGCCAGTAGATGATGGATGGAGAGTGCCATATTGAACAGATATTATAGCACTGTGGCTGCTGGCATTGTTTTCCAGCTCTCTATTGATTTTTTAGCAGAAAATGATAGGATAAAGTAGAAAAAATGAAAGGGCCAGGGCCCAGAATGAGCCTCCTTTCCAGGTGAATGCTTTTAATGTGCTTTGAATTGTGACTCTCAGTTTCTTGGTTCACTGCAGTCCCCAGGTAGGTGCCTACACTCAGAATAATTTGGGGTTTTTAATGGTATGTAGCACACACATGATTTCAGGCTGTGTGGTTTTGGTTTTTGTTGATGGTTTGGGGTTTTTTTTGAGTCCCATTTATGACATCTGGCTTCTACATAGCACATTAATACAGTAGTCTTTAACATACCTGGTCTTTGAGAACCAAATCTTATAGTCTTCTTTAAAGAAGTGTACAACCATATTTTGCATTCCTGCTTTTTCAGACTTCCGATGATGTTATGAAGAAAACGTTTTAAAACTAGTGTTTTCAAACTTTGCTTTCACCTTGCCCTCTTGACACGGTGATGGTGGATTGGAGAGTTGAAAATTTAATATTTTACAGGTGTGCCACTTTGTATCCCAAGGACATGAGGTCAGATTAACCAGATTTGCCCAGAATGAGTTGGAAATGATGATAATGTGTGGGAGAGGAAGGTAAAGCCTCATTTAGATTTATTTGTGAGATACATGAGAAATGGATGATTTGTAAATAACAGTTGGATCTGTTGTGTAATGAAGAAAACTCTGTAGATTACTTAGGGTGACCTGGAGATGTATATGAAAAGAGTGGTATTTGGATTTGTTGAGGATTATTTAGAACTGTAACTGCTTTTAAGAGATTAGGGTCACTCCTGTTGTGCTCAGTGTGAACTCATTAAATAAACAAAATAACCTCTCCATCCCTCTCACCTCAGCTGGTGACAAACGTGTGTTTGACGCTGGTGGGATTTCTTGTTTAAATCTATATTAAGGTTGCACAGTGCAGCCACTAGATGGTATTACTGAAGAGCTGGGAGTGTTATTCCTTGAAAACACAGGGAGGCCTTTTGGAGAGCTGCCAGCCTCTGTGCTGGGCAGCTCTGCAATTAATGGTTTATCCCTGGCAGGCACAGTAGCATTGGAATATCCATGGAGCAGCTTTGCCTAATGGCTGGCAAAGATCATCTCCAGAATCTGGCCTCTAAAGATACTGGCAAACTAGTTTTCCTTAATGGGTGCTGTACAGATTCTCTGGATAGTCTTTTATTTTTAAAGAAGATAAATAAATGCTGGCAAGATCATTGCAGACAAATGGTAAGTTGAATGTTTGTTCAGAGTTTATATCCTTGAGGTGTGAAATCTGGCTAAAATTAGTTTGTCATAGTTTTAGCTTGGGACTGCACTGCATTTCCTCCTCCAAGTTTTAGCATTGCTTTTCACTTTCCCCTTTGCTGACTGAGGGAACTGCTGTTGTTGAAGTATAGGTTCTGTTAACTCTGACTTTGATAGGTTCATTTAAGGATTGAACATCACTCAAATTTAGTGACTCTTTTATTTTTTTGGGTGGAAAGAAAAACTAACCAAGAAATGCTGAAGTTGTTTGCTGTTCATAATTTTAAGTAATTTGGGGAGTCTTTGCTTTTAGATAGCTCCAAGAACTAGGTTAACTTGTGAATTTTTTTTTCAAAGCAGAGATTTTATCCTGACTATAGAGCTGAGAAACAGAAAGGATAAAGAACTCAAACTTGCTTTCTATCTGCCTTTTTTTTCTTCTATCTCCACAATGATTTCTGTTGCAGAAAAAAGTCCTCTCTGAAACACACTCTATGAAAACTGTGCCTTTAAGAAGGCACCATTTTAATTCCAAACTAACATTTTACAATGAGTTTATATTGCATTGTCACTTACTTAGCTTTGGCTGATGATGCCCCACATGGTTGAATTTCTCTTTTCATTGCTTAAATCTACTGTTCTTTTCTTTCCTGTGAGGCTTGGGCAGAGGTATATGATTTTTATCTGAATTAAAAATGGAAGGTGTTAGGGAAACTATTTGAATTCAGCAGTCTGATGAAAACAGAGTTGAAGATACTGCCTTGAAAATGTAGTTAGTGTGAACCTGTGTTTTCATGAAAGGGCTTTTGCTGTTAACGCTGTTTGCTTTAATTACTTCTAAACATTCTTTTTTTTTTTTTTTTATTCCTTAAAGGAACAACCTGTAGCAAGTGGCTTTCTTGCCCATGTGCTGGGTCAGCACTTGTGCTATTTAAGAAAAAAAAAATCAGCTGTACTGCTGTTTTGCTTTAATATGCTTGGCCAGTAACTATATCAGCCTGAGAATTGCTTCAGAGGCAATGAAATCTTTTAGGAAAGGAGTAGGTGGACAGCTGGGAATAGAAATCTCTATCTGGCCTGGGGGGAGTTACTGACATCCGGAGTTACACGACTGCTAAACTGGGAGTTGGGCAGCCTTCTTATGAGCAAAGTTAAAAATGGATTTTGAATGTAAAAGTCTAGTAAGCTACAAAACCACCTCCTCCTCCCACTTCTTTGTTTAAAAAAAAAGGTAATATATTTTTATACCTTCTTTTGACTGTTGGATTTAATGTATCTCTATTTTTCTTATGAATTTGGCAGCTAACTTTTACTATGAAAAGATCTGTTGCACAGCTTATTACTGTCTTAGTTTAAACCTTTGTTTGTTTTGTTTTGTTTTTATTTTAAAGCAAGAAGCATGGCAGCATGCTATTTCAGGGTGTTTACTGACTGTATTGGAGGTACTGTTTGAATAGCTTCGTATATTAGTGGTATAAAACTCCTAACAAGCTAATAAAACTATTTAGTTAATGGTTATGAATTTGAAAACTGTCTTGGATGTACTTGGGAATACCACCAAGTAATAGTATTAACTTCAGTAGATTGCATACCCGTGGCTGTAAAAGTCACCATAAAAGTTTAAAATACCTACGTCGGTAAATGAGGTGTGTGTCTGTGATGTAGTTTTTCAGAAGCTGTTTTATAATTTAAAATACCACATGGAGATGAAGAGAAAAATATTTTCTTTATACATTTCAGATCATGATCAGAAGCATTTTCTTATTTTTGGATCGTACATATGTGCTTCAGAATTCAGTGCTTCCTTCTATATGGTAGGTATCCATGTAAGTATTCCTATAATCTTTAGAGTGTTGGTGACTATTACATTTGCAAAGATGGAAAATAAATTTTTCACATTATATTTGATCTGTATAATAATCTCTAAAATTTTGTGTCAGTTTATGAAGATGCATGTGTGTGTTATGTCCTCCTTCCCCAGGAATATTCACTGCAAAGGGGGGCTAAAAGAGGAAGGTCTGTGAACATGGGCTTCAAAGTCAAGGCTTATGTGTAGCTGTTGTTGTCAGAGCCTGGATGAGGCTGAGTCTGTGGGAACCTCCCCTTGACTGCTGTTTCCCACCTTAGCACTGGGCCAGCATTACTGTAGGTGCTCCTGGTTTTGACAAAATTCAATATTCAGCTTCTTGCTCTGTTTTCTTAAGTCAGATAGAGTGGCAAGGTGCAGATTATCTTTCCAGCTCCGGTCATTTGATGATGCTTTTGTACTTTCAGCTCACCATGGTCACATCTTTGGGCCTTCTGCTTTAAAGCATCCCCCCTGGGGGGCATTTTACATCATTGCCCAAGCAAACAAACCCAGGCTTTGCCAAACATTTCTGGTATTGTTACTTTATCTGAAGCGCCCTCCCCACAAAAAAAAAAAAAAAAAAAGTAGATAAAGTACTGAAGTAAGAGCCTGTCTTTTCCCTGCCTGGCTGGCTGGCTGGCTGCTGTGCTCTTGTGAGTTCCTCAGGCTGTCTGAAGAGCCTGGCATCTGTCTCCAGTCTCTTGCTTGTCCAGTGGACATCTTTTATTCCCAGCTTCAGCAGTTTTCCGCCAACTCTTTGTATTAGGCTTCTTTTTACTAAACATGGGTGATGAGATCTGTTCATACTTTGTCTTCTTTTTCTCCCACTGGTAAAATTCCTTTAATTGAAATCCTGATGCATGTGAAGAAGTCTGAGGTAACAAGTTCTATCTAGGATTGCTCAGTTTTCAATATTTAACACTTAGCTGCTTCATGGCATAGAGGCACCATTCCTCATCATCTTAGAATGAAACAAGAATCTGATAGAGGTGGTAAGATCCTAAAGATACAAAGAATTCATGCTTTGAACAAAACTTACCAATTACACTTAGAATATCTGATCCAGGGAATTTTATATTAAGGTATATGATCAGGTTTGTGTTTTTTTTTAATAAGCAGAAAAACTTATAGTCTAATATGTGAAAGCTGGACAGGCTGCTAACAGTTTTCCACTGAAGTGTATGCCTGTGGTAGCATGTGATCTGTTATTTTTAGGATAATTCTTGTTACAGTTTTATTAGAGGATGGTGTCAAAAAGAGAACACACACCATAAATATATACTTTTTCTGTATAATATATATACACTGTATAGATTTTAAACATATGTATGATTTTTCAAAAGACTCAACAGTGTGACTAATTTTCAATATCCACATAGGGATATGGGGCTAGAGTTATTTAGAAACCATATCATTAGTGACAAGCAAGTTCAAACCAAGACTATTGATGGAATTCTCCTGCTGATTGAGCGAGAACGAAATGGTGAAGCTGTGGACAGGAGTTTGCTGCGGAGTTTGTTGAGCATGCTCTCAGATCTGCAGGTGAGTATGAGTACAGTCAAATTCACTAGTAACAGCTTTGTTTAGAAACACAGTGTGGATTGTCCGAGTAGTGTTTTGTACAAAAATTATCCTGTTCACCCAGAATATGCATGTAAAATCTAGCTATTACATTGGTATGATTGCCTCTTCTTTACCCCATGTGCTATCTTGTACTGTTTTTAAATGAGACCTCTTTGCCTGTTTTCCTCAGCAGAGGTAATGGCCTCAGGTCTTAATAGATTTGCAGTATTTTGTCTGTCTTAATCACTCATTGTCTCATCCTAGTGCCAGTTAAATGTAGGAACAGAAAGATCCTTCTCTGTCGCTGTAAAAAGGTGTCAGTTTTTGGAGTCCAGATCTTGGGTCTGTATCACAAAAACATCACTCTGCTGGCAACATCTTAGAAATGCTGAGGATAGAATGGGATGCCATATTAAGGCCAAGGTTTTCAGATAGATCATGTCAAGCTGCAATTTACTGGAACTTTCCATGAGCAAAGATAGTAAGTACCAAGGAGACTAACAAATGGCTGTGCTCCTGGCTTCTACATAGGTTGTCCTTGAGTTAGTGTTGCTGCCTTGAGGGATCTGCAATGAAACTTCTAAAACCTGCTTAGGTTGCTCCATTTCAAAGTGGCAATACAGCATCACAGAACTGAATGAAGGTTTGAAGAAGCAGACTACATAAAAAAGCCCTTTCTGGTTAGGCAGCTTACCTGGTTTTCTGCCTTTCATGTTAATCCTCTTGACTTTAATCTGTAGCTGCCTCTCTCATCCCAGAAAAATTAGTCTGTTTGAGAGAGAAGCCATTGAAAAAAAACTTAAGTTTTTGAAAGTGATAGAATAGTTTGGGTTGGAAGGGATCTTAAAGATCATCTAGCTCCCACCCCCCTGCATTAGGCAGAGGACCTTCAACTAGGAGTCCTTAAGAGACAAAAAATGGTCAGAATGTAATGAGGTTTACAGCTCTGTTAAATGTTTTGGAAAAAATATTTTCTTCTATTGTTCCACCACACTCAAGGAATTTTCCCTTTTTCTTTTCACTTTGTTCCTCAGACTGTTATTACTTATTCTTTATGTAGTTGTTCTTTCTGACTTACTTCCTTTCTATAGTAAACTGTTAGTCATTATGCAGAGGTTTTTTTAATGCCTATGATTGTTATTGGTGCCCTTTTTGCACACCTTGTTTGTTCCCTGTAGAAAAAGTTCACCTTATTTGGTATAATTTGTTTTTCCTGGGCCACTGAGAGAAACTTAGCAGATCTGGAGATGTGTTACTGAGCATATTAATATTTTACTGATGACAGTTACCTGGTTTGTGCTAGTTGGAGGGGTTTTTTTGCTACAGAAACGAGTGGGAGTTTAGATCTCAAGTGAATTGGATGTCATGGCTGTGCTGTGATGTTGGGTACTGATGTTGGGCTGTGTACCTTAAACAGAAGCCCATTAATTTAGACTGTTCAAGTACTGATGACTGAAACAAATTGTTGCTGCTCTGGGAGGTCAGTTCTGATCTCAATATTTCTGAAACCAGTGGGCAAACAGAAAATTTGTTAATGTAATGTTACATTGACATTTCTCACAGCTGAGTGCATCCTTAAAATTTTACTTGTCCTCTTACACCTGACAAACAAAACATGATACTGTTACTGTGAGCTTAATGTGAGTAACTACATTGATTTCTTGAGCCAGGTTTACAAGGAATCATTTGAACAGAGGTTTCTGGAAGAGACAAATTGTTTATATGCTGCAGAAGGCCAAAGATTAATGCAGGAAAGAGAGGTAGGTGCATGTGGTAGATGATGGCTTTTATGTTAGTTTTATCAACTGTGGAATTACATAAGAACTTTGGTAGTGCCATGGTGTATTAATGTCCAGTGACATTTACTGGCACACAGGTATTCCAAACACAGTATGTTGATATGGACCATGGTATTGTATCAACAGGGAGAGCAGACCCCAGGTTGTATTGGAATTTGATACAATTGTGTAGTAACACAGTGACATTTTTGTAGCTAAAGTCACATTATCAACTATAGTACCTTTATTATGAAGTAATATTGATTATTAAAAATACAGATTATGTAGTACATAACATTCTGGTGGAATAGTCCTTTCCAATTGATGTACTCTTTTAAAAATGTAGTTTAATTGTCATGCAACAAGATTAGCTGCCTTTCATACTTTTATAGTTGAACTGGTCGTTGTCTTGTCTTGTTAGGTCCCAGAATATCTTCACCATGTTAATAAACGTTTGGAAGAAGAAGGAGACAGAGTTATAACATATTTAGATCACAGCACACAGTGAGTACAAATTTTATAATTTTTGCTATAATTCAAGCATTCTTCATAAATCAGTGGGATTATCTATGGTTGTAGAGACACTGACTTAATGTCTTCATTATCTTACAGATATTATCTTGTTGAGACTGCTTGTGAAATAGCTTTTTTTTTTTAAGACTTTGGTTTTATCAAAAGTTACTTCCTTAAAATGAAGGTATATTTTCTGTAAGAAAGAAGACATTTGTTCAGAAATATTAATTCTGTATAGTGCAGATAAAAAAATCTATAAGAGCTCAAATTTGCATTATCAAAACAGCAGCTGATTTTAGCTGTTCTTGTACTGATAACATCTTTAAAAATCTCTTGAGGGAAGGAAAGACTCATTAGAAAAAAATGCAACCAAAAAAGCAAAACCACAAAAAAAACCCAAACAAAATCTGAAAAAACCCAGGAGGGCAGAGGACATGAGTATCATTTGTAAACAGTCCAAGGTGTGAGCTTAACAGTGCATGAGCTGTTGCCAATGTACTGTATGAGGTAGCTTGTCCTTTTTTCATGTGGGTTTTAAGTAATAGTTTGTGTTTTGTTGGATTAACACATTCCTCCAGGAACTGACACTACATAAATCCATATAGAAATTGTCTTGTAGCAAGTGTTTGCTTTTTTTCTTTAGTTAAGAACATGACATTAAATTTATTGGGTTTTAGTCTTCTAGAGGATTTATTGGCATGTCATTTGGTGTCCAGAAGGATAACTGAATAAAAATTCTTTTATTATTTTCTTCAGACATTTTATATAGATGTTTATCGTTGTCTTATATCATGTGATGGTTTTTGTCTTAATTTGTAATCTCTAAGTATAAAATTGTTGGGGTTTTTTGCATTATAATGTAAGGTATGCACAAATACACTCTGACAGAAGGTAACTCCTTTATACTGTAATGCTTCTAATATTTTTTCTTGTATAATTCAGGAAACCACTGATTGCTTGTGTGGAGAAGCAGCTCCTAGGAGAACACTTAGCAGCTATTTTGCAAAAAGGTATTTTTTTTAATAGTTGTAATCTTTGCTTAGCACTGGAGTCTCATACTCTGCAATAGCTATAAATTCCATAGCTTTTACTTTAGGAGGTATATTAGTCATGGGAAAAACTTCCACAGACACAGAAAGCCAATCCTGTGATTGTTACCCTCACTGTGACAAGTAAATGGTATATTTGGAAAGAAATGTCTAAAATCTAATTCCATATTTGTAAAGGCTGCTAAGCCTCTAAATCTCCTTTAATTTGCAGCAGTGGGCTTAGGAATTAAACCTTTGGAACTGCTTCTTTCGTAGAATTATATAAACTTCTAAATGAGAGCTGCAGTTACTATTGTAGCTTCTTTTATGTGATAATCACACAGCTTAAGTGCAATAGTTTCACTTATTCTGGTGATTGTGTCGTTTAAGAATCACGAGTTACTGGAACTGGCAGCGTTTGAGGCAATGAGCTTTCATATGTCTTTGTCTGTCCCTTACCTTTTGTCTGGCAATTTCAGATAAGAACTGCAGCCTTCTTAGGAGGTCCTTATTAGTGTGTTCAAACTGCCATTTCTGTGTTCCTCTTAATCTCTCCTTTTTCACTGAATTTCTGGGTTAAGAAATTCAGATCATTTAAAGTATTCAAAGATCAAAATTCCCTGATCTTTGAATACTTTGAATAATCTTCTCCTTCTCTTGCAGTAGCCATATTTTAGGTTTTAGATCTTCTAGCAAATTGTCCTTACATCTGTGTTTTAAGTTGCAAAACAGATGTCCCTGGTAGTGTGGTGTCTTCAAGCTCCCTCACATCCATGTTTAACACTTTGATGTTATATATATACCCTTTCTATGTCTTTTTTTTGTCCCTTTTAAAGATGACTTATGCTCAGTTTTATCTCAGCTACCCTAGGAATAGCTTGTTTCACTGTTTTCAATACATTTATAGAAATAAGCTTGGTCACTTCATTTTAGCTATTCATAAACTTATAAACAGAAGGTAAAAATAATTATAGTTTGCTGATATGTGTTAATTTTGCTTGCTCTTTAATTCAACTATGATTAAGTAGCTGTTCCAGTGATATGCTTGTTTATCAAGTGGCTTCAGCAGGAAGTATGTGATCTTGCTTTAAACTGAACTTTCTTGGTTTACAATATGTATGAGCCATCCATGTAAATGTGGAGGGACTTTTACATTTTTCTAGCTCTCTGGTTACTGTGCTTCAGGACTCCAGTATTGTTGGATCAGGTTTTGCATTCTATATCTCTACTGGAAAAAATAGTTTAAAAAGCTTCTATCATCACTTGACTTGCTTAGTTTTCTGTATTTGTTTGATCTAGGACACATTTTAATTTGCTTATGACATCTTAGTATTCTGTTGAAGTAGAAAAAGATGCTGTCTTTTGTAGGCTTTCTTCATTCAGTCAAGGAATGTGAATTAGTCAGTTTGATACAAGAGAAAAAACCTTAAAAATGCAGGGTCTGTATAAGAAACCTTTTTTTCATTACACTAGTATAGCTGCTGTTGACTAGTTATTTGGGGTCAGATCTAGTGGTGGGGGGGGTGTTTTGAGAGTAAATAGATTTTTCCCAAGGCTATGGCAGTGCTTTCTGGAAGCTCTATGAAACCTTTTATCAGAGGACTTTGCTGCATGTCCTTTTTGTTCGTCAAATGTGTGACTAAATATTTTTTTCAGTCACACAGCTCATGTTAGAGAAAGAGGGAAGGCTTTATTTTGTGATCGAGGTTATAATAAAGCAGATGAATGTTCTGGTGTCTTTAACTGAATAGGAGGTAATGGGATGGGATTTTCTTAATTAAGAGATCTGGGGTTATTCAGCATGGAAAAGAGAAGGCTCCTGGGAGACCTCACAGTGACCTTCCAGTACTTAGAGAGGGCTTATAAAAAAGAGAGGGCAGATAGTGATAGGTCAAGGGGGAGTGGTTCTAACTAAAAGATGAGAGATCTAAGATGAGATGTTAGGAGGGAATTCTCTACTCTGAGGGTGGTGAGTCACTGGAATAAGTTGCCTGGAGAAGCTGTGGATGCCCTATCCCTGGAAGCATTCAAGGCCAGGTTGGAAGAAGATGTGAGCAACCTGGTCTGGTGGAAGGTGTCCCTGCCAACAGCTGGGAATTGGAACAAGATGATCTTCCAATCCAAGCCTTTCTATGATTCTTTGATTTCCAGGATCTTAATTCCATGTTCAATGAAAAGAGAACACTAAAACCCTGTATTCAGGACTGTGTAGTCTGTTGTCTTACATTTAAAGTATGCCTTTTCTTCTGATATCTCAGAAGTTTAGGAAATCTCAAAACAGCAGACAAAAGTTTACCTGGCATCATTCTTGAGCGTTGCTTGCCTTTCTGAGCATGTATGTAAGTTACAATATACACTGAAAGTATTTTTGAGCTGAAGAATATAGTAGAATATGGAATAATTTGGTAGTGATTTGCAAATCAATTTTTAATATAATTTAAAAATTAGTATTAATGAAATAAGTTGGTGAAGTAGGACAGTTGTACAGTGTCAGCTACACTGATGGTGTGAATTGTCAACCTGTGTAAAAATAAGCTTTTTGTTTTTTAAAAAAATGTCACATCTTTGATGCTATGCTCTGGTATTACTAAAGCCTCTGTAACTGACACCAAAGTACTTCTGATTACACTGGAACTACATTTGTCATACTTGCAAATGGAAAAATGTGTATGAAGTTACTTGCTTGTTACATTCTTTGGGCTTCACGTCTCCATTTGTTAACCCAAAGCTTAGTCTCATGTAGGGTGAATCAACAAAGCAAAAGTTGCTTGAAAGGAATTTGTAATCTTATGTTATTCCATTGGTAAGAGTGTAGATTGTTCCCAGCACATTCTTAATTTAAAAACATGGCTCACCATACTCCACAGGAAAAATCTTGTGAAGTATTTATCATTACTTTAATTTTAGGGCAGTTTACTTAGCTTCCTGTTTTCTTTAGTGGTTCTTGATTAAACTATACCCTTGAAGTCAAGCTCTCTTCGTAACCATTCTGCAAAAGGCTCGCGATCATCACCTTGTTGGGAAAGTATTTCAGTTGAAATACTAATATATTCTCTAATATATTTCTAACTGTATTTATGTAACTGTATTCAAATTTCCTTTTTTTCTCATTTAATTTGTTTTAGGACTTGATAGCCTGCTCGATGAAAATAGAATATCAGATTTGACCCAGACATACCAGCTGTTTAGCCGGGTAAAAGGTGGGCAGCAGATCCTTTTGCAGCATTGGAGTGAATACATCAAGGTATTTCAAAGATCTCTTACTAATGTAAAAATTTATGCTGTTACAAATTTCTTCTGTCAAAGCCAAGAATAATACATAGGTGTACCACCAAACTTCTGTTTAAGTAAATATGGGGAGGGATGTTAATGCTTCTGCCTCTGTAACAATCACGTGATAAGAAACAGCAACACCTACTTTGGTTTTAAATTTCTACTTGGAAATTGCTTTCCTTATAGGTTTGAACATTATACAGGATTTTTTTGGTTGCATTGCTTTAAATAGAACCACGTGCATATGTGTTTAGACTGTTCTGGACTGTACTATGTGTTGTTTTGCTGCAAATACACTCAAGTGTTTACATACCTGCAAAACCTGTTATTCTTCTGCAGCTTAGGCAGTGCTGCTTGGAACCAGCCTACAACAATGCTGATGGGTTTTAAAGCTGTTGGGAAGAGAATGATCCTATTGAAAATAATCCATCAGTCCTATTTAGGTGTTTTGGGTTTGTTAGGCACAATATCCATATAGTATGCTGCCCCAGAGAGCTTGCAGTCTAGTGTTCTTGCAAGATGAAGGCAGGAAAGCGTCACAGATTTTTCTACCTGGAGTTGATAATTCCTGATGTCAGGGCTCTCCCCTGAATTGCCCATGTGTTTATCAACCTTCAGGACTAAGTACACAATATCAGTTAATTCCAGAGGTGCATTTTCTGCATACCTGTGTCTGGAGTTCAGCATGATCCATCAGTGCTGCAGCTCATGGGAGTGGAACATGGCTACCCTCTGCCCCCAGAGCTGAGGAGGAGTTTATTCCTTAGGGTGTTGCCCAACTGAATTGTGGTGCTGTGGCTGAGGAGGATCATCTTTCTTCTTCTTTCTCCCAGACCACGCTCATCACTTAATCTTAGTGCTGCCTGCCACTATATAGGCTCTCCTGTTACCTGTTTTATCACAATACCTGGGCAAGGTCAGCTTAATCCCAGGTTTAGTGAGCTAAGGAGACTCACAGAAAAGTCCAAGGTCCTTGCTGGTCTAAGGAAAGAAGTAGGCATTCAAGATGGGTAGAAAATAAGGAAAGGAATCTCTCCTCTCACAACAGCTGTTAAATGGGATTATCATACCCCGTGTTTCAGAGAGTCAGACCTCTTACAGCTTTAAAATGGTTGTGTACCTACTCAAAAACCTAGAAAACCTTTTCTGTAGTGTCAGTAAATCTCCTCCTTCCAAACATTGTGTGACAGTGACGAGAGGCTTCAAGAATTTCTAATGTTTATCTTGTGAGCCAATTTACTGTGGTAAGGGTCTGTGTTCTGTTTTAGTCACCCTTTTGTGAATTTGGGGGTGCCATTTGGCTTTCTGCATCTAGGTTTGCTGTTTCAGAATGGGGGGAAAGCCTTGCAATTTATGAATGTATCTGGTGGAGACTGTGAGATGCCCAAATGCTGTGTTAATGAAGGGGAAATTGTGACAAGTGGAAGATCTGATGGACTAGGTGACCATTAGAGGTCTCTTCCAGCCCACACTGCTCTGTGATTCTGTGATACATTTTGATTCTAAGGACCTTGGGAGCCTTGTGTTCAGCTTTACTCTGAAATGGTACTTGAGTGAGATCTCCATGAAAGATGACAGTAGCTAATTAGATAATGCAGTGGAAATTCTGAGGCTGGAGAGGGACTTCCTCCATCTCTTTTACTGTTGTTGGATAACATACTTCAGTTGGCAAAAATATACCCATTGATTACTGGTTTGCTTTTGCTTGTGCTGTGTCCTCTTTCTCACCTTGGAAAACTGAATATTCAGTCCAGGGCAATGATCAGTGTTACTAAGCAAATGTTAATTGTCCCCTAGGTGAAAATCCTCCTTTACAGGATATTTTAGATATCCATTAGACAAATGGTATTCTGTCTCTGAGATAATAAATGTAGGAGCAGGAAGAGAAAGTCAGGTCTGTGGCTGCTTCTTGTACATGGGAAAGTTTTGCTTCCCTGCAAGTCGGCTAGGATCATTTTGGTTTAGAGCCCTTGATGAAAAAGAAATCTTTGAGGGCTGAGCAGCAGTTAAAGTTTTGCTACCTGTTTAATCAGTTAAGCTCTCTAGTGGGTTTAATAAAAATAGTGCAGGGTTTTCCTTTATACTTAACATTTCTGAAGCAGTTTCCATTTAATTTATTTTACATGAATCATAGTTCTGTATCTCGCTGTGAACTTGCACATCATAGTCATGTCTACTGTATATTTTTTTTACTTTTGTCTTAAATGTAAATAATCTTTAAATCAAGCATTAATGTTTGAAATCCATCAATGTGTGTCTAGTTTTTATTTTGAATTTCAATGCATCTCATTTTTAAAAAACTTGAAGTCATAAGTAGTTCTGTAAATAAATTAATTTTTCTAATACTTTTTATAAGGGTAAACGTGTCTGTTGGGGGAGATAGGTAGCACTCTAAAGTATTTTACTATCAAAAGTGTTTGTTTTACAGAACTTTGGGACAACAATAGTGGTTAATCCTGAAAAAGACAAGGATATGGTGCAAGAGCTACTAGATTTTAAGGATAAAGTGGACCATATCATAGAAGTGTGCTTTCAGAAAAATGAAAAATTTATAAACTTGATGAAGGAGTCCTTTGAAACATTTATCAACAAGAGACCAAATAAGCCTGCAGAATTGATAGGTACACAAATATTTTTCTGTAAAATATTTCCAAAATCTATAGAAAGCATGATAATGCTGCTGAGTGTGCTAGTGCAATAGTTGTGCAGTCGCATTCTGCTTTAGGAGACTGGTTTGGGGACACGAGGCAAACGTTGACCGGGGCGGCCCCAAGAGCTTGGGTGTGCTGCCAGGGGGGCTGCTGGAGCATGTGTCACCTCCTGTCCCTGCACGCTGCTGCTTGCACGGGGCCTGGTGCTAACAACTGCTCGCTGCAGCACTGCGGCTGCCACAGGAGAAACTGCTCAGGGGGAAAGCAGCTGTGGCAAGTAAAGGGGAACTGGCTTTAATTGTGGTAGTTGAGAAGTTCTGTGGATGTTCTGGATCTCTCAGAAAGGAGTAAGTACAGCCCATCCCTCTGCCTTGAAGGCTGAAGTTGGGATAACAATTTTAAAGCCTTCAGATACAAGGAGTTTTAATAGAGGGGAAAAAACCCACTACCTGATAGGAGAACTTATGCTTATTAAGGGGAAAGATAATAACAAATACTTTAAAAATATTATTTAGTTTATCCCTGATCGGGCAAAACCTATCCTGACAGTTTTGCCTGCTGAAAAACTGGAGCTGTGACATTTTACACCAGGAGAGGATCCTGCTCCTTGGTTGTTTGTTTTTCCTCTGTACTTTGTTTTGCCTTTATTTGGCTGATTTTGTGTCTTCCTTCTAAAAACAGTTTTATGTAGGACAGATTGCACAACATAGTGATACAGGTTAAAGCCATTATATGGGCTGTTGTCATTTGTGGATCGTGGTGACCCAGCTCCCACAAAGGTTTTCTTCTTACACAGAAGGTTTTATAAGGATACTAACATGGCTTAATAAATACCTAGCTAAATTCAAGGCTTAACCTTATTTCTGGCACTCTGAAACTACTAACTGGAAAGCATTGCTTCTGTTAAAATTTTAATATGCTCCTACCAAGGAGTATGAGGGACATGGTAAAGATCTATAAAAATATAGTCCTCTTCATGTTGTTTGTTTCTGTTTCTCATAAAATACATTCATATACATTGTACGCTCCCAAAACATTGTCTTTCAACAAGTAACGTGCTTGTATGACACAAAATGTAGGAATTTCTAATGTATTAATTTTAATTATTATACTGTATTCATTTTTTTGCCTTGGACTATTCTTTTTGCAGTAGTTTTCCATTATATATAGTAGGGCTCCAGTAATATTCCAGTAATATAGTAGGGCTCTATAATTCCACTGAACACAGGGATGGGAAAAGGGAAAATAGAAAATGTAGTGTTTATCCAATGTTTTAACATATAGTAGTACTTAACACATAGTAATATTTCAAGCAGGAGATGTGTAAGTTGATTATTTTAGATCTGTTTTTAAGCTGTTACCTAATTTTATTTGTTTGTAGCAAAATATGTGGATTCCAAGTTAAGAGCTGGTAATAAAGAAGCAACAGATGAAGAGCTGGAAAGAATCCTTGACAAAATAATGATCATATTTAGATTCATTCATGGTAAGCAATAGCAGTTCACTGTAGATGCAATTAAAACTATTCCCTTTGCTACTAGCAGGGCTGCTTTCCTCTGAATGCAAGAGATCTTTTTCAGCATGAATTTCTGCTCAACTCAGTCTTTAATTCAGGTTGCCTTCCTCTTGAAGGAGCACAATAAATATACGGGGGAGGACAAATAGTTCTGTGGAGGTTGGCAAGTTACAGACCTTTCCAGAGTCTTGTGAGCGGAGACCTGAGAGTTAGAGGTGCTCCTGGAAGTTTTTTAACATAAATTAACCATGGCTGTAACCACAACTTCTCCTCTAATGACAGTGCAGACTTTCCTGTCCACTCATGTGTGTTGTAGGTACTAAGCATGAAAACCCAGCAACTTTTCTTGACTTCTCTTTTCTCATCATAGCTGAGAAGGAACACAGAGGAGGGCTCAAAATGACAGGAAAAAGTGTTACTGCTGAGTTTCACTGCCTTTGAAATGCATTTCCCTGCTGAATTAGCAAATCCCCCCTCTTAGCAAAAACCTTGAATGTGTTAGGATTTTTTTTTTTTTTCCTAGACTGGATATCAGAAAAACCAGTGGTCTAATCCAATATAGGTGAATTGTCACTGCTCTGAGGAAAGTGGAATGTGTGTCCTGGGCTGGGGTGGAAAAGCAAGAATTATCTAATTCTGTATTAGTTTGTCTGAGATCTATGGGGTTCTCTCCTCATAGAAATCCCAGACAAGTACAATATGATGGGAAAGCAGTCAAGTCATAAAGTAGTATCATTTGCATAATTGAATCATAATTGCAGCATTTTTGTCAGATTGAGATGGTGAACAAAAACAGTTGTATTGGCAGCTTGTCAACCTAAGAGAGTAATTTTTCTTAATCTGAAACTTTCACCAACTCTTTTTCTCTTCATAGTTTTTGTAGTACTGAGCTAAAAGCATAGATTGTATTTTGAGCTGTCTAGTACATAAGAGCTCTTTCAAGAGCAGATGATAATTAGTAGTAGTTTCTGGGCATTGGCCTTTTTGATAATATCTTGATGCAGCTGGTTCATGAAACTCCATCAGGACAGGATGGGGAAGGAAGAAGACTGTCACAAGAAGCCCAAAGTGGAAGGTGTTCACAAGAATTATGAGGAGCTACTGTAGGCAGCCCAAGTAGTGCCTTGGGTTACAGTAAGTTTGTTCCTCTTAAAAGGGAAACGCCTTGCGCTGTCATATGGGAGAAGTTTGGGTTTAAGGTGTGAAAGTTTGTGGGTATCTATATGACTCTTTCATTTCAAAAGACTATTGGCAAACAATGTGAGAAGACTTCTGTTACATTTTCTTTCACTTAGGCTTTTATAATATATTCTTTAATATATAGAAAACCTCCCCCCCCACTTTTTTTTTCCTTAATAAATCAGCAGTGGAGGGAAAATGTTGTTCTGGACCCCAGAGTAATTTCATTTGTTTTGTAGCTGATCCAGTGGGAAATAGAAGGCAGCCCAAGTTCCTGGGGCAGAATAAAATGAAATAAGTAAACATTTTGCAAAATATGTTAAAAATTATTAAAATATAAAAAGAACAAAATGTTTACATCTTTTTCTTCACTGCTACATAATGAATATTCTGCTAATCAGCTTTTCATGAGAAAGGCTTGTGTCACAAACCTAAAGGGCAGTGATGCAGATAGAATGTATAATTTAATTTTATTTTTTTGTTTCAATTTCTTTACAGGGAAAGATGTGTTTGAGGCATTTTATAAGAAAGACTTAGCCAAAAGACTGCTGGTTGGAAAAAGTGCTTCAGTAGATGCTGAGAAGTCCATGTTGTCAAAGCTTAAACACGGTAGGTGTCTTCAGATGTGTTCAATTTGTATTACTTTTTGGCATGCAAATTTGGAATCCCTATTTTCTCATGCTTTTAAGAAGTGACAAGCCAAATTTTAAGTAATAGCTGTTCAGCTCTTAAATATTAAGGGAGGATGTAAGTGTGTGTGTATATATATATATCAGACCTTTCATTATGCTCAGCTGACTTCTTAGGTATGAGACTGGAGTATTTAATATACCTACAGAGGAGCAAAATCCTGAAAAGGTACCTATTTGTGGGTGCTCTGTAACCTGGTAAATGTGGCTCAGCTGTCTCAGATTAAGTGTTTATCACTAGTTCTGTGCTTCTTTGTAATTATGGGATCTTTGCTTTCTTTTTGTGTGTGTGACAGAATGTGGTGCTGCTTTTACCAGCAAACTGGAGGGCATGTTCAAGGACATGGAACTGTCCAAAGATGTCATGGTACAGTTCAAGCAGGTACATTAACTTTTGTTTGTATGCTAAGTTTTTCACAGTCATGAGGAGGCATTTAATGGTGCTATCCCTTGGATTAAGCTAAAATTAAACAGAATAGCTTTTGAGCAGGTCCTAGTAATAGTGTCTACTTACTGTTCTGTTTCTACAACATAATTTATTTATTGTATACAATAATTTTATGATTTTATTTTATTCATTTTAAAGTAAGTCTAAATACCACATAGTAATTTAGTTGACATCCTTGGAAGTCTGTATCTCTTCATTCTGGTAAACTGGTACTGCTCTGATCAATTTTTTGTGAATGACCCACACCAGAGAAACTCCCTGAAGGTTGCTTAGTGCACAGAAACTATGAATATCTCAGCCCCAGAGTTTCCAGCTTGTTAGTGACCGATGAATGCTTTCAGGAAATACTGTACATGCTCACCCTGTTGTTGCATTTCTCTCTGGGTACTTGTTTTGGGGCCTTACTGAAGTCAGGATACTGGGTTAGAGACCTGACCCAGGACATCACCTGTAATAAAATACTGTAGTGACTCTTCTGGCCCAGATTTTTCAGTCTGGCTTGACTGATGCTCTACTCCAATTATATAAAAAAAGTTTTGTCTAACAGATGTAGAAGTCCAAGGGGATCCTTTTGACTTTACAGTCCTTGCCGTGGCTTCTTTTCTTTGGCTTTATCTGCATGTGATCAAAGCTTGTTTGACCTTAGCATCCTGTATAGACAGAGGTCTAGAATATTTCAAGGCATGTTGATCTTTTCTTTGTATTCCCAGCTGCTTGCTGTGTTTTGAAGTTGGGGAAGTGGTCATTAGATAGTTACTCAAAATCCTGGTAGAGCGTGTCTAACCAAGGTTGTGGCCTGTAAGAATTGTTGTTATACTAATCCTAAATTTCTGACTTCTAATTTAGTATGTAGATAGTATATTTGAATAATTTTTGTCTCTTGTGTTTTAGTATATGCAGAACCAAAGTGACCCAGGAAATATAGACCTGACAGTAAATATATTAACTATGGGATATTGGCCAACTTATACACCTATGGAAGTCCACTTAAATTCAGAGGTTCGTGTTTAAATTCTTCTTCTAAATACACTTTACCAAATGAAATCATCATCACAGAGTGCATTAATGACCTTCATTTAAAGTTTTTTCTGCTAGATATCTAAGGGGCTTATGTAATTTTAAGGACTCCAGAATTGCAAAAAAAAGAATGTAGTGGATAAAGTCCTCTTTTTTCAGATGACTATTTTACTCAGTGTGGGGTTTTTTTTACCTGTATAATAATAATATCATTGCCTTACTTAGCATTGCAGTCAGCTACTTAAAAGTTTGCAGTGGGTCAGCTCACCTTAATTTAGTCAATCTTTAACTACATTGGTTAGGCACTTTGAACTAGTCAATAGTTATGTTTTTGCAAGTTCCTTTTTTCAAAGATCCTTTGTCTGTTCCCTGCAATGTATCATACAAAACCAGCCCCTACATTTAAAAAGTATTTGCTTGAAAAATGATTGTTTCCAAGTTGATAGATTGTTGCAAAGCTCCTTTCAGTAGCAGTTTAGGTTGAAATGTGTATTTGGAGTCCCTGTTTGCTACAATACCTTGTTTGATCAGAGGTGAAGGAGGCACTGCAGAGGCCAGAGGTGGTAATGGGGTTCCCACTCAGTTTGGAAGATAAGGAAGCTTTTGTACACTTGTTCCTGAGGTGTCTTTTCCTCCGTGGCAAACTACTTCTGAAGGGTCCAACCTGAGCAACACATCATAAAAATGGAGGGGTAGAACCCCCTTAGTTGGAAGTAAGAGGGTGTAAAAGGAGTGGCATTGGACTGGAGTTTCATTCCATCCACAAACTACAGGAAGAACTTAAGAGCAGATGGTACTAGCCAGTGTAAAGGTGTGAGATGGATGCTTGTTGTCCCATGACTTCTAGTTCAGATTCAAAGTCAGGGACAAAACCAGTGTCTCTTTTGAGGTTTAAAACCCTTTACAGAGAGTTTATTTTACTGCTACTCAAAACAAGCAAATTAAAAACCCCAGGAAAATGTAGTTATTTTTGAATTGTGGCTTTCTTATATGCGTAGTAGTACCAGTGTACTTGAGAGCAAAATTTTGCTCTTTGGATTAAGTTTTTCCTACAAAAGAACCTATTATGAAACATAAGGTTGAGGAGAATAAAGAAATTACATGTGTGAAATCATTTGGTATCACTGCAAGATACAATGCTAGTGTTTCTTCTCTTTTCTTAACAGATGATAAAGCTTCAAGAGGTATTTAAAACCTTTTACCTGGGAAAACACAGTGGTCGAAAACTTCAGTGGCAGACCACTTTAGGACATGCTGTCCTAAAGGCAGAATTTAAAGAAGTAAGTTTGCTTGCATAATGCTTTGCCTGTTAGGCAAAATTTAAGTCAATTATTTGGAATCTAATCATGTGTTGCATTTTTTATAAAGGTAGTAGCATTTCTGTGGAGGAACAATCACAATTCAGTACTGTTATTTTGTACAGAAAGTAGGCTTTTTATTATTAAACTGAAAACTAACAAGACAACAGTATGATACCTTTTGGTAATATTAATTTGATAGAAATTGTTGCTCATTCAAATAAATTAAATTGTAATAAAGCAAGAAATAAAAAAAAAACACAGCATTTTTCTGTCTGTAATTTGGAATTGTTTTGATTGTAGAAATCCTGGTGATGCTTTTGGTATGCTTGACATAAAGAGACTGAAGGGTGTTAGTCATGTGATGGCTGTGGTTAAAATTTAAGTGCTTGTTGAATGTTTAATGTTAAATAGCTGCACTGTTTGTTCATGTGGTTTTGTTTTGTCTCATGCAGTATCTTGCCTTGTAATAGTGTAGCTTCACTAAGCCACAGCAAAGACAAAAATTCTCGAATTCCTTGAATTCTTTTACTAACTCATTGTGAACATGAGTTAATTACGGACAAATTCACTCTTGATGGCAGCAACACCAAAATATCATATATTGTAATTAAAATGAAGTGAAGGATTCACTTCACTAAACACCAGGCCACCCTAACGAGCTTCTGCTATGTATTGTATTGTTACTGTTAGAGGAGCAAAAAAAAAAAGAGATTTTATAAATATCCTGTTTCCTCAATACTACATTTAGGGAGATTCTTCTGTGTGCCAGGCATTCTAAAATGCATATCCATTCTTCTAGAAATAGAAAAATTAATGTATGCTTTCTGTAACTGTCAAATGTAGGGGGTACAATAGAAAATTCTCTGAATATTACTATTATTTGTTGTTTCTCTTTTAGGGGAAGAAGGAGTTTCAAGTATCGCTCTTTCAGACATTAGTATTACTTATGTTTAATGAAGGAGATGAATTCAGTTTTGAAGAAATTAAAATGGCTACTGGTGTAGGTAGGAAAAATACTTTCTGATTTTTAAATTTATTCATCAAGTGATTGGCAATTATGATTTGGTATGTGAATAATATCTAATTTTATAGAAATTTTTCCCGATTATTAGGACAAACTTTGTGCCAAAAGCATACACACACCAGAAGAGATGAGGAGAACACACTGTGTGTGTTTCTTAGTGTATTTTCTTGGTGTGTAAAATTGACCCTTCACAAAATTATTAATAAGAGCTGTGTGGCATGTGGTACTACTGACAACATATTATATTTACAAAATGTATCACTGCAATTCTTGAAATGTAAGTGGTGATAAAGACTGTTGTGTGTACAGATTATTTTTGCTCCCGTTCAGTTTCACATACTATATTTTGAAAATAATCTTCTGTAGAATGCTCTCAGTTGGGGGTGATTTAAGAGAGTATTTTCAGTTGAACTGTCCTGAGAGCTCACCTGCCTGTTGCCCATTCCTATCGCTGGGGTGCCCCTTCACAGCAGGTCTGATTTGTTCAGAGCAGCACTGTGTGCTGGGTGTTTACTCTGTCGCTGTCTGCCTCTGCACTTGAACCTGAAGGACAAAGAAAGCTGAGGAAGAGTACAGTTTTTTTCTCTTTAACCATCTGCAGTATCTGTCTTATGTTTTTATGTTCCTGGGTGGGTTTTCTTTCCCCAGATTCTTACACACTCTTGAAATAGTTAAAACACTCATCATTACTCTGCAATTTTTGCATCAATCAGCAGCTTATATCCAGTAGTCCTTCACATGTTGAAACTTAAGATCAACCTAATACAGCAGTATCTGAAAGAGTATTTGAGCCCTTACAAGTACTAAAATGTTGCAATATATTTACTGAAAGACTGTAAAATGGGGATACCAAGAATCTTTGCAGTTCAGAATGATGCATTGCAGAAGGAAGTACAGCCTGGGTGCTCCATTGTCTCAGTGTCAGTGCTTCAAGTTACTTAGTCATCTTCTCCCTTAATGGTAAGGAAGCTGAAGAAAATCCATGCCAGTGATAATAATCATCAGGATAGTCTGGAGAGGCTCATTAGGTTGGAGTACAATGTTTACAGAACAAACATATGTTCATGCAAGCCTGATCCAGGTCCTGCTTTCTCATCTTGGACTGCTGTCCCTTGGAGCTGGTATTCTGGCTGCCTGACAGCAACAGATAAAATCTGCTGCATGGAAATCCATTCCATTATAGCACAAAATAAGGAATTCAATAGACTGTTTTTAAGGAAGGTGGCTGGAATTGATAGCTGGGAGCTACCTCTGTGTCATTGCACTGAGCACCATGTCTGTATTTCTCTCCCCTTTGGAGTAGTATAGAAATTTAGGTGGTAAGGACAGCTCATGGTCCACAGGGTTCCTGTGAGGTCAGGATGAATAGCATAGAATCACAGAATAGCTTGGATTGGAAGGAATCTTAAAGATAATCTAGTTCTAACCCTCTGCTCTGAGCAGGGACACCTTCCATTAAGCCAGGTTACTCAGAGCTCTATCCAGCCTAGTCTTGAACACTTCCAGGGAAGGAGCATTCAGACAACCTGGTTGTCTAGTGCCTTGCCACTCTGATGATAAAGAATTTCTTTCTAATACCTAATCTATTCTGTTTCAGTTTGAAGCTGTTCCCCCCTTGTCACGTCAATACATGGTCTTGTAAATTTACAAGTTCCTTTCCATTTTTCTTGTAGAGATTAACTGGCCATGGTTGGAACCATCATCAGCCTCTTTAATGAGATTGTCCCTGGTACATTAGGACAGTGAGAAAATGCATAAACTGTTACTCAGAGAAAGAATGGTCACCTTCTCTCTGATTGTGCTTCTTCAAGATGTGTTAAATCCAAATATATTCTGTGTTTTTACTTGCCTATCAAGAGAGCCTATAGGAGCTGTAGTTTTTACTTCTGTTTCAGAGATTGATAGGTAATTGTAAATTCCTTCCCTTTGGCATATGTAACCTGTGACTTCACTTGCAAAGCTCCAGAGTGTTTTAACAGCAGCCTTGTGTTCGGGCAAAAACACAGCTCAACAATCTGCATTTACTGAGGCTGAAACACACAAAATGTGCCAAATGTCATAAATGCCAGTTTAGCCCACATTGTTTAAAGGGTTTTTTAAAGAAATCATATAACAGTTGGAAGTTTAAAACAAGGAAAAGGTTGCTCTGTGTAAAAGCTCAAGTATTTTAAAAATAGCAATAGTGTTAATCTTTTACTCAGCTGTACTTCAGCACTAGATTGCAAAACCTTTCTTTCAGTTTTTAGGCTAAAACTCTGTTCAGGAGATCCAGCAGATTCAGTCATAATTTTATACTGTGAATAAAGTATTCTAGAGACTGCAGAGGCTGTTTCAATGCAAAATTTTGATACAAGACTTTGCAACATAATTAGAATGTTTAAGACTTTATTTTATCTTGTCTAAATGCTTTTAGCCTTAAATATTACTAGATAAAATTTTCTTCACACACTTCTGTCTACTACTTTCCCATTTTGGGGGAAGTTTGACTGTAATAGCTGTCAGCTCTACCCTCCCACAAAACTTCGTCCTGTCAATTTAGACTTCTGTATTTTTATTCTATTATGTATTTTTTGCTGTGTGATCAAAACACTGATCAAATCTTGAAATAGGTGGCTTTGAGTTTCTTATCATACACTGAGATTTATTTTCCAAAGTCCTGTTACTACTAAGTTTCTGTTAATGTGAATCTTTTCTGAAACTATTTTGGAAGGAAAACTCACTGAGATGAGCCTAAATATGTCTTTTGATGTATATAATCCTGTGCATGCTCTCAGCATTTAACCTGTGGAAGATGAGACCAAGTTTGAAGGCTGTGAGCTACTTCTTAATTGGAACTTAGTTAGAGAAAGTATTAGTATAAAACCACTGGCTTTTCAATTTATTTCTAGATTAATCCCATAAAACTCTTGATGTTAATGTTTTGTTTTGCTTTCTCCCATATTTGAACTCCTTCACAGAGGACAGTGAATTAAGAAGAACCTTGCAATCCTTAGCTTGTGGAAAAGCAAGAGTATTGATTAAAAATCCAAAGGGCAAGGATGTAGAAGATGGAGATAAATTCATCTTTAATGGTGATTTCAAGCATAAATTGTTTAGAATAAAGATCAACCAGATTCAAATGAAAGAAACAGTACGTACTTTTTGCATTCATTCAGTTTATGTATTGTTTATCTACATAGCCCATATGGAAAGACATAATATCTTGGTTTTTTTGCATATAAAGAAATAAATATTTAAATTCAAATATAATTAATTTTTAGAGTAGACAAGATGACTCAGGCAATAAAGACTTTAAAATCACTGAAATTGAAAACAACTTAGGTTGCTTCCTGTGCTTGCAAATTTAAATGGCTATATATTAAACTAAAAGGATCTTGTAGATGTTTCAGTCCATCTTAGAAGTTTCTGTGGTATTGCTGAAGTGTTGGTACTATACTGAATTCAATTATCAAATGTCACCATGTCACTTACTTAGCAGGTAGGAAAGCTATAAAAGTCAGGGTTGTCCCTGATTCTGCAGTGAAAACAAACCTTTTTTGTTGTATCTGAATTCCCATTCTTGACACAAGGTGACATACTCTAATTAACAGTGACTTGTTTCTTTTTTGCCTTTGCATATTAAGTTCCCTGAAAGTCAAACTCGAGTTTGATACAAAATGCTGCTGTATTTGGGCCGTGAAAGTGTTGTGTTTTCTCAAAAATCTAAAGGGAGTTTCTAAGATTTACTTTTATTTATCAAATAATGTAAGATAAGACACATTTTTTCCTTTACATTACCCTGAATTTTCTTTTACTTGCTTTAGCAGTACACTTCAGAAATCACTTAGCTCTTAGAATGCAGTAATGCATGCATCTGTCTCAAAGATAAATAAGAATGCATGAGCTTCATTTTATTGTGAAGGTTAACTATAGAGATAGAATTAATAAAAAGTAGCAACAGAGGGTGATATGATTTGTGGTGTTGTATTGTTCTTTAGGTTGAGGAACAGGTCAGCACAACTGAAAGAGTATTTCAGGACAGGCAATATCAGATTGATGCTGCTATTGTACGAATAATGAAGATGAGGAAGACTCTTGGTCATAATCTTCTTGTTTCTGAATTGTATAATCAGCTGAAATTTCCTGTAAAGGTAACTCATATTTTTGTTTGTCAAACGATCCTAGATTTATCTAAATATATATAATAAATGTTTCTATTCAGCTTGTCTATAAGAGCAAGAAATGTGAAATATCATAGAATTAAACCAAAGATGAAGGTATTGCATGAACAGAAATAAGTCAGAGTATCATACTACATCAGTTATATGCTAAGGTGCATTTCTGTGTAGCTTTTAGCAGTATTTTTTTTAAAGATGTTTGCCTTTGTATTACTAACTGTTATGCTAATCTAATCTTTTCTTGTAGCCTGGAGACTTGAAAAAGAGAATTGAATCTCTCATTGACAGAGACTATATGGAGAGAGACAAAGACAACCCCAATCAGTACCACTACGTTGCATAAAGAAGAAGAAATAGTTTTATTTAAAAAAATAAAAAACCCTAAAAAACAAAAACCAAAATCATCCACATATATCTTTAGGACACCAAATACATATGCTGTTCCAGACTTCCTTTTAGCAGATTTCAGGTTGATGTATATTATTCAAGCAGCTGCATGCACTGCTGTGGAAGAGAAGCAAAATGACATGTTAACTGATCACCTTTGTCAAGACTTCTTACTAATTTTAAATGCCCTGTTTTGTTTTCTTTTTTTTTTTTTTCCCTTTAGTTAAACTTTTGTTCTCTTGGGTTCTTCAAAATTTAGTTTTACAGTTTTGTTTAACAATGTCATTGAAGTTGGATGGAAAGGTAAAATCACCTGTGTGAGAAATACTTCTGTCATGGATGCAAGTCTGGTTTCTTCATTTAGGTGTTCCTAACTGCATCCACAAAGTCCCTAAATGCTGCATTCTTTAGCTACAGTTACAACTTGGGTAACTTTTTAAAAACCCTTCACTGATGAACATATATGTACAAGCAGTGTTGTTGAAATACACTGAAGTTTTGCACCATGAAAACCCTTAAGCTTATTTTCAGTTGATTTTCTTTCAAGTTATTACAAACTTCAGTCTGGTTTGGATAAATCAGGTTTTGAAGTGAGATTCTTGAAGTGCCAAGAGGACAACTGCATTCATGTGTGTACTGAGCTGTTGGATTATTTAGCTAAAATATGGATTGTTCTATTATTACTACTTCTGCTGGCAAAGATTAGATCTGAGTCAACAAGGCCCTACCTCATTTTAGGGCAGCAGGTGTATTTCACTGTTTCTGTAATTGCCGTAACATTTAGCTCTGCCTTGAAAATAACATCCAGGGAACCTACTGTACAGCGTGCTCCACTTTAAGAAAACAAAACCTTTTTTTAAAAAAATACTTTTATGGTCTCAACATTGGGAAAGCATAGCATAGCTTTTTGTCTTGAAAGACTAAGGACTTTGTGAGTACTTTGTTACATATTGTACATATGTAAGTTGATTTGAATTAAAGAGTGAAAGACACTGTAGATCTGTTAGATAACTGTAACTATAAGGAAGACACTTTTCTGGTAATACTTTGCAAGACTGTTTATTTTCCTGATTTGTCTACTGGTATGTTTCATTCTGAAAAAGAGATACCAAAGGAGTTTTGATCACTACATAAAGGAGAATTTACCTGAGCAATATTTTCTTGAGAGATACCTTACTAAGTTTATGTAATGTGGGGTTTAGGCATCAATTAAAAGGCCACTTCTTAAAGTAAACAGGGCTATGAGGTGACAATTTGTGGAACTACATATTAAAAGTCCTTATTCTGTCCTCTGGTGTTATTAATTGTATTGCATTCTGAATTATTTTTGTTCCCTTTGTGTTTGGAAACTAAACATGTTTAGTTTATTGTATTTAAAGCATATTTAATATTATAATTTAATGTAGACTTATTTTAATATTTGAATCTTCAGTTAATGCAAATAAAATCTCTGATGCATATTAATTATTAATTTCTTAGCCTTTGTGAGAATGTGGCACTTCAGTTTATTTTTGAGGTTGGTTTTCTAGTGTTATACCATTCACTCTGTAGTGCACTTTTTATGTATATGGAAACCAAAAGGTCCATCTTACCGGACTTCTAAACCCAAAAGGAATATGTGCCACACAGAAAGGTAATGGCCAGAGAGGCTTTAACCACACTGAAAGCTGGCAGTAGTGTGCAGTAACTGTTAGGAAGCAGTGAGAATGTCCTGCCTGCCCCTTCTGAACTCAGATGTTCTGGTTCAGTAGTTTTAAACAATAGCTTAAAGGAGTGGTGTTATCCTGAAGATGACGGAAATGGTTTTGCCTCAAGAAGCAATGTTAATTAAAACTGCTGAGATGTGCAGTTTTTCTTAATTGCCACAGACTAAGGGCTCTTCGGCCACGTTATTTTGGTCTAGCAATTAAAAATTAATTGTTCCGCAGCAGTGGAAGTTATGAAGGCTGTTTTCTGTGCTGTATGCCCTTGGTACCCAACTGTATCATCCCCTGAAAATAACCTCAAGCAGCAGTACTCAGAGGGGTTCTCCTTGGTTCTGCCTTTCTGCTTGTGGGAGTGGGGGTTTTGTCCCTCATCTAGCTGCTCATCTCTACCCATCCCCTTCCCCCCCTGAACCCACAGAGAATGTCATAATCCCTGAAGACTTTGCCAGACTGGTCTGCAAGTGGCTTCAGAGGTTCAAAAGCTTTGGGAGAGACTGCCAGGCCAGGTAATTGTGACTCTTTTTCTCAGGTCCTCATTTTTAATTTGATTTCCTCAAATTTTTCTAACAGGGACATTTTGTGTGCTAAACCAAACAGGTAAGCAGTTATTTTATGAATCAGCATGGGATTCACTTCTCCATAGTGAAACAGCTGCATTTGATTGCTTTTCAGTAGCTGGTGATGGAATTTGGCTGAGCAGTCTGCCTCAATCAGTCGGTTCTTTGCAGTCACATTGCCTGAGTGTACCTGTACCCAGAGGGCTGAGGTTGTTGAACATTTTTTCCTGGAAGATCACCCAGTGTTGAAGAAGTTGGGCAGTAGCTAAGTAACAGATGTCCTGTATAGAGTGTCAATGTTCAGGTATGTCAGGGAAACCTGGATCTTGGCAATTCAGTGTCCTTAGAACAAATTCTATAGCAGCTTCTATGGAATCACAAAAATAACAGCAGGAGCCTGGATACAGCTGAGGGCTCTAACTTATCCAAACATATATTATAAGCATTTAAAAAGCAACTTTCCTAAATGTGACATGCTGTTACCTGGCCCAACGTTTCCAGAGGGAAAGTGACTATGAGAATGTAGATTGGGAGCTGACTTAAAAGCGCTTCCCAAGCCTGGCAGTTCCGGCTCTCCTTAGCTCTCCAGCCAAAAGCCTCCTTTCTGCCCTCTCCTTGGGTCTTTTATTCTTAGTTCTGTATTTTAGCTTTCCCTGGATTCCTTTATCTGAACCTGGGCTTAGCGTTTAACTCTCTTGATCTGCTGCAGCTTTTTTCATCCTTTCTTTGTGCTATATATCTTTGAAAAAAAAAAAAATTACACACTTTTAGGTAACTTCAATGTCTCCATTTGTTATGCTGATCTACCTATGCACTGCTCCAGGCAGGGGGGCTGAGTGCCTGGGAAGCTGCCCAGTGGAAAAGGACCTGGGGGTGCTGGTTGGCAGTGGCTGAACATGAGCCAGCAGTGCCCAGGTGCACGAGAAGGCCAATGGCACCCTGGCTTGTATCAGCAATAGTGTGGACAGCAGGAGCAGGGCAGGGATTGTCCCCCTGTACTCAGCACCAATGAGGCCACACCTCAAATTCTGTGTTTGGTTCTGGGCCACTCACTACAAGAAAGACACTGAGGGGCTGGAGCATATCCAGAGAAGGGCAGTGGAGCTGGGGAAGGGTCTGGAACACAACTCCTATGAGGAGCAGCTCAGGGGGCTGGAGTTGTTAGGGCTGGAAAAAAGAAGGCTCCAGGAAGGGAGCCTTATTGCTCTCTTCAACTGCCTTAAAGGAGGCTGTAGCCAGGTGGGGGGGATTCCTCTCTTTTCCCAGGTAACAAGGAATGAGAGGAAAAGACCTCAAGCTGTGCCAGGGGATGTTTACACTGGATATTAGGAAAACTTTCTTTACTGAAAGGATTATCAGTCACTGGATCAGGTGGTCTGAGGAAGTGATGAAGCCACTATCCCTGCAGGTGTTTAAAAGGCCCGTAGATGTGGTGCTTAGGGACATAGTTTAGTGGTAGGCTGGGCAGTGCGGGGTTGCCAGTTGAACTCAGTGACGTTTGAGGTCTTTTCCAACCTAAATGGTCCCATTCTGTTTGTAGGTTTATTACCTTTGGCAGAGATGTTCAGGAGAGTGGACTCTGTACCATGAACTTGGTTAGCCATTCCTAGCAAGTCTCTTCTGAAAGGAAGTAACTGTGTGAAGTCAGGTAATACTCAGCAAAAGGCTACGGGAAAATAGTCATGTTTTGTGGAAGTTCTTTCCTTGTAAAATCTCCTAGCCTGTACTCTGTCTCCCTTGCTTGTACTCTGCCTTGACCTCACAAGACAGTTTTTACTGTAGTAATGACTCCTAACTCTCCTGGGTGTTTCCCATGAGCAGCCCAATCTGCCTCCACAGCTCTGAGGGAAGGCCAGGGAGTGCATCGTGGTTCCTATCTGGGCCTGTGAGCATGCTGGATGGTCAGCAGCTCTGTCAGATGAAATGTGTAGTGGCTGGATATGGACCATGTTTCCTTTCCCTCAGTGACAGCCCGAATCTGGACCTCCAGGCTGTGTATATAGCAGCTTTTACAGAAGCTTTAACTTTGTTTGTTTATGTCTTCCCCTGCTATCATGTTTGATTGATGTCAGCCAACAAATTACCAAGCAGCGGGGCTGATGGCCAGCACGGTTGTGCAAGACTTGATGCATTTGTCTAACAAACACCTGGTAGTACTTGTACTGAAAGGAGGTGGAAATTGATATGGTGCTGTCTCTGCACCATTAATAAAGGCCCAGTGAGCTAATGATCCACATCATGGAAGGTCAACATCATTCTCTGCTGATAACCTTATGTTCTTTATTTACCAAATTTACCCACAGTATTGTTGCTTTATGCAACTTTTTCCCCCCACCCCCTTTACAGATGCCTACTGATTTTCCAGCAGGGAGGCAGAATACTGCACACCAAGTTTAAACCTGACCTTGGGCCTCCCTCCCCATTTATCTTGTGGCAGACTTTGTGTTCCACAGACCTTCCTCCACTCCCAGTGCAGGTTCCAAAAACAATGATCCAAAACGAGAACAACCCATATCCCACCTCCATTACCCTCAACCCCTCTGCAGATGAGTCATTCAAACACTTGACCAGAGCTGCTTATTATGTCCTTTTTCAAACTAACTTCTGCTTTTGGCAATGCATGGAAAGAATAAAGATTGCTAGACGTGTTGCAGGGAAAAACAAACTTAACTAAAATAATACATTACTGTGTCTAAAAATGACAGGTAAAAATGCAGCATTAAAAAAGAAATACGTATTTACAGCAATAGCATTGAAAAAGAAAGGTAGATCCCCATGCCAACCTAAGGAGCAACTACACTTGTCCAGGATGTTTTGGGGAAACAGGAACTGTGAGTGAACTGAGACAAACAGCAAGGAAAGGTCAAGTTCACAGCAGCTGAACTGGACTTTAGAAGCTGGGAGTAACTAAATTGCATTTCAAATGGGTTCAAAGCAAAAAAGTATGAAGGCAGCTTGGGAGCAGAAATCATTCTGCCTCAGAGATGATGAATCTGGAGCCGCCTGTAGTGAGGAGAGGGAGTCCACAGCAGTCATTGTGAGAAAGCAAGAGGCACACTGCTACTAGCACACATTCCAATCGTACTAGAAACAGGACTGCAGGAGCAAGATACAGCTTCTGAGGTTTCAGATGAAGTAAGCATACCCCGAGCAGTGTGGATAAAAGAGAGCATTGGATTGCAAAGTGATCAAATAACCTGGGCTGTCCATCTCCATTACATCTCAGAATGTTTACAAGCTAACTTCACCTTCTTTTCTGGTTATCTCAAAAAAAAAAAAAAAAAAAAAGATTCCTTAACAACCATTAGACATCTGAAGCTGTGTGAAATTGCAATTTTTATCCATGCAAACACACGTCATTAGCAGTCCCTGTTTTGTCTTAGAACACACGTGACTCATATGTATACCTGGGTATATATAGACAGAACACTTCAGAGGCAAAAGACCATCAACTTCCAATGTTCCAATGTTTTTATACAGCTGGGACTGAAGTAATTCTGTGCGAGACGACTATACTGACCTTAGACTGCCTTAGACTTAGTGGCAGGAGCCCATTCTGGCGCAGCACACCGCCCGGCGGCACCACCGGCACCTGAACCAGCTCCCCTCAGAGCGGCCCCGCTCTCGCGAGATTCCCCCCCCCCCCCCCCCCCCCACCGCCGCTGCAGTGCCCCGGCACGGCTCACGTGACGGGCGGTCCGCCTCTGTGACGTCAGCGGTCACATGACCGGCCGGGGCCGTCGCCAGAGCGCCCCGAGCGCGGATCCGCCGCCGCCCCGCGCCCGCCCTCGCTCCGTGCCCGCTCCTGCCGCGCCCCGTCCCTGCACCCCGACATGGCCCGGGGGCTGCTGGCGGCGGCCGCCCTGCTCGGTAAGGGGGGAGACGCGGGCGGCCTGTGCGATCGCCGGGGTGGCGGGGGCGGGTCGCAGCGGCCTGAGGTGGCCCCGGTGCCGGCGGCGCTGGACGCGGCACCTGTAACCGGAGACCCGCCCGCCCGTCCGCTCCCGCCTGCTGTCGGCCTTCCTGGGTGCTGACTGACCCGCGGGGGCTTAGGGTTCTTGGGGGGCCATCCCGCCCCCGGGCCCCTGTGGCGCCCGGGGGCCTCCGAGGGCCGCCCGCGGTACGAGGCCGATGACGGACGGGAGGCGGCGGCTGCCGCGCTCGGCGCGCTGAACCGCCTCAGAGCCCGGGAACGCCGCTCTGGGCACCTGCGTTGGGTGTAGGGACTGCGCTCTGGGAAGAGCCTGGAAACGCGCCTGGAGCACGAGGCATGGAGACGCGGGAGCTACTGATGTCATTGCTGGGAAGCAGCGCTTTTCTATAGGATATGTAGTGCTCCGTTGCTTAATGGCTTTCTTCCTACCCTGTCTTGAGTAAAATATGAAACGTGTCTGGAATAGAGAGATTTCAGTGCCTTGATGAGAAGGTTTGTTTTTCAGCGAGGCTGTTTTACGAGGAAGTGTGTCTTGCTTGTTTACTGATAACTACCTTGCTTTTGGTTTCTTGTCTTGAAGGCCACATCACACAACGCTAGCAGGTTTCTGAGATGTGGCTTTGGCAGCAAAGGAAACTTGTTCAGCAGCTGGCCAAAATATTTCCCAAATAGAGCAGCAGTTGAGAACGCTTATCTGCCATCATTTTTGGGCTGGCACAGTCTTTGTGACTCGTGTAATGTCTCTTTGGTAGTAAATGTCGTTATCACCATTGACCGGACTTCAGTTTCACTGAGCCCAAAAGGTGCCCCTCGCAAAGGGCACTGAGCAGTTCGAATATCCAGGCCTCGTGAGCCACTGTAGCAAGCACAGTGATTTACAGTGCTCCTGCTTTTTTGGGCTGCCAGCTGAAGTGTCGTTGAACTGGTGTCATAGTGGGGATTACTTGAATAGTTTATGCCATTTTGTTATGGCTTAAATGAAGAATTGCTTTACAGTTTGCTTTCAAATCAGCTTTTGTGATTTTTATGTGCTACCACAGTTAATACTTTCGGCCATTGCAGTAGTCTTCCTCTGCTTAATTGGCAGTTACAAGCATCATTTCGTGCACTATCTTTGTTGCTTTCTGGCATGTGAGATGTTAGGTTTCTGCAACTGAGGCAACAGAATGATTTATCTCACTACAGATTTATTTATTTTTGATTTTTTAAAAAATTTTTTTACTGATAGTGAGGACTTTGTACTAGTGTCTAGTAGCTTAGCAGCTGGGTGTTTCTGCATAGCTTTATACTACAATGTTGGGCAAAGATCTTGTGGAGGAGATAGAGACCCTTTTCTTGTTAGAGTGTGGAGGGTTTGGATTTTAGGTGAGGGGAGAAGAATAAGAGATAAAGGTAATATATGAGCTGAAGTCTTCAAATTTTTTAGCTTATTTGCAGCCTTTTAATCATCTGAGTAAACACTGGTTAGGATAAGGTCATGAAAGATTAGTATGGGTGGGGCAGATGTGAAAACTTGTTTGGTGATGCCTTGACTTCAGGACAGCAGATTTTTTTTTTTTTCCCCACCTGAATACCTCACCATACCTCACTTAGTGTTTCAGTTTTCTATTTAGATTGAGCAGCAAGCACTAAGCTGAACGTTTCATGTGTCAGCATTGAGCATTTTGTAATTAATTTCCTCGCTACCATCAAATATACATATGGAATTAAGAAAATACTTAGGTAGCATATGGTACATGCAAGGAAAGGGGGCTATGGGAAATGGAAGTACCTCCCCTAAACTTAGCTGCTGCTTTTTGAAATACTGAGTAAGATGGTGCTTGTCTGTTGTTGAGCACGATGAGTCAGTTGGGTTGTGTGCCAAACCCAACAGAGCTGCTCGTGCTCTCTGAGACCTAGAGCACCCATACATTTTTTCATTACTGAAGCACAGACACATCAGAGAACACTTTCCTGAAAATTTAAGGTTAAAATCAGACATATGTAGTGAATAAGTAATGAAGTGTTTGAGAATTGCAGAAGGGAAAATTAGTTTTTCAAAATAGTGTGATGACATTTCAGAGTCACTGACGTGTAATCCACATGTTTCTATTGTGCAATTCTAGTCCAAAGAGAAATTTCAAACCTTGCTACCCATGTAGAGATATTTGAGAAATTTGATAATGAATTCCAGCTAGTGAGCAATCTGGTGCAGAGTTGTTTTTTTCAGGTTTGGCATTATTGGGTGTTTGCAACTGAGACCAGTATAACTTGGTTTTCACAAAATCTAACTGCTTTAGTGTTGAGCAACTTTGGAAATATTGTTTTACCAAGTGCTGCCCTTGACATAGTGTTTGCTTGATCGCTGCTTGAAGTGTATGGACATAGTCTCTAAGGCTCTGAATTAGTGTGCCAGTCATCATGTGATACATTACTTGGCAGATGACAAAGTGAAGAATTGCCTCTAAGTACAGAGGAACCTGACTCAAACATTGATACTCTGTTGCAACATTAGCTGCTGTTATCTTTGATAAGCTTTTGTAGGTCTCAAAGATAAAAGTTTATTTCTAGCAAAAGGCACACCTTGCTTTTGCTTGTTTCAGCTTCCACAGTTTGTCTTTGCTCTCAAGTCAGCCGTGATTATTTGGAAATTCCTTGAGAAAGCTTGGTGTTGAAATGGATTTCTTGGTATGTGTTCTCTTAAGCTTGGCAGAAGACACTTTTGGGCATGTAAGTGGTGAGAATTACAACAACCATTTGAACAATCCCTTGCATTATCTTGATTCTATATTGCATACTTCTAAATGTACCTTATGATTTGGTAAACCAGGATTCCACAGTTTTTGGGCATCTGACTTCAAGATGGACTGGTGTCCCTTTCAGTCTTAGTATAATAGTTTCTTAACCTTCTCTGTCCCTTGACAGCACCACTGACTATCAGTACTACTTTTTCTACTGTTAATTCCCAAATGTGAGTCTTAGGTGCACCCTGGCATTAAGAGTACAGAGTTTAAATGTGCTTCAGCTCTGCGCAGTGGGTACTTGTTCCCTCTCCAGTTCAGCCTTGAGCACAGTAGTTCACAGTTAATACATTTGGGTTTCTTTTATTTAACTTCTGATGGCATCTGTTTTCTTAACAAGAATTCACTCTGTATGATATGGGAACACTTGTATTCTTATTTTCCTTGACTGGGCTAAGATCTACTGTCTAGAACTCGGAGAGTAGTTTTACTCAAGTAGTTAGTTTATCTCCAGTATCCTCTCCTCTGGGAAGCTTTCTCTTTAAATTGTCACACAGTGCTCCTTTCTTCAAAACATTGTTTGGGGCTGGCAGCTGCCTTGAAGAATGTGTGTTAGTTGTGTGGTGTGATACAGCAGCACTAACCCGAGCCAGTGCAAAATGGACTTATCTGAATGCTGAAAAGGGTCCAGCCAGGGGAGTTCAGCTCTCCCAATGCACTCATGCAATCACTTGCTGTAGAGCTATCCCAAGACTTCCTTCCTTTAGATAGGGTGCTATAAAGAAGTTTCATGTGACTAAACCTGATGCAATTGTGCAATTCTCTGGTCAAATGGCAAGTGTATGGCTGTTAGTTAGCCTTTCCTTTCTAATGCTTTTGTACTTGTATAATTTGGTTTATAAAGACAGGAGTTGTTCATCTGCAAATTGAAATTGAAAAACAAAATGTTTACTGCTTTAATTGAAATCAACAATATCAAACCATAATCTGAGATTTCATGAATTTGACTCTTGGTTGGCAAGGATGCATATTCAGGGCCGGATCAGGAACTTGACATAATCAGGTGCTGCACCTGCACAAGTGCAGCTGGTTCTCTTATCCCCGAAAGTACTTTTATGCATCCTTGAATTAAGCTCTGTTCTCCCTTTTCCCACCACTGTGTGGGTATTCAAGTGAGTCCAGCCTTGTCTTTTCCTGCCACCTTTCCAGGTAGCCAGCATTCAGTCTCATGTGTCTGTTGGTGAAAGGTAAGTATAACCCATCATTTTATGAAGACCATCTCACCTCTTGCAAAGTGTTTTGTACATCAAAGCCTGTCACAGGATTTTCCTGCTTTCAGTTGTTCCTGTCTTTTTCTTTTTGTATTATCCTGAGGTGGCATAGGCGCTGAATCCTAAGGAAGTATCTTGACTTGTCTTCTGATAAAGGACTTGTACCTTGTGTCCCCCTGGGAGTGGTGCATACATTGGAAGTCAAAGCATCGTAGGGGAGTGTAACTGCTCAGGGATTTTTCCATTCTATTCTCTGGCGTAGATTTAGGAGTTAAAAGTGATGACTGAAATTACCACTGTTCACAGAATGAACAGTGAGAGATGACAGGATCATTCTGAACCATCAGAATGAGTAAATTACTGGGCAGTTTGGTTAACATGTACAATAGAAAATAAACCTTCTTTAGATAATAACCAGCATTTCTTATCTCCTTGGATTAATGCCCCACAGATAGCAGTGTTTGCTGTGTTTGTCATCAGAACACCTGGGCAAAGGTGCAAGGCAACACATCAGTGTTGCAGCTCAAGTACAGAATGATTATGTAGGGCTGGCATTGCTTACCCTGGAGTGCTGCTGCACAGTATTTCCAGGGTGGGCTGGAGCTGAGGAGAGTCTGTGGGTTTGACCAGGCTTTGGGATACTCTAAACCCCATCACAGCACATCTCAGGAGCTGGCAGCTGTGCTGTGCTGCAGCCATGGTTTTTCCTCCTGAACACTGCAGGCAGTCCCATCCACTGGATATCTGCATGGCTTAAAGTACCAATGATACAGGATGTGTACCCAGGTGGATTTGGATGGCTTACTGCCCTTTATTCCAAGAGGGAGAACAATGCTAAAGAAGTTTTTACTTATGCTGGAAACATGACTATAGTAATAAATTATACAGAGTAGATAATAGATATAATAGATTATACAGAGTAGCTTTTGTTTTTCCTTATTTTCAGTGTTTAATGTTTCTAATAAAAATTGGAGGCAAAGTAAATAATTAACTGTAGTAACCGGTCCTCTTTGCAAGCAGATGGTGTACGCAATTATCATTAAATATGCTTGAATTTCTAGCACACAACAACCATTCATCTCTCTCCCTTAGTAGGTTTCCATTTTATGGGAGAGTAAATCAGGATTTGCTGTGTTTGACTAACAGGATTTCAGTTATAAAAAAGCTGAAACCTGAAAGCATGTGCTAGATTGTTTTGTTAGCTTTGTAGTTTTCAGCTTAAAACAAACAACTTTATGAGGTGGATTTCTTTAAGATAAATCGTTAGACAATCAAGGAAGTATTTGTTTTGTTTGACTTAGTTATTTTATCTCAGACTGTTAATATACTTCAGGTTTTTTTGAGGTAGGTATGTATGTTAGATAAAGAAGGATGCTGGATTTAATTCAAGCAAGATCTCTAGTTGTTGCTTTAACAGTTACCTTAAATGTTTTCTTGCATAAGACTGTAATTTCAGAAAAAAGGTATAAAGGGAGAGATTGTTTTATGATTTTTCAATTGAAAATATGCAGCTAGAATAAATATTATAAGCAGTCTTTTTTTGGTTCTTACTGGAATACAAAGGAAGCATCTGAACCAAGTGAAATTTATTTGATGTTAGTATATTTTTGGTAATTCCTTTACTAGATATCCGTAGTGTAGTGCTTCCAGCCAAATGAATAATGAACCTAACAAAACTTACTTTTTGCTATTGAAAGGTCTTGGACTGCTTCATTTAAATCTGAAGTACTGCCTTTGCTGTGTCACAGATAGTTGTCATAGAGGGCTCTGCAGTTTAGTAAGAGCCTTTAAAGCTTAAAGTTAAAACTCTGGAAGTTGTATCAGTTTTTGTGTTTAACTACAAAGAATGATATTGTTATGAGATGTACAAACAATATTCTCAACCTGTAGATATACCCTGATAGAATTAAGCAATACATTATGTAACTTTATTAGAAATATTTCCAGGATGGATTGATTCAACATCAGTTTGCTTTTCTGTAGTCTTGACATTTTGACTGTAGGCTTGTAGTGTTTGTAGGCTGGTGATGATTCATGCATTAATCACTGCTCGACACTGAAATTGCCTTTACAAAACTCAACAGCTGCTTTCCTGCGAGCTGTTCCTGTGCCTTAAACTGGCTGGAGCAGACAGTAGGCGGGACCTTCCTTCCCTCAGTGTCTTGGTTTGTTTTTCAGTGGTTTTTTTCCAATTTTTCTTTGCTCCTATGTCCCATACATTTCACTTGGTTTCATCTGCATTCCTTCAGGACCTTGGGAGCAGATGATGGTGCAGCTCGGTTCTGTCTGATCACCATCTCTGTGAGTGTTGCCTTACTTGCAGTGAAACAGCTCTCACCACTCCATCAAGGACACTCAGTGTCTCGTGCTGGAGGCGTCTGTCTCATCACTGAAACTGCAAATCTAGCAGCTGCTGAATAGTTCTTAAGAAGGACTGGGGTTTTTATAGCATTTGTTCCACACTAATGAAATCAGGATTCATAAAATGATATGACTTTACCCTTAAAAAAATCTAGTGTTTATGCAGGTGTTACTATTTAATGTTTATTCATGCCCCTTATTCTTTATTACTTAAACTTGCTGAGGGTGATTTATCAACTCTTCATTACCAGAATTTGTCTTCCATTTGATGCTTTCTGCATTGTCTGTTTTTCTCTGAATCATTTGTAATGGACAGGTCTGTCATGTTTTCATTTGGGCCAGCAACATTTTTCTTAATTGTTTTTCAGTCTTTTCTTTCCCCTGCATTTCTTTTAAAAATTATTTTTCTTTCATTCTTTTACTCCGTTACTTTTGGCAATTTTAGAGCTAAAAATAATAGATTTTAATAGCTATCAAATAAGGGAGTCTGCATGCACACTGAAGGTTTTCATTCTAGAATTTTTCAGTCGTAGTGTTAGTTCAAGGAGCAATGGATTCTTATTCCCTGCCTCTACTCTTTTCTATGCTGTGCTAGAAATCTTCAGGAAGGTGTAAGCAGCTTGCTTTAGAGAAAAGCAGTGCTTTTATGAAATGTAAATAAGTTCCAGATGTAAATGCAAATTGAAACTTCTGTGTGGATAAACATGTTTCTGATACTTCTCTGATACTTCACATTTATTTGTGAATATGTGGTCCTTAATGAACATTTTATGCTGGACATAAAGGCAAAGGTAGGACAGGTTTCATTTGAAATAAGTTTTCTACACTATCTGTTCTTAAGCATTTTCTTTCTTCTGTCTATCTCTGATTTCAAGTCTAGACTGTCCAAAAATTAGGTAAAGTTGAATGAATTCCAGTTTCAGCTCTGCCCCCTTGGTGCTGGGGGAGGATGTGGTGTTGCTAAGGGGAAGATGACACGGGAAAATGCTTGCTGAGTGCCAGAGAAATAGTTTCCGATGTGTTCCTGCAGTTGATGTGCCTTCTGCTGAAGTGCAGCTGACAAAAGTCCAATTTTTCCTAATAATTGTCTTCGTACACACCATAGTTTTGCAGTGAAAAGTTTTAAGATTTGTTTTTTGAGAACTTGTCAGGGAGGGAAGCTAGCTAACAGATAATCCCTCATCTGGATCTCTTTGCTGTTATCAGCAGTTGAATGGATTAGCATGTTTGACTCCTTAAAGCTTATTTGCTTGTGATAATGGCTTATGTCTTGCAGCTGTTTTTTTATCATGTTTTCTGCAAGACTGAAGTTGTTGCAAATGCAAACTGATAAAGTGCTAGCATGAGAATGGTGCAGGCTTTTTGCAGTGAGGTTCACTTGTGGGGGTGGTGGTGACAAATTGAGAATCTGAAAAATAAAAGATTCTAAAATAAAGAACTGGCCAAGTGCAGGAGCACTGTCAAGTATCCCTTGCCACAAATAAAGTAGGAGATAACCAGCTTTCCAGCTGTTTCCAGCCTGCCACAGTGCGTCCCCTGAGTGAAGCTTTGTTGGCAGTGGGCACTGGTCACACTGGTGCAAGTCCATGCTGCCATCAGAAGGGATGACTGCGTGCTCCCCTTGCTGTGTTCTTGCCCTGTTAAGTCAGTACTTTGGGCAGTTGTACTCAGTGTGCTCTTGAGTGTAGAGGCTGGAATGGAACAAGGGGCAGAAAGGCTTTTCTCTGCTTTCTCAGCAGCTCAGTCTGAGTTTAGCTTAAAGCAGTCAGGAAAACATAACCTCAGTGTGTGTCAATGTCTTGGCCTCCTCCTCCTCCTCTAAAGTGTGAAGAGCATGAGGATGGTAAAGAGAAGTTCTCCTGGCAATGGTAGCATGCTCTATCATGCTATTTTTGGCAGTGCCTTCAAAACATCTGCAGTCAATTCAGGCTTTCTAAATGCTGCATTCAGTGCATGTACAGCTGAGTGTCCTGGTACAGCAGGAGTGAAGGCTGCATGGTGTGCCGTGGGGGGAAGGCAGTGTTGGAGGCATGCAGTATCAAATAAGCTAAGCCAGGTCTGGCTGAAGATGGTAGAATGGTTGCTGTGTGCAGAGAACACTGAAGCTGCCTTGAACACTATGACTGGTGTTTATTGCATATCTTTCTTATCTCTTAGGAACCAGAATGTCAACAGTTTTGGTTTGGATGGCTTTGCAGTTTTATAAATGAGGTGTTTAATTTGTCTTCTGTTTGTTAGTGATGTTGAAGCTAAGCTAGAGACTGTCAATGCCCAAGTTTCCAAACTCAGCTTATGCTTAAGTTTTACTCCCAAAATGTACTGTTGTACATATTTGTCTCTTTGGGATTAAAAGTGCAAATTTATGTGACACCAAGCTAACCACTTTTTTTCTTTAATCAGGCTTTTTACAGGCTTCCTCTTCATTTGAAGTGAAAGATTCAAGTGGTAAGGTCTGCATAATTGCTGATTTGACAGTAGCCTTCTCAGTGGAATACAAAACCAATGCGCAAAAAGAGGTAAGGGCAGTGAGGATCTGACTGCTTGTCATTTATTAGTATTTTTAGTATTTATAAAATATAAAATATCTTTGCACATGTGCAGTATTTAAACTTTGTCTGAATATCTGTGCATGAAGAACTGCTTCCACAAAGATTTTTACTCTCCCAGTCATGTTGCATCAGCTTTTCTTTATTGTGGATGCTTCTAATTAAACGGCAAGGTTGAGGCGGCCTGAAACAATCACAAACAAAACATGTACAATTACTTTTGTGACTGAAATTCCACACCTGTCCTGTTGATAACTAAAATGGCTTCCACTGGAACTGTAAAGGCAAAAACACTATGAGTTTTCTTTTGGTAACTTGGTCTCACTCACATGGAGTAAATCTGAACTGAAACATAGCTTTTAAACTTTTTAAACTCTGGAAATCTGTGACCTTCTTACTTACACTGAAATCTAGAGATTTGCTATCTACAGACTAGTGCAACACTTAGAAATTGTTCCATATTAACAGCAAAAGCTTGTTAATGGAAAATTAAGAATTTACCTTAACAAATAAGTTTTGGGGGTTTTTGTATCTTCACTACTGAGTAGGAATTGGGGTTTAGTCTTACTGCAGTTTTGTGTTGTTGATTTTTTTTTCCCTAGCCATCAGTGTAATACAAGGTCAAAAAAATCCTACTACTTTACCAGTGGTGCACTTGCTATGTGTAATTGGAACTGAGCCTTGTATAATCCATGTTTTCAGTGGTGCTGATGGTCTGAAATCCTGCTGATACTGGTATATGTGTTTGCATTCAGAACTGACTTCTTTCATAACATACTTTTGTCTGTTTCTTATTGTAAGCAGTAAGCTCAGAACTTTGCATAAATGTTTTATTGGTCTTCAGATATCACATTTCTTCACAATGTGTAATAAACTCAGAGTGTTACAGGAAGCTATGTAGGATGTACCAATCCCTTTTGTTCTTGCTCAGTTGTGCTACAAGAAGCAAAGCTTAAATTCTCCCATTTTTCACTTGTCCAGAGTTTGATTTGCCTGATTTGATTCTTGTAGAGAAGTATCTACAAATTCATATTGCTGGTTTAGAAGGAAGAAAAGTCTTAAGAGGTGCTGTGAGTATATAGTGCTTAGACCTCCAATTTCAGAGAACAGGATTCTCAAACTTCAATGTCAGTAACATGCTGCTTGCTGTATACTGGTATACAAGTAGACATCTTATATATTAATATCTGCTGTATGTTTGTAACAGTTTCACAGGGCATTTAAAAAGCTGTGAGGTTTTGTGTGCTTACATGTGTTTTATTTTCTACCCCACAGTTTGTACACTTTTCTCTTCCACAAAATGCTTCAGTAGACTCACAGAGCTCATGTGGTAAAGATAATGTGTCTCATCCAGTTCTGGTATTGGATTTTGGAGCAGGACATTCGTTAAGCCTGAATTTCTCAGAATCTGCAGACAAGTACCAAGTTGAAGAGCTAGTTTTCCACTACAATCTGTCAGATGCAACTTTATTCCCAAATTCAACTACAGGTAAAATAAAAACTTAGTGTTGTTACTGTAAAACCCTTCCAGAGACAATACTGAGTCCTTTCTTCGACTACTGGTACATACAAATGCAATGCATTTTTTTTACAGGAGGCATGAAGTCTGTATCACATAAAAGTATCATGCAGGCACATGTGGGCACAAAATACAGATGCATCAACTCCAAGCACATCAATATGAAGAATGCAAATGTGACTTTTAGCAATGTCACTTTGGAAGCCTATCTCACAAATGGCACTTTCAGTGTGAACAGTAAGTATCTTGTAACAGAAAATGTACTTGATGAGCTAATATTTCAAATAATAGGTTATTTCTTTTTAAGTCCTGACTAATCATATTTAAGGTGAGTACTGGATCTAAAACTCTGACAACAGCATCTTTTCAAATGAATGGACTTGCCTCAGGTTTTCTCTGTAGGATGTCAGAATCTGTGGTTAGGGGATAGTGCCCTGGGTTCCCATGGGTATTGGACGGGGCTCTTCATGAGTATGGGTATTAAACACATGCTGCAGTAGGTTGACTGGGCACATGGCCAAAATCCTAGTTTAAGAAGTACCTGATAACTTCCAAGCATTATGGTCTCTACCAGAGTAATTTGAACTAGTTACTCTGTGCTCTGGGGAAAATTAGTGAAATAATGGCAGACAGTAGAGAATTGGTCTGTAGAGAGCAGGAACATACATCTTCCTACTGGAGGTTTTATTTCATCAGTAAAAGTCAGGTTTTTCTCCTTCAGGGACAATCACAAAGTCAAGTTTTTATCCTGATTGTTTGTATTGAAAAGTAGTGTGGCATTTTACTTCCAATTATTGAAGGCCAGTCATGTCCCTTGCTTTTGTGGCAGCAGTCCTCAAACACAAAAGAGCTGTATAAACTGATCACCCATACTATCTTAAGGAGTGATAAGTCTTTGCCTTACTTTTAGAGTCTTCATTTTCCCTGGGATGTAGAACTTTCTTTCAGCTGTTAATCCCATTTATGCACCTGCTAAGTTGAAACAAATATTAAAAACTAGGGTAGCCAGTGCTAGCATGGAATGGTAACAATGAATAGGTGCCTTCTACTGGAGTATCTCTACCTTGTCCCATTTCTGTGAAAAATACCTTGCCTGATGCATGAAAATAGTGGCATTGACTTTTTTTATAGCTGCTTCACATGGCTGGCTCAGATTTGTATGTATCATTCCCTTGATCAAACTTTTCCATTCAGTGAACTAGTTTGCAGTAAAGATGTGTACCTACATTTATGCTTAAAAAAACCCACACCAAGCCCTGATTTCTATTACTGCAGTCTTCAGAACTTTTTTTTTTTTTTTTGAATTATGGAACTTTGATCTGATTGTTCTAGCAGTTAAGTATGATAAGTGATCATTTATCAGCAGGCTCAAACATAAGACATGATACTGAGAAAAGCTGATTTTTGCTTCTACAAAACTTCAATAAAATCTCCCTACTGTGTAATACTTTTCTTTTTAAGACATTAAGATCTTCTTTTATATAATCCTCTGGTTCCATTCTTGTAGGCTTGTGCCTTCCCCTGTCCCTTAGGCAGCTAGTTATTGATCTTTAGATCTGGAATTTTTCCTTAATGTTTTTCTTTTCTCTGCAAATCTTTAATGAAAGGATATTTCTGCTGGTGATTGGTACAAGGCTCACTGAAGGGAAGAAGGGTCAATATTCAGTGCATCTGCATAACTAGAAATTGTGACTTCTGTCAAGTGTACTAGAAGTTAGTGACTGAGGGAATGGTAGTGGTTATCTGCAGCTCTGAAAGGGAAACTTCCTTTTTCTCTCTGTTGGTAGTTTTGCCAGCTGCTTTCCTGTAACTGTCAAGACATAAGGATTTGTCTCATCTTTTGATCTGTCCTGAAGAGCTACTAGAAACTGCTGCTCTAAATCGGTTCAGTAAAAATAATGTATCAAAACTCCAACTAGACTAAACTTCCACTCAGTGTGATTTGGTTGTTTCCATCTGTGCCAACTTAAAGAAGAGCCTCTATGTGTTAAGGTCTTGCAGATAGAGAGTAATTCTCCGTTGAAGTGCCAAGAAAGATGCTTTTTGGTTTGTTAGGAAATTATTGCATTTTGGGATCAGACCAGTATCAGTCTACAAAATACAGGATCACTTCTCTTTCATCCACCTTCATTCTGCTCTTGAACTTTTCAGGCATGGAGTAGAAATAGGAAAGCATGCTGTGTTGGAGTGTGTGTGACTTCAGATGGTGTGATTAGAGTTCTTCTTTCTGAGCCATAATCAAAAATTAAGCTGCTTAAACTGTTTAAGGCTATTTATTAGTTGTCTTGTATCTGTGAAATATGTATGCATTAAATTTTAGAAGTAGGCCCTTTGAGTGAGAGTTGATTGTTGCTGCAGTTGCTGTTGTCCTTAAAAAGTTGCAAGTTGTTATCCCTGGCATGTGGAGATGACCTTGGCTTGGAACATGGAAGTCTCTACTTTAGTAATGTCTTTGTTATGACCTTGGGTTTTGGCTTAGATGTTCAATGCAGGAACCTTCTTGGCTCCCAGATCAAGTTAAGATCTTGCTGCCACATGTTTCCAAGTAGTCTGACAAATAAATCAGAGTCACTGTTCCCTTGGAAGTTGCTGCTGGACTGGATGAAAAGAGAAGGTGAACTTGCACATCTTCACAGCCTTGTTAACCCCGTGGAGGGTGGATCCTCGTGCAGGACTGAAGGGAACATGAATGTGAGAGGAGACAGCAGAAAACTTGGCATCAGAAACAGTGTCTTAGAATCCCCCTGTTAAGGACAGAAGAGCCAGAGCAATATATTAAGGCTACTCTGGTTATTGCCAGAATAATGAGAGTGAGGGGAAGGAGAATACATCTCCTGGGAGGCCACTTTGAACAGTGAGCAGGAGAACTGTTCCCCTGCTTTTCCCACACGAGTGCCCAGAGTGCGTGATAGGGATCCCAGCCTGGCAGACAGCAGGAACGCTGGGTCTGTCAGATTTACCCTGACCTGATGGCAAAGTGAAATGATGGATGGGAATGAAAGTGGATGTGGTCCCCATGCACTTCAGTAAATTACCAGCAGAAGTGTAATTTTCTCATGCCATGCTTTAAAAGGGTCTCATACTCTGCAACAAGACTTGAGGTAATGCTTTACTGTTGTGTTTCTGAGCTTTTATTATCTGTTATTAGGAAAAAAGCTACTTGAAATTGTGTCGTCCTTTCCCTCAAGGATTAAAAAGGTAGATCATCCTACAGCTTCATCTTGATTGGTAATGACTGTTTTCCTTTCTCTGCAGAGACAGAATGTGCTGAAGATATGGTCTCTACTACTACTATGGTGCCTACAACTCCTAAACAGACTACTAGCCAGGTTCCAACAGCTGGCCCAGCACCAACATCATCACCCCCAAATCCTACAGTTGGTAAATACAACGTGACTGGTCCAAATGGAACCTGTGTACTTGCCTACATGGGCTTACAGCTTAATATCACCTATCCAAAAAAAGATGAAAAGGTACATTTTGATTTTTGTTTCTTCAAAACCTTCAGTTTTCTTCTTTGGGAAAGACTTGGTAAATTATTATAAGCTAACTTTTCTTTTATAAGCCCAGGTGTTTGTGTTCATCCATCATTATCCTCTATTTGAATTGCTCAACCTGGTCTGGACTAGTGACATTCCAAACACTTGTACTGAAAGTGGTTCTTAAAGATTATTCCATTCACTAAAAGCAGCATTAAACTTGTCTGTTGAATCTAGGAAGTGTATATATCGTCATTTAAGAGAAGTAGTCAAAATTACCAAGATATGACTAGGGGAATCCTGTTATCAAAGTTGCAATCAAAACAAGATTTTTAAACTGTTAAATAAAATACAGAAATTTGGCCTGAGGTATAGAAAGAGTGAATGACTAGTAGAAGGGAAAATTAGTACTGTAAAACTGAACAGGCTTCTGACTTAATTACCCTCCAGCCAGCACTGAAGAATTTAGGTTTGACTTTGATGCTTAAAAGCTACTTAACAGCTGACTTTAATAGTAAAAACAAACAAACAAACAAAACCAAACAAGGTTTATGTAAGATCCAGCCCTACTGGTGCAGAGCCTGGCTTGCCAGCCAGTGGACAAACCCAGATTGCCAAAGGGACTGTTGAATCCCTCCAACAGGAAACAGTGGTTTGCAAAAGGAGCTACTGCATTTATTTATGATGTTGATGACTGAAAGGTAAAATTTATGCAGTTATAGCTGGTGTGTGGCTGAACAGTGGCTTATTGTGATGGTACCTGTGTTTTAGCCACCTTAATTGTGTGAAATTCCCTGATTCTGGTCTTCTGCTTCTGGTGGAACAGCTGATTTCTAATGTAATGACCAGTGAGGAGGTGGCAAGTAGGTTTTCTGGTCACATGGGGATCAGCTAAGAGCTGCTGAAAGGGTTTCTATTTAATTGTTTGGCAAGTGGCATTTAACCCACAGCCTTCTGCAGATGCAAGACAGTATAAAATCACAAACCATGAACAAAACTAAAACATTTTGAACTGAAATGACATGCCAGATGATTTGCTGACAGGTGGCCCCTTAATTGCTTCTACCTTATGTCAAAGCAGTATTTTATAGCATCTTGCCCTCTGTGTGGTTTGATGGTTCTTGATGTTTTTTCTTACACCACAAAGACCAAAGCAGTTTGTGTGGAGAAAGCAGTTGGGTTCCTTCCTGCAGCCAGCCAGGGCTGCAGAAAGCTTTGTTAGATGTGCCCTTAGTTGTGTGTCAGCCTGGTAACTCGGGTGCAGCCTGCATGGGTCTGCCCTGGTGTCTGGGACACAGGGCAAACACAACACTGCAGGCACAAGACACAAGCAAGCCACGCCTCAGCTGAGTGTAAGGTGATGTGCTCAGTCTCTTCAAGTGTCATAATTTCTCCTCTTCTCTCACAGATGGGTTTGGATTTGCTGAATTTCATACCACATAATACAACTTCTTCTGGGAGATGTGACAATACATCTGCCTTGTTGAACCTGACTTTTGAGAAAACGAGGGTTATCTTCCACTTTGCCTTGGTAAGAATCACTGCATCAAGTGTGTAGGGTCTGCAGCACTTTACATGTGGGAAAACTAACTGGGGCAAGGGCAAGAGGAAAAAAGACAGCTACAACGAGAGTAACTAGTTCCTTTGGTTTTAATACTAGGATTTAGTGGGTTTTATGCTTGGTTACCATTGTGTGAAAAGAATGTGTTTGTGTATATATGCACACATATATATGTGTACACAGAAAAGTATTTTGTATGGAGTGGGAACTTCCTTGAAGATTATGTTGCTTACTCTTTAAGGCTTCTTGCTGAAACTGGGAGCAGCTGTGACAAGTGGGCATCTAATCTAATTTTAAGCCTGGAGCTGGATTTAAGTTCTCATTAATATTCTGTGTACAGCCCAAAGGCCAAGTGTGCTCATCTTCTGGTCTCCCATGATGGTTGGGAATCCTGTTTCCCACAGTCCTGCCCCAGGTGCTGTATTGAAGCTGCATACCTTTGAGGACTGAATCCACTGTTTGTCAGAGCTTCACGCTCCTTTTTATGCTGATCACGTTGAGCTGTTGCTGTTAAATGACTCTACAGCTCTGTGGGGTACCAAGTTCACTGCAAGTAGGCTGCTTAAGCAATGGGTGGGACTATGCCTGCAGTGTGGAAGTCAAGTCACCAGTTTGGGGGTGTCAAGGCCTCCTTTCTCTGGCTCTTTGCCCTCTCACAAAATAATCTTCCTTAAGGTGCATACTTTCTGTAGCTTTTCTTTCCTAAAGTCCAACTAAACACCTTCTCTGGATGCTAATCCCATTTGTGAACATTTTAAAAACCTTTCTCAAAATGCATGGAATTGGAACCTGAACATGAACAGCTTACGTTGTACAACATCATCCTAAATGACAACTACTGATTTGTTGGTTTTTGGTTTTTTTAAAAGAATGCAAGTGCTGAAAAATTCTTCCTGCAAGGTGTGAGTGTCAGCACAACCCTGCCTTCTGAAGCAAAAAGTAAGGACTTCTAAAAAATCTACTCTCTGTGACTACATCCTTAAATATTAAGGGTAGCCTGCATTAAATAATGTATGAGAAATGTTGGGGATGAGTGTATCAAATTGTGGCTCTATGAGCTTATAGCTCCTGCTCTTCAGATTTATATAATTAATAAGTTTCTCTTAATAAGAAATTAATCAGAGTTTCTCTTACACAGATCCAAAATTTGAAGCATCAAACAACAGTATGAGTGAGCTGAGAGCTTCAGTAGGGAACTCCTACAAGTGCAGTTCTGAGGAGAATCTGCAGGTCTCAGACCAAGCCCTTGTCAATGTATTTAATGTTCAGGTCCAGATTTTCAAGATTGATGGAGACAAATTTGGGCCAGGTAAGAGGTTTGCATTTGGTAGCCCCTGTCAAATCCAAGATTTGTGAAGTATACTTAGATATAAATACAACATTCTGTAGTCAAATACCAGCTTGTGGGTGCTATGCTTAGCCTCTGCATGCCCCACCACAGATGATGTGGGGGCTGATTAAGATTTCCAAGTTGAGGCTAGTGGGAGAAATATGTAAAAAGCTGTGAAACAACTTGGACTTGTTCCTGATGGTCCAGAGACCAATTAAGGAAGGGTGCTACCTTTCCCTCCAAACTGTGTGCAGACAGTTGTGTGAAAGGGGGAAAACCTGTCCCTTGTAACTGTGATGAAAGCAAATGACTGTGGGAGGGGTCATGTAGATATTTATGATGGCTAAATTTGTGTATAGCTAACAGCTCTTGAGAAGGAAACAATCGGTACGATCTCTATATTGTGTATACAGCTGGTGCTAGAAACTTCATCCTGAATGATCATAGTTAGTGGACCTGGCTTCCTTTTCACTGTTGACAAGCTAGCTGAGCCAGTTTTATCGACATATTGAGAGCAGAATGCTGAAGTTCTCTATGTAGCCATCTGTTGGTGCACTAGTACCTAACGTAGATCTTTTTCTCTCTCTTCAGTGGAAGAATGTCAACTGGATGAAAATAACATGCTGATCCCTATAATAGTTGGTGCAGCCCTTGCTGGTCTTGTTCTAATTGTCTTAATTGCCTACCTGATTGGCAGAAAGAGGAGCCATGCTGGATATCAAACAATTTAATTACTTGCACTAAAATCCAGCATAGATGAAAAGCAATTGCAAGAGGCTGGGGGAAGAAATCCCCCTACATTTCCCCTGAACTGGTTGATATTGTAAGGTAACATCTTTTCTTGCAAATTGCTTCTTTAAAGTCTGCTTTATTAAATGTGAAATCATCTTGCAGCATTTAACTATGCACAAAAATAACTTCTGAAAATTCTGGTGTTTAATTTTGCTAACTAGTTTTAATATTTACCCACTTAGAAACAAGCTAAAAGTTTTTAAGGGTGCTTTTTTGGAATTGGCGTAAGATTATGTCAGCTACTGATTCCAGAGAGGGATGTTGCTAACTCTGACTCAATTTCAGAACTCTTAACAAAGGGAAAAGGTTCATTATTTGCACCGCTGCCACTGAGCGATGATGTTAAGTATACTGATGATGCATTTGAAAAAGTTTAATAACAACTGACAAAATTGAAATGTAAAATCTGAACTTCACCTTGTCTCTTAGGTGTGTATTTTTTACTAAGCTTTAAACTCAATGCCTGGCACATGCAGGGTGTGAACGACGCAATACTCAAACCTTACAGGAACTCTTTATGATTGGACAACTCCCCTGTTTGATATTTTTGATGATATGCCAGCTTGTTAGGAGCTGGTACTTTTTTAAAATGGGTGTTATTTTTATTTACTTTTTTTTGTAAAGTTATTTCAGTCTGTTCTGTTGGAAGGTTCAGAGAGATCCTGTTACTGCACATGTGTACAATATAGATCTCAATCTGCTGATTCTATTGCTTTAAACTTGGCTGGGGGGTTGTACACTTTAAGGATCAGTTCTTATGTATGCATTGCCTGTAACAATGCTAATAAAGACACTTTTTTTTCTGTATTTCTTACTATTGCTGATCACTCTTAAAAACCATTTGTTGAGGGCTGAAATCATGGTTTGGCAATACTTGGGAAGCTTGAGACAATCTTTAGTGCGGAGTTAAACAAGTGCTTAAGTTTTTTCTTTGTGGCACAAAGGAAAACTCTGTGTGTGTGTGTCGGAATCAGGTTCATTTTGCACTTTGTGTTTGGAAACAAGGAAAGCTATGTGTTGGTAACCTGAGACCTGGAGGAGTTAACTCTTTAAACTGTCACTTCTGAGACATGTCACTATACCAATCTGCCTGCCTAAGCCTCACTTTCTGACAGTGCTGCTAAGGTTCTTAGTCGAAGGACTGTGTCAGTGACGTTTCATGTTTGATTTTGAAGTTGGCCTCTTACCACAAAGTAGGAAACTTACATCTGCTGAGGGCTGTGTGCCTTGTTATGTGCTGGAAATGAACCTTGGTGTTAAAGCTTCCCTGACTCGCTCCTTCAGGAAGGCTCTGGTGTTAACAGTACCAGCTCTGCGGGGCAGGAACTGGGGCCCACCACAGTATTGCACAGAACACTCCTGACCAAGAGAACCTAATGCAGGGCAGTAAGGCTGGCTTTGGGCCAATGCCCCATGATCTTGAAGGTAACTGGAAGCTGTGAATTTTCCTAGGAGTGAATAGTGTTTCCCAACACCTGCTGACATACTAGGAGTATGTTACTGCTACTGTCCTTATAATTCAGTACTTGAGGAAAAAGTGTATGCCTGGTACCATAAAGGATAGGGTAGCTCAGAATCACTGTTGAGCTACCCTTTAGTTGTCGAGAAGAGCAATCCTCTGCTTCCTCTGAAAAAAATGATTTTTTTTTTTTTTTCTGCTGAGGAATGAAAAAATCTCAATGTGCGAGATAGGGGCAAGCCATGTTTCACGAGGAATGAAGAGAGCTTGGAGTGCTGTTAAAAGGTGAGGCTTTCCAAAGTCGTTGTTGCACATGGAACATAAAACCTCACTAAGTGCTCCAGTTGTCTCTGTCCTTTCCCCAGCTGGAAGGAGAGAATTTGGCCACGAGAGGGCTCTGTACGGACAGGAAAGCAATTTCCAGACTCCTGGCCCCAGCAGGGCTACACGTGGCCTGGTGCCAATACAGACTTAGGAGCTATGCCGTGTCTTCCCCTGTCAAAGAAGTCTGTTCGTGGATGTCTTTACAAGTGTTTCTCCTCAAATTTTTAGGGCCACAGGTGTGGGATAATTGCACTACAGCTGCTGTATCCCACACTGCCCAGATAACTGCTAGTGACGATCACTGCTTGCTCTCTTGCCCTGCACTTTGCTGTGTTTGAGTTCCTTAAGTGAGAGCAGTGAGGAAAAAGCTGGTTGTATTCCATCCAATGACTGGCAGTCAGGACTCAGATCACATAATTTACTCTCTACACCATGAAACAGGTTCTGACAAATTAAATTAATTTATTTTGTACAAATGGTAATGGTGTCACAGTTAACACAGTAATACATAATTTTATACATCTGTTTGCTTTTAATATTACAAAATTCCCTGGGACTATTTATTTAAAAGGAGGGTCCTGACATTGATCACATTCTAGTTTGAAGATACCTTAATCCTTAAAAAATAAAAACAACACACCACCACCAAACAGTAACAGAACCACCAGTTCCAGTTATCAAATCTGACGTACAGTACAAAGTGTTAACACGCTTACTTGAAAGGCAGGAAAAATTGGTCAAGTGTCAATTAATTCATGGAAAGCTTAAAGTGTGCTTTAATCAGTGCAAATAGAGGAATGTGTCAATTGCTGTAGTATCTCACCACCTGGTTACATCTGGCATGTTATCCCTGAGAAAGCACCTTCTCCCTGCAAGTCTCTCGGAGTTTGTTGATTGTTGCCATGGATAAGCTTCCAGGATCAGTGAATATTTTCTGAGGGCAAAAGAAGAAAATTCTTAGTTAAAATGCTGGCTTTGGACAGCATACTAGAATTCTCACATAATTCTCGGAGGTGTGAAATCCCTGCTTCAATGTCCACACTGTGAAATTGCTCACTGCTCTTTGGCCTGCCTATGACAGGGTAACATCTTCATCTACTGGGCTGTTAACACACAGTAAACCTGCAGCTCATAACAAGTGCAGTAAGTTACACAAAAGCAGCAATAGAAAATTTGGTTTGAATGTGTGTCCAGTTGAGATTATTTTAGATGGCAAGTGGTAGCAAGTGGCATATTTAGAACATATTAAACTGTCCTGGGTAATGTGACAAAGCACCAGTGCACTACTTGTGTGGTGCTAGGTGGTCCAGGCTCTGGAACACAAACCAGTGTCTTCCTACTGCAAAAAATCATTTTTAATCCCTCACGAGACTACGTTTGCTCCTCTTCTCCACCAGGCTTCACAGAGGGGTAAAGGATCCGATGTAAGGAGTTGGTGTGTGCTGAATGCCAGCACACGTCTTCAGTTCGTTTTTTCCTTTTGTTTTCACTCGTTGTTCAAGAACAATACATTTGTTTCCACTACTTCACCTAGAACTTCTGAGTGAACAAAACTATGAAGCAAAGCTGCAGGTTTATGCACTTTAAGCTACAGTTAAGGTGTGTGGGCACCTCAGTTCTATGGAGCTGTTAAAGGACAACTCTAGGGCTGAGACTGTAATTGAACCAGTTTAGAACAGGTTTCTGGCAAAGAAGCCTTCAAACTGAAAACTAAGGTTCTCTTCTGGGGGAGGAGGCATAAAGATACCTGCCATCACCTCTACTGCTACTAATACCTGTACTGCTGTTAAAAACCCAGCCCAACAAACATCCAAGCACAAAAGTTTCAAAGTTACAGAAGAACCTAACCTAAATTGTTTATCTGTCTTCAAAGCCCCATTACTATAGTAAATAACAGTTAAAATTCCTTTACTCAGGGTAACTGCAAGAAAAAGGTGGTTGATTTTCTAAAAGTAGCTGGTGAAAAATTTAATACAATTAAAGAGGCGGGGAGGGAGGTCCTTCAAGAACAAGTGTTAGCATCAGCCTCTGAACAGGTGCTCTTAAGGCAGTTAACATTTAATAAAATCCTTATTCTAAATTGTGGAATGGAAAAACCCCTCAAACATCCCTCTTCTAAATTAAAGCTGTACCTGTGATTTTTCTCTTGCTCCTTTAATTAAAAGAGTTAAAAGTGTCAGTAAGTTAAGCTGATTTTTCTTCTACATGAACAATAATGAAAGTTAGTATAAATGGCATCCTACTGTAACTGACCTAGGCACAGAGATGTGCCATGAGCATGAAACACTTTGAGAGGTAAATGTGACCCTCCAGGACATGGTTTGGTGCACACTGAGCAAACAATGACAGTGGAATTGACCAAGTGATTTATGACAGATGTGCTCCTGTTACTTGTTTTGCAGCTACCACCTTTTCTGTTTCCATCTTCTGAGATAAGCCCTGAATCCAATCTTTTATGCTGATATGGCACCCATTGTATTAATAATTTAAAATAATAATTCTTAGCTTGCAGACTGTCATAGCACTTGGACATTCAACTTCATAGGTTTTTGTGTGGAAATAAGAACCCACTGGTACCATCTTGTTCTAAACAGAATGCTGTGTGTTCAGGTACTGCAGCCATATTATATAATTATATAATTATCAGTGCAAACTTAAAATTCACTTTGTGCTGATTCTACAATATGTATTTACAGTTCATCTGAAAATGAACTGCACAGGATCAATATCCACAGTTCACTGGAAAAATGAACTAAAATGATCTTCTCATCAGACTTCCTGCCTTAACTGGTAAAAAGGGCAAAAAGAATTTTCTTCCCTGTATGACAGTTAATGTGGGTAGATTTCTATATATAGAATTAGATAATAACTATTAAATATACTATTTAATTGATAAAAATTATTAAATATAGACTATTTAATATATGTATTAGAAAGGTTTGAGTTACTTATTTAAAAAACAATCCTAACAGCTATGTTTCTCCTAACTGTATCCATCTTTTGCTCAGTGAAAAACATTTCTAAGTCAGTCTTGGTTTTAATTTGGAATGACTAAAAGCTGCTGAGAATTTACCTGCATGAAGCTGTGACACTCTGTTACAAATGTTCCTTTGGTGATCTGCTTAAATTTTTCACAAATGTCAGGGAAATTAGTGGCTTCCAAAATAAAAGCTTGGTTTTGCTTAATCAATGTTAAGGCCACACGGAAGATGATCTTTGACCCTTCATAGAATAAACAATCCCATATTCGGAGCACAGTCTGCAGTAAAGGAGAGAATTCAGATTAACCTTGGTTTCCAGTAAGCAATTATTACTAAAGCAGTACCAATGAAATAATCAGGGGTGTAGTAAGAGAACTTTATGTTACCAGTTACCTCCACTGGAAGAATGTCAATGAACAGGCATATAAACCAGCGTGACACCACTAGGGTCCACATGACTCCATGTCTTTCCATCAGCTCTGCCACAGCTGGAACTTTCATTTTCACAAGTTCTCCAAGGACTTCCTGATCAGTTTTCAGGCCCAACATTGCAGGACTGTAATAATCTTGGAGAGAAGAAATCAAAACTCAGGAATCTGTGCACATGATCTTTTCACGAAATTGAAGAGAATGTCCTCTGCAGCTGAACATATCAAGGCACACTGAGCCTAGGAATCCCAAGGTGAAGTAAATTAACCCGCAGCACAAAGATCTCTGCACTGTGGTCATAGAGTGCTGCTCTTTCAGCCAAGCTGATCCCTCTACACAAACACTTCATTCATGCCTTCTGAAGTATCTTCTTTCTCTCTGATGTTTTTTGGCAATGCATTCTTCCTTCCCAAGGAAGGATTGTTTAGGTGGGTTTTGACTGCTAGCTTAAATTACAAAAGTTTAAACAGTTCAATATAACCACCACCTCCTTCCTGTGTGGGGGGCTGCACAACTCCCAGTCCACACGACACCCAGAGAGGCAACAGAAAACTCAAACCACCACAATAACCTGTAGCCTTTAGACCAGGTCCAGTCAAATTAGAAATGCGAATTCCCCAGAGCATCAGCTGTGCAGGGATGCTGGAGGCTCCCCATCTTCCTAGGTGTGACCTAGCCATTAAGGTAGGAGTTTTTCTCTCCTTTCTCTGAGCCAAGAAAATCCCACTTTTCATCGAATAATTCTGAAAGGAAGTGAATTACAGATCCCTCAGGCAACATCTCTTCCTACTTAATTTACCTGCAAGACAGGGACTGAAATAAGACCTACATTCCTGCACTTGTGCTCACTGCAGTAACTGGTAAATTCACAATTAAGAACAACAGGGCACTCTGGCTGTCAGTCCACAGCCCGTTTGTCAGTGTAAGCATTTTCATTACCAAGGTGCAGGCTGAATAACAAGCATCTCAGCTCCATAAACGAGTAGCTTTGGGTATATTTAAGGGAAGAAAAAGATGTTTCAATTCGTAAGTATTCAAATGCCCCAGGTATGACACAAGAATTACACAGATGTTTAAGAAATTTGTATTTTGGGTTTGTATGTTGAGAGAAACATTTAAGCTGGATTTGGCTGCTCCAGTCCTGGGAAGCAACTTTTGGTAGTTCACGAGCACTTTGCTGACAAGACCTATGTTGTTAACCTTTGATTATGGAAAGAAACCAGTGGTAACACGAGCGCCTTTCTATGCCTTTCTTTCCTTCACTGATTCTGGAAAGCTGCAATTCAGGTTTCTGCCATTGTCCCCAGACATACAGCATATAAAGGTGAAGGAATCAGAGCAAAGTGTATTTGCCTGAAATAATTCTAACAAAACCTCCCAGTGCCACAGGTAAGTTTAAAAATACGTCCAAACTATGCAGTACATCTATAACCATTTAAATTTCTGTAATTTCACAAGAGAAGTTTAATATTCCACTCTTTCCTGTGCCAATGGTTTACCAGAACAGACTTCGCACCCCATGAGTTATTTGCTCTACATTTGTTCTGTCCAAACTCTAGAACATCTACAGGAGTTTTTAGTGGTACTACAGAGCATCACATTCAATCTTTAGGAACCTAGCTTTCTGTGTGAGTTCCCCATGAAGACTGAGATGTAAAACTCCTCTACAGACCTAAGTCACTGCACTCATATATATTCTTTAACCATCTGCCTTTCAGTTGCTTATAGGGAAAGCTCCAACAGCTTAAACACAAGTAATCCCATGGAAAAGGGTACTGAAAACACACCATGACCTCAGAGCCAACACAAAACCCTCTCTTTCTGCATGAGTTGTATTAGTGCTGTGCTCATGTTTGAACTGGAACGCAGTAACAGTAACATTTATTGACTGAGTACATATTTTTTAATGTAATATTTTTTAATTTTTAATTTTATTTTTTCACTTGCTGCTTTAATGCAAGTGAAATCTAATCACATCTCAAGTAGCAGAACAAGCCCTTTCCCTTGCCTATCCCTCCTCCTCTCATACATCCACAAACCATTTTTTTCCTCTTTATCTGTGCTCCTGAAACACATGAGTACTGAAATCTTCAAGTTACCACTGGCAAATGTCCTCAGGAGGAAGGACAGCAGCCCACTCGCTCTGCTGCAATCATCTGATATGCTGAAACCAACAGCAGCTGCTATTTTTAATCTGAACAGCAAAGTAAATGTCACGATCTCAGGAACACAACTAGACACGTACCCAGCTCTTTGAGAGCTGGGAAGCAAAAAGTTAACTGACAGACTGTGTGGATACTTCACAGATTACTGAAGCAGCCAGGAAGCTTTGGTGTAAATTAAACTTTCATTCAAGTCTGTTAGATTGTAGTGCTGGAGAGGAAGAAAAAAGGAACTATTCATCTATCTGGGGCAGCCCCCTGCTGTTCCTCGTGGAGCAGGAGCAGCTCCCATGTGCCCTGGGACACAGCACTGCAATGTTCAGCCCAGCACTGCTGCAGAACCAGTGGGAGGAGTGATTAACGATTTATGCAAATGCCAATAACTGAGTTGCAGGGGTTTTCAGGACATTAGCTGCCAGTTCCTAACAGAAGTTAGGTTAGAAGTATCTGCACTCAAGACATATTTACGTGTAATTGTAGTATGTTAATTATAGTTCATGTAGGTATTCATTATAATTATTACATGTAATTAATACATAATTATAATATTCTATTTATTTTTCCTGTATAAATGCTTTTATGCATAAATGTATATATATATGATTAGCTCCTCAAATTAGGAAAGCCACATTTCCAAATCCTTCAGAAACATTCCTGGAGGACCTCATATTTGTGCAAAACTTATCCACAGATCACTTAAAAAGAACACCTTTCACAGTCCACGTCTGGTTTCACTAGGGAAAATGATTTTGCAACTTGGTTCAGTGTCTAAGTGCTTGGTAACATTTAACCTACATGGCTCTTCTACTCCCTCCTTATTTACTCGGGATTCCCAGTCATTAAGCCTTCTGGAAATGTCCCCTCAGCAAAAATCTTGCAGCGCTCCCTTGCTGCAAATGCTTCACTGTGTGCCCTACTTTCCTAATATTTTATAATTGGCTGCTCTGCCCAGAAGTCAAAATATCCTTGTTTATAACCAAGTCAAAATATCCTTGTTTATAACCAAGTCTCTCCCCCACACCACAAAGCTGTTTTTCAGAAAATACAGTGCAGGCAATTATTTTTACTCATCTACCATGGAAACACATTAGCTTTATATTCCTTACATATCTTATATCTTACAAATTGTTTGAAATTTTTAGATTTGCATGATCTACATTAAATTAGCATCTTAATTATTTTTCCCCTCTCAATAATCTGGCAAAATACTGAGCAGTTGATGACCCAGAACAAACCTGAGTCAGTTACTGCTCTCAATCTGCCACTTACTAATTAAAAAAATAGGCTAATTATATTGTTGATATCTGTTGATCTAGGTGGTTCATAGGAATGTCCTCTGACAAAATATCATTCCCATGAAAAAAAATACATAGCCAGGTTTCCTTCAAATGGTCAAACAGAAGTGATAATTTTTTAGGTGATCATAAACTACATTACTTTTCATCACATTTTCTGGAAGGCAAGAAGTGAAATATTGCATTATAATTATTATTGTATTAATTTATTACTAAATTCCAGAAAAAGATCTAGATGAAAATCAAGTTTCTCAATATGCAATTTGGCAATTGCTTCTGTAAACTGATCCAAGGCTTTCTGTACTTTCCTCTCAGCTTTTCTTTGTTGCTTACCCATGTGCTTTGCCCAATCTGTTCTGAGTACCTGCCTATGGATTTTGGATGCCTTGCTACGTTTAGGAGTGCCTGAGAGTGTAACAGAGGGCAATGTGGGCAGGATCCCACATGGAATTCATCCTGCTAAGTGCTCCTTCCTCATCAAAGTCCTGACCTGAACAGCAGTGTAGCCCTGTGGCTCTGTTGGGATCATCAGCTGCTTCTTCTTGGAGTCAAGCAGCAAACAGGAAAAGCCAGCTTCACCAGCTGCCAGCTACTTTATTGCTACTGTACAAGAGTGGTGACCACATGAAGGGACCTTTTCCCTTGTTCAAAGGGCTTTTTGTTGCTAACACTGCACTGCCTGTGGCATGCAGTCACTGAGCTGGAAACCTGTCCTGGCAGAGACACTCCTAGCACTACATTTCATTGTCTCCCTGTCACAATAGTTAGCACCTCTGGATCTTACCTCAATGTCCAGGACTAAGACATAACTGGCTGCTTGTGCTCCAGAACAGTAATAAGATTTGCAGGAAATAAGGATAAAGCTTGTAGGGACTCTATGACCTTGTTCTCTGTTACAAATAGATTAAGAGGTTCCAAAAATAAAAGTTTAAGAAGCAATACTCTTATAGTCTTAAATTATCTCTAGGAGTCAAGAGCTACACAAGTTTAAAAAAAAAAATCCTTCCAGTCTGTTGTGTATATGTCAGGTTAAATATACATATTCCTATGGAACTAAATCTGTAAGTGTTACAAAAATATCCAAAACAAGACCTCAGCTCCGCTGCTTATCTTCCAGCATTTCTATTATTTCAAGAGCTTACACAGCCCAGCCTGGAAGAGAATGATTTGTCTTGGAGATCCAAACCAACTAGAAAGTTAAAAACTAGCTGATTTAATTTTTCACACAGTCTATACAATGCAAAGTATTTTATTCACAAGAATACATCTGTAAATGTCCATGAGAACTGAGGTGGGTTTGTGTGTATGTGTGTGAGATGATGATAATGCTCTCTCTTCTCCCACAGTAGCAGAAATGTTTCATTTTTTATACCACCAAGCACCATTCAAGAATGTCTCCTTGCTGGAGATACCATTTGCTACCACACCTCACTGGAATCCAGGAGGGAAACAGAGGAAGCCTAAGGGCTGGCACAAAAATTCAGAGGTTTCCATGAACAGGATTTCATGAAAACCACTCCATTCTACATTTCCTATATTTCAAGTCAAACCCAAAACAGATTCCATCATGTGCATTTGTAGGAGAAAAATACAAATACTTAAAACATACCAGCTTTTGTGTCTTCTTAGTATCTGCATCAGGAGCCTTACATTAAAAGCTGAACAACCTGCATTTGGGAAGAAATCAGAAAGCCACAACAGGAAAAGGAGGAAACCCAAGAGTACTGCCAATTCTTTTTGTAGTATCAGGCCAGAGTGACCCCTGCAGCTGTCCTGGCCAGAGTGATATCCTGCAGATATGTGGTTAAATGGCAAGCTAAAACCTCTTAACTATGCCATTTTTAAAGCACAAGTTCCTAATTTTCCAGGGAACAGAAAAAAGAAATCTAACAAACCAAGCAACAGGCTCAAGCTATATTTTATCTCTTCCTTCAAGCTAAACTGACGGACTTTCTGTCCTGGGGTACTGAACTCACACAACAACCACCATTAGCTGTATCACTCACAACTGGACATTGGCTTTAAGAAAATATAAGGAAATCAAATTTATTTTGGATGGCTGAACTATCTTAAAAAAAATGGGAATTTTATAGCAAGCATTTTATAGATCCCTATTGGTTGATATTGAGATTACACAGAATTTAGAGTAATATATCTTGAGAAATTACTTACTAGTAACACCTTTCCAGCAGCACAAAAAGGCAGTATTTGTTTCTACATAATGCCATCTGCCTGTATTTATCTTTTGCTTCTAGTCCCAAACTTGGAGAATAGATCCCAGGGAGCTGAAAGAGCCTTTGGTTTCCCATTTGCATTTCACAGAGCACAGTGGGACTCTGAGCAGATGTAGCTACCTGCCATTTGGAAACTGAAGAAGGATGCTTGTTAATTAGAAAGACAATGGAAAGGCAGGCAAAGATGTCATCCTTCCAGAATTACAGAAGACAGATGAAATACAAAGAAACAAAGACTTTGTAAAACCCTCAGAGAAACAAACTGAAGTTAGCAGCATGTGTTTGGAAAACACAAATGCAACTTTCAGACATTCTAGTTACAGAGAATGAAATTGGCAATTTTAACTATTTATTTATGCACCAGTTCTATTATGTGTTGCTCAGTAGAGACATTTGCATAATTTAAAACTGGTCCAGCTTAAAGTTACAGATACCAAACCACTCCCATATAGCTTAGATATAACTGAGCAAAATACTGTTGGCCAGCTCTGCTCTCTTCCCTCTCTCCCCTCTTCATTTCTGCTACCATTGGAATGGCTACATTTGTCGACAGCAGTTTTTTCACAGCATCACTGAGCTGACAGACACAGCACACACAAAATATCCCCCACTCAGCTGTTCCCAAATAGCCTGGCCTGACTCCAGTCCTTGCACCCCATGAATTGTGCCTGCCTAAAGCGCTGCATGCTTTGGAGAAGTCTGCAGCTTATGGGGCTGACCCAGGAGCCGAGGCTTTTAACTCACAACACCCTTTGACAGACTTTTATCACCAATGTCCTCAAACAGAGGAAATTCAAGAACAAGCACTGAAAACTACAACTGCTTATCATGCATGTTGAGGAAACAAACTTTAAAAAAAAAAGCTTACAACTGTATAATGAGTCTTAATGACCGATGGCTTCAGCTGAATAAGGATTCCTGGATCTGTGTTTTTAACTCCTCTGTGGGATTAGGAAGAATAGGTATTTTATCAGTTGACCACACTGACAAGTTATTCTTATAACCTCAGCACAAAACACAGCAGTGATATCCTCTCATGCTTAAGAACCACCCCAGTAGTACATTTTCATCAGCTCTTCACAAGAATGCTACAGTCACACCACGGGGGCCACTGAGCACATGACCTGAGACTCGGACAGAAGCACCTTAAAACAGAGAGCTGGACCAACATGTATGGTTCTAGTGCAACCAAGGCTGCATTTTCTAAGCACTTCTCTCAAACAAAACACTCACATCTTGTACATTGAGTTACTACTGTACATGATTTTCTTCATTTAATTTCCTTAACTCCCAAAGCACATCTCCTTACACCAACACATTCTTTATGTTGCCACCTATGCTGCATGTGCATTATATTATATTTTGAAACAGTATCAAAGCCTGCTGTCAGTGCTTCTTTCTACTATGGCATATTTTAAAAAACCAAACACTTAATAGAGTTGAACTTTTGAAAAAAATCAAATTTTAAGTTGCAAATACAACAAATCCAGAGTAAGCATATCTTAGCTCAAAAAAGCCAAAGCAATCCTTGGATATATTCACTACTGAAGAGAGAATATATCATCTCTGATTATGACATTAGCAAAACTGAGGTTAAAAAAACTCCATCCAGCTCTGATATTTACAATTCACTCAGAAAGTTGAAGAAGTGGAAAAGACATGAAAGAAAAGGTCATATTTAGAAAAACTGAGTTCTGTAAGGAACCTCTTTATTTATAGCATTTATGCAAGAAAAGTGAAAAGTAAAATCAACAAATTCAGAGAAAACATACCAGGCACTGGGGGCTTTTCAATATAATAGGAGAAAGTCTTCAAAAAAACAATACCTGCAAATTAGGACAACTCAAATTCCAATTAAAAATATAGCAAGTGTTTTTAATAAGACTGCTTTACAGTTTGAATACATTACTAGCAGTGGTGGCAGGGTCACTCTTTCAAACCAAGTCTGGGACCTCTCAGATGTCCTGACCTGGCCTTAAACACTTCCAGGGACAGGCACCCACAACTTCTCTGGGAAGTCTGTTCACTGCCTTGCTATCCTCTGAGTAAAAAATTTCCTCCTGACATCTAATCTAAGCATTCCATATTTTAATTTAAAACCATTCCCCCTTGTCCTATCACTACCTGCTCCTGTAAGAAGTTGCTCTCCACCTTTTTTTAAAGTTCTCTTTAAGTACTGAAGGGCCACAATGGGAAGAATTACTATTTCCTCACCTGGCTTTTTGTATGAAAAGTTAGATTTCCAGTCACATTTCCAGTTTTATGAGTTTTGATATTTAATACACAGATAACTTCAAGCATATTAATACATTTTATGGGGATTTACAAGTTAAAATACAAAACTGTATACTGGGATCTGCTTTGAACCCATCATACATGTCTCAGCTGATATGTTATGCTTCTTAACTGTCAAAGTGACATATTCAGGAAGGTTCATTTATTAAAATTGTAACTGAACATACAGAACCCTGGCTGACATCAGAAAGTAACAAAACCCAAAAGAAGCTGCTGAGGCTTAGCTGTGTTAACTCTGCAGGTAGAACAGCACAGTCCCTTTAGCATGGAGATGGCTCTGTCACAAGTATCATTTCAATACCACGTGCACAGGAGTGCTTTCACAACTCAAGCCATTAGACAAAAATAAAATTAAAAAAATTTAAAAAGAAAATGCAACAGCCCTCCAACATGGCTACTCTAACAAAATATAAAGCACAAACTAAGTAAGCTTTGTGCTGCATACTAAGGCTTGGCCACTAATAGGTTCTTCCACATCACAAAAAACCCAGGACCTCTTCTCCCAAACCCACACTTCTGTGTTTATGCCACTCTACCCAACTTCCTCCTTTGCATGCAGCCATGGAATTCTACCTTTGATCAATCCTAGCTGAATTAAGATTTCATCTGACAAGTTATTTTTCTGATGGCTTTTGAAAGGGATGAAAGTTTGATTTACTGGGTAGATAAAGAAGCAAATAGCACTGTCTGCACAGACAGCCAAAGGCTGCAGTCCACATAGAGAAGTGCCATGGATGGCCTACTGAAGATACTTTAAGTTCAACATATTCAAATTATATCAATGAAGGCTTGCTTGTCAGAATGAAGGAGGCATTCTTGACTTTGCCGTGGTGGAACAGGTCATGCTTCTGGTGTAAATACAGTACTGTAAAGACACATGTCAAGGAACACAATATTCTTCAGCATTTTTAAACACTAGGGGTGCTTTTGCTGCATGTTTCCTCACAAAACTAAGGCTGACAGCATGGATATTCTTGTCATGTACAGCAAACCTCTGTTTCACACAAAAGTGCAAGAGTTCTACCCAGCCACCTAAAACACACCTAAATAATGAGATTGTTCTTTTATTGATGAAGTTTGAGACTGGGTGGGAGGGAGATATGATACAGAAAGTAAATAAATTATTTCAAATGTTATTACCTGTGTAATTCTAAAGGAAAAAAAAAAAAAAACATCAGTTGCTTATTTCCTGCTTGCTCAAGTCTCACAAATCCCCTAGCAGTTCAGATTTGTAAGTAATGAGGATTTCAGGCTAATCATGGTTTCTAAATACAGGCACATGACTCCTTTATTCCACCTTCAGCTTAACAGGACACTGCAGGCTTAATTCCTAGGTATGTTCAACTGACATCTAATGCTCAAACATTAATGCTTTCATTGTGGCTTGGGGTTAACAGTAAAACATGATGGAGTCCCATATTTCAAAACTCTTAACTGTTCAACTGACCAGCAAAATGCTCCTGTCTCAGAGTACCAGATGTGATGTTGGAGGCCAGAGGGGCACACCACTATGCTTCAAATGCAATCACAGAGGAACTCCATGGATGAGTGAGAATCCTGCCAACTCACAGACCTGTAGCTGAGAGCTGCCAGAGGAAGAAGATAAAGAAGCAGCCCAGAACTGATCAATCTGCTGAAATTTTCTGGCTTGATGGTACTATAAAAAAAGAAGCTTAGTTGTCAACAACAACTTTGCAAACATAGTGTCATGCGTGTCACACATAGCCTTAAAAGGAGCTTTCCACACCAAAAGCACATGCTTGAGGTGCTCAAATCTTCTCTCTGAAAGGAAATGCTTGTCATCACAACAGTCCCCATCTTAGGCGGCAAATTCAGCTCAGTTTAGGTTGAGCAGTGTTTTCTACCTGCACAGCTAAATAAAAACACTTCCTATGAAGAAGTCAACTCCCTTTGCTTTGAGATCTTTGCTTTGAGATGCAGATCTGAAAAGATCCAGCTGGCAAGCCAGTTCTGCATTCAGAGGTTCCCTGGCAATACCCAGTTAGGGTATTTAAATAAATTCAGCCACAAGAACAAAATAAATACAGGCTCAACTTCAATTAAAAGCAAACAGTCAAAACAGAAATACTTTACAGCTTAGTACAGCCTTCTGCATTCCCCAAGTGGTCCTTCCCTTCAAACCTGGAGTATGATGGGACTCGAAAGATTGTTATAACATGAATCACTCAAAAGAGAAGGATATTCAAGAGTTTGACATGTAGCTATGATGCCATTCAGCTCAAATATTCTTGTCTCTTACCCTGCCTAGTCTCTTGTGCAACCTGTGAGTCCGGCTGATACAACTGCGAGCCAGAGAGCTGAACAGACATGGGAGGTATCTGTTATCTCAGCATGCAGCCACCCGCCTTAACCAGCAGGCACTACACTACACACCAGTGGCACCTTGCTTTGCACCTTGTGCACTTGCAGCTAATGCCAGTTTCTTCAGTGCAGTCTACTACTTTGGTGACCATTTAATCATTCAAAACTCTACTCTTTTTATTTTTTATAAACAACCTGGCAGTACACATGGGTAAAAAAAATTTAGTAGAGGCTGCTAAAAAGTAATAAGACTGAAGGACGATTGTTATTGCTGCTAAAAAGTAATGAGACTCATCCTTGAAGAATGCTACACCTCATTTAAGATTTTTATTATGAACATTAGAGAAAAAGAAAAAGCTGGTATTTACTGACAACATTAAAACAAGAGATACTGACCCATGTCAATACACAAAGCACAACAACGTAACGGTGGAAAGACTGCAGTAAGAGATGTGATGACATTTAAAATAATAAGAATGTGCAAATAAACTTCAGCAAAAAGGTGTTATGAATTCCTAAATGCTGTGGAAAAAACATCTGTTGACAATGAGAGAGAAGGAACAGCACATGCATTATGATGGGGATTACAAATCAAAACCAGAGTGCCACTAGGGAAAAAAGGCAAGGGAAATCCTACAGCTTTTCTCTCTTAAGGAAAACACTTTCCACTGTGAAAAGAGCCACTGCACAAGGCACTAGCTGATTTCTCCACCAGAAAATAAAAGTGTGCCATTGTGATCAGGTTTACAAACATAAAAACTGAAAAATCAATTCTAACTGTAACAAGCACATAATAATTATTAGGCTAAAACAGGAACAGAGAAAAGTTTCATGCAAGAGTTTGACTGAAGGATCATAGCCGTAAAAAAAAACTCCAAAATTAATTGACTGCATCCTCCAAATACCTAAAAAGTAAGCACAAAAGAGAGGGGGACTTGTCTCACTCCCAAAAGTTGGCATTGACACTAGAATAAAAGGATATCCAGTTGGCCATGAATGGGATAGTGCAGAACTCATGACACCTCTCTGAACCACAGGGGGGATTATTCTTCTACACATAAGCGTAACTGTCATGCTAAAATGAGACCAAGCTGTTGAGTTTTTCTTCTCATAAGAACACCATTTAACCACAAATATGTAAAATATGACAAGTATACTCCTTTACTTACATACTGAGGTACCACAGTTAAAAGGTCCTACCTACCCAGTGCTTTCTAAAGCAATCTCCTCACTCTTTCCTTAACAGCACAAAAAAATCCCCAAAACTTGTCAACAAGGATCAGAGTGATGAACAGAACAGAAACGTCAGAGCTATGCTGTGTACAAACGGCAGGCACATCCACTCTGAGCTTGAATTGAATCTATACTGCTTCTTGTGGGCAATGCTGTCTGCTCCAGCCATCTGTCTGAAAGAGCCTGAGAATAAAAAATACTTGGTAACACCAAAACTTCAGTTAAACAAATAATTCTCTTCCCCCTTGCAGTGTTTCAATGATAATCCCTCCAAATCCCTGGCAGAGCTGCTGACAGACAACAGGCAGAAATTCACAGACTTGCCCTCAGCAAAAGCAGGAACTTTCTGGCCTCACCCAGCTGTATCCAGCAGTGCTGGATAAATGAAAGTTCAGCCAAATGAGAGGCATGCATACAACTCCTCTTACCAATCAACCAAAGCCTAATTTACTGGCTCTCTCTCCCAGCTGTGTTATCTCCATTTGGATGTGACAGAACAATTCAGCCAGAAAACCTTTACTGATGGAGTCCCGTTTTCTGTCACTTGCCCAGAATGTTCCCATCTGTCACACTGTACATTTACCAATCAATGCCATTGATCTGAGGCTGGCTCAGTTCATCTGCTGACCAAGAAAACCACTGTCAGCATCACGGCTCTGGAGTGGCTGTTTAATGTAATTAAATGTGTGTGGGCAGGGGAGGAAGCACCCACAGGGACACGGCAGAGGGCAGAGAATGGATTTCCAAATTGTCCTAAAGCACCACTGATTTAACTGGAAGTGACAGGACACACTCAAAAATGAGGACATGACCTGGAGGCATATTTGGTGCAATGATGGGGCAAATATGTATATTATAATGCAAACAAATCAAGAAAACCAAATCAGCAACCAAACTAATGGAAAAATGTTGGCTAATCCAACTGATAGGATCCAACAAAACTGATTCTTAATCTTCCCTCTGAAAACCTGGAAAACATTCAAGATCTACAACATCTTGAGAGGTGCTTCTCTGCTTCCCTAACAAATAATTATAGGGTTTAAAACTGAAATGTGCAATACCTTGCACTGTTAACAGGCAGTAATTCTTTACCTGAGTGAGTTGCTTTATGAATATGGTCTGATTCTTTCTCACATACACACACACACACTATTTCATTGAAATTATGCCAATTATTTTATCAGTCATGCTTTGACTTTTATAAATATACAAACCAAACTATATTGGAGAGTGGTGGGAATAGAAGGGATAAAAATATTTTTTAACATCGGGGGGTGGGGAAGAGCATCAGCAACAAGTTTTCTGTCAATAAAGCCTTGTATTATTCAATACAAATATTCACACTATATAGAAGGTTCATATTGCCTAGGTGGATCTAGGCTAAAGTCAGTGACAACAATCTTGTTACAGAAAATTAAAAATATACCTATAACTTGAGTAAATATACACCTACTTTATACATAGTAATTGCATTTCATGTTATGAGTTTCTTCTCATCACCAATGCCACCTGCCTAAGATAAAGTCAACAGCTAGGAGGGAAAAAAATAAGAACAACTTTAGCCACAAGTATCAGTAAAGTGTAGAAGGATATATAAAAATGAAGGTTTTCTGATAAAGTGAATTAGAGTCAGAATTTTGTTTGCTGTTTTTGGTAGGGAACCTATCTCCTTTGCCTCAAAAAAAAGTGAGTAAGACTATTGAAAGGATTAACAGCAAGAGTTTCCACACATCACAATAAACCTGCCTTTTACTGAGTGCCTTATTCCTGACACAGTGATGCCAAAGCAGACAAATACCCATGCAAGGCAATGGCAGGTCCCAGGGCAGACAGCAGCCCTGTCTCCTACCTGTTTGCACAGCTTAGAGCTCTCAAGGCTGAACAAAAGCAACAGTCACTTGATTTCTTTAGACTATTTTTACAGCTTGAAAGTAAACTTCAAGGCTGCATAATGTTAAATATTTGCAGACTGACTGAACAACTCATAGCATTCCCTGCCTGCCTCTACTCTTTCAGTCTGGAAACAAAGTCCAAGCACTGTTTCCACACAAGGAAAATCCAAGTTCCTACATAGTGTATTCAATGTAAAATACTTTCTTACAGTCATTCAAAAGCATGAAAAGAATCTTTCAGCTATTCTTTATTTGTCAAGGTCTTTCCTTTCTATTCAATAGGGAACCAATTTTTTTTTTGTTTAATCTTAAACATGTGCAGACAAAAGGGAAAGTGAAAGTTTCAACTAACCTTGACCATTACCTAGTTGACAGTGTCATACTGAATTCCACCTCCAGCCATTTCAGATAAAAATCAGTGCAAAACCAAAACTAGGCCAATAGGGAATCAGTCCTCCATTTTCTACTGGTCTTCCAATGAGACCTTCCACCTACATTAAAGGTGTATCTGTAGTCAGACTGTGCAATGCTAATAGCAATTCACAATAAAACCATTCTCCCTCTGTAATTAAATCCCAAGAAAAAACATCCCCAAATGCATTTCACAGGAGTAAAAAATATAGCTGTGCCTCGTCTGCTTCTGGTTTTAAACTACCTCATTGTGCAGTGAGGTTCAGCTTATACATGGGGCAAAACTGATTGTGTAAACACCTCCTGCAAACCCAGAGATCCAGGCAAGGGAACTCAGAGAGCTACTGAACAGACCAGATGCAGATATTGTCTACAGCTGGAGAAGAATGCAAAGATAAAAGCCAGGCTCCAATATATGAATAAAACTATGTTTTTAACATACCAGGCAATATTCTTCCAATAAGAGCATCTAGCAACCAAAAAGACTCCTCTTCATTCTTTGTAATAAGAATCAGGTATCCAGCAATGAAGTTCATGCCCTGAAATAGAAAGGTTTTGAGATGCATACACTTATCTTAAAAGTTTCTAGCTTACTTCTTTTGATTAAGGGCTAAATACAGTTCTACCAGGTCTGCATATTAAATCAACTGTAGAAATGAAGGCCACTGGTTGAATAACCTGCTAAACCTGCACACAGGAATTATTAACAAAGATCAAGGAGAGGAAAATTAAAAGAAAAGGCTTAGCAGTCTATACTTTCAATTTTGCCTTTTTTTTTTTTTTTTTTAAATTCCAAAGCCCAATGCAACTGAAAGTTGCTTTGATCAGAATCCAAACACAGCTGTATTAGATGAGCACTACAAACACAACAAACCTGAAGGTAGATAGTGAGGCTGCAGGAGGAGAATGTCTGACCCAAACACATTAAGTAAAATGTTGCAGTTCCAGCAGCTTTGAGAAACTTTTGCTGCTTAAGTCATCCAAAGGCTGTGTACAAACTGTTTTCTTCCATAATACCCCCAATACTCCACAGACACATATAATAGCACTGATCCTGTGAGGAGACCAGATGTGCAAAGAATCCACACAAGAAGTGTTCTTCTTTCATTAGCCCATTAAACAGTACAGGTACCAAAATATTTTATTAACAATTGGACATGTAGAAGCTACTATGTTTAGAAGTTGTGTGTTATGTTGTGTTTAACCACCTCTATATAGAAACCTGACACTTGCAAAATTGAGTATTCATAATTCTACCCCTTCTGTTTTTATCAACATATTTAAATTATATTTTGATAAATACACATTACTGAAAATAATAGAAATCATTCATCTTTTGAAGATTAAGTAAATTTCTGTACTAAAACTAGTTGGGGTACACAAGAAAAACAAATTTTTCCAGAGACTTCAATGTACATTTAAGTCCCTCTCAAGATTTAAAAAAATACTGTTCATATTCTTTCAACTTTGGAGTAGTTGTATTTACTACATAACTCTCTCAGCTAAAATGAGCTATATGTTAGCACACACATTCTTGCTCAGGAGCCAGAGGAGACAGGAGAGAACTTAAGTGAACTGAAAACATAATTTGCTGATGACAGTGCCTGCTTCTTTAAGATCCTTAAAGACAGACACTTTTTTTCTTGACTGTCAGACTATCATGAATCAACTTATGTTCTTTGTGTCCCACAAGAAACTTTACAGTACTTGACAGAGACAACAGAAGCTTTCTTGAGCTGCCATCAAAGCAATATCAGGTTGAATTTCAAAGACATTTTCTTCCTACTTGTGTTATCTATACTGGGAGATGGCACTAAATAATGCTACCAAGTACATGATGCCACATTAATGCTGGTCTTCCTGTACTTTGGAAAATGTGACAGTGAAAACACAGGAAACTGAGATCTCATGATGCCTTCTACATACCAAGGCCTGTTTGGGGAAAGCTGGCAGGACGAGGGAATGGCAAGCTCGCTTCCTCTTGCTCTCCAAAGCAAGAACTTATGTTGCAGCTAACAAATGGAACCAAAGGGATCAAGATGGCTACAAGAACAGCCACTGAGAAATTCAGAAGGATATTTGAATTTGCCTGAAGCTATTCATACCCTGCCCCCCATCCCCCCCCCCCCTAAACCTCCCAGGGCCAGTTTATAAACAGAAATAGTTTGTGGGTATGCTTCTAAAATCACACATTCAAAGGACAAGAGCAGTTAGCACTGGTGAAATGCAGCATTGTTTACAAAACAGTGATTACCCACCTGACAATATCCTACTGCTTTATTGTGATGCCCATATGCTACCAATACATTGTAGAGTGAGTGTTGCAAACACGGATCAGCAGTTTTGCGGAATTTTACATTATCTGGAAATGTTCTGTTCATGTCTAAACAAAAGGGAAAAAGACCAAAATTAAGAGCTGTTCCTTGTCAGTTTCCAAAAAAACTTTTATAGGTCTTCTGAAGTACAACTGAAGCTTCACTATGGCTTCATTGAACAGTTGTTTTGGTGGATTAATGTTAAGAAACAGCTTTACCTCCATTTTGGCTAAAAGGGCACTTACATTCAAGGATAATCTATGCCTAGAAAGAATAATCCTATTAGTGTACAGAAACCAATTTCAAGCAGACCTAAAGAAATTTTCCTGCAGACTAGACTCCCTCCATGTCTGATTGCAAAGGCTTAAATGAAAGCATACCAGGTATTTAGACTGACAGACACAAGACACGCCAAATGTATCAAGTCAAATGGCATGAAATGAGTTTGCCTCTAGGAAAGCACATTCTCATAGCAAGTCAGATGAACTTTCAATTGACTTACTCAGTGAACTTCTACCAAACAGTAACAGCCAAAAAAAACCCAGACCTGTTCCCACAGCTGCTGACTTCCACTTAAAAATCACTTTTTAAAATTTAACTTTCTCCATGATGTGATCATGAGAAGAGTTGTGTCATCACTGGTGCAAGATCATCAAGAATGGGAGTGGTTTCTGATAATCAAGCAGCAGAGCACATTCCCACATACTTCAAGCTCAATGCTTAACCAAGTAAGGAGTATGCAATTACTGACATCTCCAACCATTAATTTCTTTCAGACCAAACATTAATAGTAGGATTCATCTCTCCTTACAAAGGTCTAAAAATTAGACATGCAAGTTTGAGCTAGTCACCCCAAAACAGCTCCTAATTGTTGGAAAAAAACAGGCAGACCTAATTTTTGGTCTGCTTCACTCCATAAAGAGAAAACCTGAGGTCACTGGCACAGAGCTGTGCATCTGATCTTTAAATAGCATTTTTCTCTCCAACTTAAACTTCTAAAAGTAACTTCGCAGATTTTCAAAACCCAAGAGTTATTAATAAAATATGAGTAGTTGTTTGGGTTATATTTAACAACAACAAATTGGGTTAAAGTTAAAAACAAAAGTCAGTAACAGCACTTCTGTACAGATCTTCAAGTCCTAAGAATTATCACTTTTTATCAGCCTTTTCCGGCATAAAGGAAGAAGTCTGTTACAGCTTTGACACAAAGTTCAGCTATAAGCAACCAAAGGAAGAAAGCTTCCCAAAATCATGAATAGTGTAGTGGAAGTCACATGCATGAAGAAGTTATCACACTAACTGCTATTTCTTCCTTTTAAAGGGAACAAATCATTTGCAGGAAAATATTTCACTTCACCTCTCATGTGTATGAGAAGAAAAGCACAAAGGAAAAGACAATTTTTGAAAGGACTTGAACAACAGACAGTTGCAGGAAAAATAAATTTCTTTCATTTCTTCTTGGTAGGGAGATTATGCAGCATAGTATTTGCATACTCAGAATTTATTCTTTATTAAAGTATATGCAGAATGTTATAGAAAAGATTAATGCTGAATTTTAGCCATGGCTCTTCTCCTCAGGTATGCAGAGAAACGGTGAGGGGAGAGTAAGAGAAGTCCATCACATATCAAGCAGGGACTACTCAAACTGAACGAATCTGTAATTTCATAGACTGCAATTGAGAGAATCAGCTGCAACTTGTTTTCTGATTGCAGAGCATGTTTTTTCCCCACAAGGACTGAGGGAAGCCTCCCCTAGTTTTATGAAGGATTTAAAACTTTATATATAGTATCAATATTTTAGTTTAGGGTGAGGGGATGGAGAGAAAAAACAAGATACAAGCGGCAAAAAGCTTTACCCTTAATAGAAGACATGGAGCATGGTCTTACAGGACTCCTTGTGCCAGATTATTCCTTTGAGCACAAGGGCAGAGGATCCCATTCCTTCTCCATCCTGTCCTTTCTGCTCCATTTGCATGCTCTCCCTCCTCCTCCAGTTCTGAGGCTACTCTGACTCAAGATGAGGGAACTCAACCCTCCACGGGCACACACAAGCCAGTGTTTTACCATGCTACAAGATGAGGGTCAGAGATGACTTGAGGCAAATGGAAGGAGCAGGCAAGTGCTGTTCATTTGGCTTCACCACTTACATCCACTTTAATCCATCTTTTCCAGGGGAGACATACAAGCACATCCTTCTCGTGCTCTGCACAGCCTACCCTCTGACCTACTGTCCATTAATCTATTTCACTCTTAATAGACACTACTGTCCAAAGGAACACAGCCTCAAACTAGTCCAGTTTTTTTGGGGGGGGAAAAAAAATCAGGGTTCTTTTCAAACAGCAAAATGAACATCAGAATCTTACACTGCTCAATAAATCCCAAAATTGTGACTATCTTTTCATTATGTGCAGATCTGCTGCTTAAAAGTAAACTAGGTATGGGAGCACAGAACCAGGAAGGGGATCACAATGAAAAGACTAGCTACTCTTTTGTAGTAAATTCAGATTAAATCCCAATAGCAATTTTTTTTACAATCTTTCAGCCCTCTGAGCTGGCAGTTTTATGCTGCTATAAAACAAAAACAACCACCAGCTTTCCTGCTGATTTATCTCTGTGCAGCAACCATGAGAAGACCACTGGCTTCTCTCTTCCCTCTCATGAGTCTGCAGTATTTCAACCTTATTCAGTAATACAAACAGGCAGAATACATTAGCCTCAGTTTATAAAACAGATGTCTATTTTGGTACCAAGAACCACAGTTATTGATGCTATTTCTGGAGCAAAGAGATTTGAAAGCACAGTCCAGAAAACCAATGCTTTTGGAACCAGTCTTGTGCTTTTCCTACTTAGAGTACTTCAAAAGTCATGCATCTACAAGACAACCTTCTTTACCTGGCTATCTCTTCCTTCCTTTTTGTCCTGATCCCAGCCAGGACAGAGTTAATTTTTGCAGTAGTTAGGAGGGGGTATAGCTATAGGGCCTGGAGGTTGGTCTATACAACCACACCAATGCCAGGGGCCTGGGAAAGGGACTGTCTTCCAGGGAGAAGGGGTTCCATCCAGTTGAGAAAATTGCAGAGGGAGCCACCTGGTATTGTCTATAATCATTTGTTTTCTTTCTGTGTGAATTGTTTTATATACCTTTGGTTATTAATATTGTTGCTGTTACTGTTCATTTTCGTATCTCGTTGCTGTTTCCAGTAAATTGTTCTTATCCCAACCCATGATCTTTGCCTTTTGTCCCTCCAGCTGGAGGTGGGGAGAGGAACTGGCATGTGGTTTTAGTAGGAATGCTAAATTGAAGAATACATTTCCTAAACCATGGCACTTTTAGTTTCACATCCTGGTACTTCCCACTCCAAGACACAGGTGGTCAGTAAATTACACAAGTATTTTTATAACTAATATATCCTACTCCACTTATGGTCATTTCTTTGCCACAGCTACATCTGTGATGTGCATCTGCTCTGAAGAGCTTCCAGGCAGGTGATTTTTTTCTTTTTTTACATAGTAGAGAGCAGAGCAAAAATTCACTTCAACTGTCAACTACAAGCACTCAAAAACTCCACTGCACATCCAGAGTAATGAGGTTAGGCCATAAATTGCAACTTGTAAAAACAGTATAAAGGGTATTTTAGATTTGTTATAACTGGGTGTTTAGCAGTCATCCTCAAGCTTTTTCCTGCAACACCTGGAACTATAAATTGTTTTGGAGGCTTGGGGGGTTTGTTTGTTTTAAGTTAAGGCCAAGTTTTTCATTAACTAAAGTCAGGAAAACTGACCCTCACAACCCCCATTACCAAGTAACAGTTTAAGAGCTTTTAGCAATGAAGAAAGCCAACAGGGTTAGGATTTCCTACAGAAGAATAATATTGCCACTGTATAAATCTGAGAAGCACATGCATAAATTCCAGTCTCCATCTCCAAAAGATTATACCAGAATTAGAGAAATTACAGAAAGAATGGCAACAAGGAAGACCACAGATATAAAATGCTACCATATGTAGCATAAACCCAGGTGGATAAAGGCTACTTAGTTTAGAAGGAGATGCTTAACAGCACTGCAAAATGAACATAAAATCTGCAAAATCATGAGCAGATTTTTTAAATTTTTTCCCATCCAGCATTATTAGGTACAAACATGCAGTGTGTCTTGTCAACTCTTGAAACTTCAGATAACTGGAGGCTAGGAGAAACATTCTGAGGAAGCGTCACTACACACTTTGCTCCGCCAGTTCTCCCTTCAGCTGTTCTAGTGGACCAAAGACCACATGAGGCAGCTGTTTGGATTTGACCTGTCAGGGCTCCTCTTACAGAGAGCCACAAGAGCTGACAATGCTCTTCCTCTTGCATGGCTAAATGCTTTAAACTCACCTGAAAATTCCCAACTTCCACTCACAATTTCAGAGATGCTTCAGAGAAGCTTCTTAGTGCTTTGATAGTAAAATATTCCCTGTCTTCAGTGAAACAGCAATGACCATTGTTTGAATTACTTCTCTGACCCTGTCAAACTCAGTGAAGATCCTGCAACTATGATCCAATCCATAGTCAGATCCTTATGCCAGCTGTCACACAGCACAGCTCAGGCTCTGGGACTGACTGATAAGTATAAAATCGTAGCCTTCACAGCACCTACAATTCCTCCTTGTGAAATGCAAGAGTGGAAACACAGATTAGCTGCATGTACATGCCTGAGCACTTGCAGACACGGACACACTTCTGTCCAGTAGGGTGTTTTTCAGTGGAGAGAAAGGACAAGATACAAGGGCTAAAATTCAAAATGGCCCAGCCTAGAGGAAGCTTACTCCAAGGAAGCTACAACTTACAATCCAGTCTTTCTGCACACAGCACATGGCCTCTGCATTAGAAGGACAGCCACTTCTTATCCTACAACATCATTTGTCCTACTAAACTTTCCTATAATAGGGCATGAAAAACAGTGTTGCTGGAATGCATGCCCTTCTAAATGTGAACATAAACTAAGACATGAAAATTTAGACATCTGCATTCTTTTAGCTCTTTTTTAATGGTTAGAGTAAGAAGCCTGTTTCCTCCTACATTTTTCTTAAAAAAACAAAAATGTTCAAAAGAGCAAATACCATATAAAATAAAGTAGCAATAAAGCTCATCAGATCAGAATCAGGAAGTTAAAGGGCAAAAATGGTGAAAGAACAGATTACAGATTTAATTAGCTGAAAGACTTCCGCTGCTATTACTAATCAGATTTTTCTTTAAAGATTAGACCATTTCTTCACACAGTCTACCTCCCCTTTTTAACCTGATTATACCACATCAAAGACTTTCCCATATGAAAACTAGTTTCAAACATACAGGAAAATTGTTTGCAGCTTCTGGGCATGTGAAAGAAAGAGGATACATTGGCTCTTACACATTTTAAATTGAATTTGAAATAAAGTTTTTGGTTGGCCTGGTCCTCCTGCCCCTCCCCTGGGGGAAAAGAAAAAAGTGTGATTGCTGTTCTCTTGTTTATAAACCCCAGCACTGTGCTGGGCTGTAACTTCACAGCTATGGGAATAAATACTGCACCATTGCCTGAAAATTCTGGAAACTGCAAATATGAAAGCAAACAGCAATACAATTTCACAGCTTACCTCGCTTTATTATTAAGAACTACAGTAATGGGAGAACAACACTTGAAGGAACAAAATCAAAGGCAACAACTCACACTGAAAGAGTCCTCAGCCAAAGCCCACTACAAAATATGCACAATCAACAGGAGCATAAGTTCATTAAACACACTAACCACAAAGCTTACATTCATCTTAAGTACTTTGTTTCTTTCATCCCTCCTATGTCCACATTGGTTCTTCGTTTCTGAAGGAGGAGTGTCTGAGGTCTTTATTATATTTTTTCCCCTCCAATAAAATCTTCCATGCCATTTTTCTTTATCTTTTCTTTCACTTGCTCCACATTATTTTCTCTCCCACAGTTTTCCAATCAATGCAGTAGCTCATCTGAACTTTATTTCCTCCATAGTTCACAAACAGATCTTTATCCTCTCCCAGTATTTTTCCTCCCACACAAATATATTTTTATTTCATTTTAACCTGTGGGGAAAGCCACCTACGGACCCTTCCTGTCTTTGTCTTTTGGAAAAAAGTTGCTTTCAACTCTCTCTTGCAGCACTTTTACCCCAATTGAATAGTTTGATGTTTCTCCAGACCCTTACCAAGGTGGGCTTTAGAAAGTCATCTTACTAGCTCCCTCTTTATTCATAGTAAGAGCTCTACTCTTTCTAGTTCTAAACAGGATATAAACCTGCAGATTTCTGGCTAGTGTCCATATTCATAGGAACATGAAGTTTATGCTCCAAAATACCTTACTAAGGCGTGTAGTCCCAAAAGCCCAAAGTACTACTGTTGCGGGGAAAGGCAGAGAAGAAACTCTGCATAAACCAAGGGTTTTTGAATGCTTATCCAACTTGAATAAAAATCCATAACACCCAAACTTTAGGTACCTGGGTTTCTGCAAGAGGAAAAAGACAACCTGCCTTTCTAACCAAATGACCTCAGCATTGTGCCGGAGCAGAGCCCAGTCTCTTGACTTTTTAATTGGACAATTCAGCCAGTATCAGCTGGGCCACAAAGGCTCTGCTGTAGCAGGTTTCAGGACAAGTATCAGTTACATCAAACTCCTACTTGCTTGTCCTCACCTACTGCCTTTTTCCTCCCAGTGGGCCAGCCTAAGGTCTGGGTGCCTTTATAACCTGCCATCAGTACTGGCCAGTGATCCATGTTCACAGAAAGCACACATGAAAATGGATTAGTAGAGGAGGGCTGTTTTACCCCTGCTCTGCTCCTACATTTCTCCCAGGGATTTAGTGTTTAATATTTCATGCATCAGGCAGATTCCCCCATCTCTCAGTTTATCAAATTCCTTTCTAAACCAGTTCATATTTCTAACCTCTGCAGCACAGTAACAAGTGCCACAACTCTTCTAAACCTGCAGCACAGCCAATTTCATTCAGTGTCCTTGGTTCTTATGTTACAAGAAACAAATAACAATTGCTCCTTAATCACCATCTTTGCACCATTTATAATTCATATAAATCTATCAGCAGCTTTTTCTTGTCTATCTTCTTCCTCAACCTGAAATCCTAGCATACTTCACCTGCCTCATATGGGCCTCTGTGCACATCTTCAACCATCCCTGCTCCAGTGTCGTATGGGACAGAATTAAGGAGAAACAGACTCAAAGGCAGGTGTCATGGCTCAAAGTTACAACTCTTCAATCACTTAGATGACACTGCAACGTTTTCTAGTTTATTCCTTCTCAAATAATTTCTAATCTTCCTTAAAAGCATTTCTTAATGCTTTTAACCACATGATGAACCTGGAAAGATCTGTACTGTTAAAGAGCTTATGGCTAATCTAACTCAGCACTTAAATCACTACTACAGAAACATTAAGTTTTCCATGACATAACTTGATCTCTAACACTTAAGGCCATAGGATGGACAAATACAGATAAACAGCATTATCAAGAGAATAACCTGTTTTGATTGCTTCAAGCAGCTTGGCATTCTTCTCTCCTTCAAGCAGTCTGTGGTAATACCCAGGGTTTTGTTCCATGTTGGTTTGGGCCCCACTCACAATCATCCAGACCAATGCACGGTGTTCATTGGGGATGCCTTTCCTGATATATCTCTTCACTGCAAGACAAGAAGTTTGGTTTTGTTTGTTCATTTTTAAACAAATAAAAAAATATCCAACTGTATTATTATTTTTTAAATTAGCAGCCTGAAGTTAAGAAGTCATAGGAAAACTCTTAACTGAGTATTATTATATTTTCTCTTCTATGCTACCATTTCAGGATAAACATTTACTTCTCAGCTGCATAGTGTATTTTAGATTTACTTCTAAGTTCTTGTCACTCAGATCTTCAGACTCAGATTTTCCTCCCTCCTCTCTTCCCTTGTGCAAATTTTGAATCCTTTCTTCTTCTTCTGCTTTTCTGGATGGAGATACAAACAGCAAAGCTTCCCCCTTGATCTTTGTCCTTTTTCATTCAGACAAGCACTGACCTGACTTTTCCTACACCACCAGTGGCCTCTGACACAATGGCTCTGCCCATTTAGCTCTAACATCAATGGCCATGTTACCATAACCCTAGGGCTTCAGCTCAGCACCTGACCACTAAATACAGCAGAAACTGAAGATTATGAAATATGTGCCTCCTGTCTAAATGAGCCCTGGAAGAACTGGAGTGATGTGAGTGAGCAGCAGCTGACTTTTTCCTAGAATAACTGTAGAAGTCTTTTCAAATCTAAAGTAGCTCTTATCTCCTGCATCATTTTCATCATAAGGGTGTGCTTCAGGGCTTTTATTTAAAGCAGATGATTCAGTGTAAATAACTATGATGCAAAATTACAGGAAGAAGCATCAGGCTAATGACAACGAAAGCAGCTTCCTCCTGAGAATGGTATGAAAAACATTAATAAGGAGTCAATGCTGCTTATGGGTACATAGTCCTAAATCAGCTTTACATTTTCTGACCCAAAAAGACAGCTGAACGTTTGAGATTCTTCTCCTTTTTTCACAGAGAAGAAAATAACAAATGAAACAGACATTTTGTACTAAATGAATCATGTTGTATCAATAAAAGCATCAACTTCTCCTCTCTAAATTTTATGGGACTCAAATCCGAGTAGGGATTTTTATTCCGCCCACACATTACCACACACAATATCACTACCTAGCCAGGTTTTATTGAATCACACAGTTCTGTAATAAATGCTGCCTCAATTAAAGGCTTAAAAACAACAGAGTGAAGCAAGGTTGTACAACTCAGCCAAACACCTTCTAAATACATTCCACCTAATTACAGCTACCTATCCTTTAGGATCCAAAACTGCTTCCCCCGTGTCACCCAACATAAAGATGCACATATAATGAGCATTTCACCCACCTAAAATCTGGTGTTTTCTCTCAAAGAAACATATTGGCAATAAATGCCTGGTCTGCAGGGTACAGTTTTTGTTTAGCTTTTCAATGAGGATTTATATTATGGGTTAGAGACTCCACAGGTCTAACTGTAAAGTTACCTTAACTACAACCTTCTTTTAGACTGGAAATAATTCCCTTGTTTCCATGGTGGTTTAATAATCCCCACTTCATCTCTTTTACAAGATTTTGAACTGTAATGCTGAAGAAATCCTATAAATCAACATAGCAAATACAGGAATGACTATCAAGAACCAGTTCCATTTAGGTTAACAGGGGACATTCAGATGAGCCTAGAAACAAACTTACTGGCTTAAATACTGCATTATAGCATTTTAGCACATAATCCCAATGGCATTTTTTCTGGAACAACTGTAAATTCTGGAAGCACAGCCAACATTGATATCCAACAACACACATTAAATTCAAGAGAAGCATGGACAAGCCCTTGACAGTGGCACAAGGGGAAAGCAGCCTGCAGCACAGCACACACTCATTCCTCATGTCATCATTCTCATGGCAGTAGACAGCCAGGGGCTTGTACCACCCCAAGTGACTACTGACCCAGCTCCCTCACTCCCTGAGGAATTGCACGAGCCCTTTACATTGTACTTTTTTCTCTCACACCATTATAATACTTGCCAGGATCTGCAAACTGGCATTCATAAGCAGCAAAATAGTTTTGAAAAGGAGCACACCTGCAGTTTAATATATATCATTTATATATGTAGACAGACGCAGATATATCATATTCTATAAATAGAGTTGTGTTTATACAAATATATATATATATATATAAGCTCTCTTCCACATTATCTTTGGGAACTAAGAAGCCCACAAGAACAGTTCACACTGCAGAATATTCTCCCACTGTAACATCTGAGAACTTTCCCAGATGAACCAAATTGTGCAAGGGTCTCCACCCATACATGCAATACCAGTTGAAAACCAAACGCTTGATCTCAAAAGTAGCACTGTTGAATAACCCCAAGCCCTGCACACAGAATCACTCCCACAAGGACAATCCTAGCAGGTGGTCTAAATTCTAGACCATACACAGCTATGAAATATTTTTATGTAAAATTTTGGCCTCTGTTCATTAACAAAATATGAAACATCAATTTTTAGGAAACCCTCCCCCCCCTACATAATTCAATTGCCTCTGACACTTAATGCCAGTTTCACGAGTTTAGAGTCACACTTTATGAATGTGGTTTCCTTTTTACAAGAAAAAACAGCTACCTGATAGGGTAGCAGTCTAAAAGTGATAAGAACCCAAAGTAACTTTCAAGAGAAAAATATGCAGAAAATAACATTTCTCTAATATTGTACCCTACTTACAGTAACAAGATGTAAAAATAAGTAATTTCAACCTGCCTGTCCTTGTTTGATGATAGAATATGAGAATTTTGGAGACTTCTGCTTCAAGGCAAATGTTGTGTTGCCTTTTTCCCCTATTAACACTGTTTCACTCTACAACATAGACTCAAGTTTATGTAGCAAAAAAACCCCTAAACATTTGAAAAAACCCCAAAATTATCTCATCTTAAAAATATTTTTTGAGAAGCATCTGCACATCTACTTTTTCAGGTACTAACAATTATTGTTGAATGTTGAGGAAATACACTTAGGCCCTAGAAGAAAAATTCTGTGGAAGAGGTGGAAACAGCATACAAGGAACTGAAAGCTTTATTTCATGAATACATAACAGAAAAAACCAAAGCACACAAGTGCTGTAAAAAAAGTTCCAGTCAAACTGACTTTCCTTCCGCCAAGCTCTGGGCTGGAACAGAAATGCTCATGTTATAGCCACTGTTTAATACCTTTACTTTTCCCTTTCACTGTATTTTATCAAAGATCAGAAAGTATCTTCTGCTACTGGTCACTTTTGACTAGTACACTCAACAGCCAAATTCCTTTGTGTAGCATGATTTTGGTCAGAATTAAGATAGTTTGAGCAATTATTTCAGACAGTTTGTTTCCCACCTGTAAACAAAACAGAGCAGAAAGCAGAGCTTAGAAAGCTCTTTGGTCCCATAAAGATAATGTTGAATGAAACAAGGAAAAAAATTTGGAGGATCTCAATAGCAAAGGGAGAGACAGAAAGAAGGCAAGTGACAAACAATGATTATAAACTCTCATGTGTAAACAAGGAAACAAGGTGAAGATAAAGGTGGGGGGGAAAGAGAAATACCAGAAAAGTAACAAAAAGGAAGAGACTGGAGAATGAGTGAAAGGAACTGTCAGCCAAATTCCCATGACCCACCCCTCCCAGCAGGCTGCAACACAGAACAACAGAATGCACTGCTTAATTACCATTGTTAAAACATAGTCTAATTCTTTTTCTTTATAGTGGAACAGAATTATACATATACAAACCACCCTGGATATGAGGCAAACCCAGCAGCATGTGAACATGCCACATTTCCAAAATGGAAAATTAAGACAAGTCATCACTTCTTCCTGTTCACCCAGGCAGAAATTATGAGCTTCTCTGTGTGTAGACAAATGGGTGTGGAACTACTGAGATACCACACATACACTGCCTCTCTAATACCTCCTCACAGCAGGACACACAACATTGGTTTGGTTCACAGCTACTGTGTTTGGGGATGGAAGTGGCAAATCAAATATTCTTCTCAGTTCTAGCTTATGGCAGAGCCAGCAGTTCTGAGCCAAGCTTCATAGCAATGAAGTCAGATCTTGGAGGAGGGAAATTCAGTGAATAACCAGCAGATCTTCTGCTATTTGCCTGCAAGGAAATCACTGCATAATCATTTTGCAGGATAAAGCACACACCTGCTTACACAATTCCATGTGCATGTCACAGAATTCCATCTTAGTACTGAAATGAGAAGGAAAGTATTTAAAAATCAGTAACTGCACAGGTCAACCTGTCACTCTCCTCCTCTGAGGAATCAGATGAGGCTAATGCAGAAAGCTTTCTTTATCAACTCTGAATCTACACTCAGACTACATTTCCTCAGTATTACTTTTTCCTGTCACTCTCCCTGCAATTAGATGTATATGTGAGAATCCATGGCCTAGAAATCCAGGTATCTTTAGTACAAGTCAGCAGCATCAAAGGTGATGCACCAGCCCACAGGACTTTAACAGTCCAGAGCCATTGTCTGTGTCCCCCCAGTGGATTTACAGAATCCCACTTTCCACAATGAGCAACCTGGAGACAATCAAAGCCACATTAAAGGCTGCTGCTGTTATATGCCCAGTGGGGCAACGTGACCATTGGTTCTGAGGCCTGGTGGACAAGTTGAGAGATTTGGTCAAAGTTTTGGCTCCAAAAGAAGACCAAAGGCATTCCCACTGTTAGTATCACAGTAACATACTGTTTCTAAAATGCTAGAACTGGGAACACAAAGAGAAATGAAATTAACTCACAGAAATTGCTAAAAGCTGCCACTGTTACCACTCACACATTAATAGAATGCATCAAAACTGAGACGATTCTTCCCCAACTAGAAGACTAAGTTCTGCAAAATTTCAAAATCCCCACTAATTTAAAATGGCATGACATTCTCACTACATTCAAATTTGACACCCCAAACAAAAACATATTTACATTTCTAAGAAAAAATAATATAGTAGAAGTAGATACTTTCTGGTTAGCAGCATATGATCTAGCAGTCATAGCTCAAACCTATATTTTCTGGAATTTCTCACCCATAAAACAGACATCTGTACACAAAATACACTGTTATATTTAAAATGTCTCGCTAGTTATCATCCCATTTCTGATGCCAAGGAAAAAAAAAACCAACACCAAAACCATCAGAATCACCAGCCAAAGGCTGCACCTGGAGTACAGCTCTAAATTTTACTCAGTTTTCCCTTAACATTCTTCAGAGAACTCTGCCCAACTCCAAAAGACACCCAAAGAGAAAGCAACCTGATAAGCACCATTTACAGCAAACAGGAAAATTTAGATGCTTATATGAAAATCATAACCCAGAGAGAGTGGGAGGAAATGCCATCCTTTAGTTTCACAGGATTCCCTAACACCTTCTGACTCTCTGCATTTATTTCTACCTGTATCTCTTGCAAGAGAAAACATTAGTAGAGATTTTCATGCTCTTTGAAGCAGACATTAACACTTCCATCAGCATTTTATCCAGCATTGCATTAGCCCCTGCATTAATCTTTCTTCACTTCTTAAGGCATTTATCATCAGTTCTTAGTAGACAGCTTTTCAGCTGCATGGTACATGGCATTTTACAAAAGGAGGATAAGGAGAGCTAGAAAATCTCAGCAGCCTAAAGAACTGTTAAAGAGGCAGCAACTGAGAGCCCCAACTTCCTGATCCCTGGGGTTCAAGACAGCATCTTCTACATAATCTCATGTCTTTTTAAAGAGAGCACAGAGTACAATACAGCCAACAGCTGCAAAACGGCATCCTGGAGTGCCAGTGGCCACAATAGCTGGGTTACAGATGTAATAAGATATTCCTGTGCTGAAGAGGGATTACTCTTTTGGAAGGTTTAAATGAAATCTCTCTCACAATAGCATACTTGCTTATGAATTATTACTGTTTATACTACTGGTTTTAATTTGAAGACAGAAATAGTATTCAACACTTAAGAATACAAACCCATTGAACCTAATATAATGTACTTTAACTTACAGAGAGACATGAAGCTCACCTTTTAAACTCTTCTGTATACTGTTATTTCCCTTTAGGAGCTTGGACCATTTTATTGCTCTTCTAGTGAGTACCACTAGGTATCTGGAAAAGAATGCTTCATAGGATGCATAATCAAAGTCTTCTGGCCTTTCAAACCCATATGGATCAACCCTACAAAATAAAAAGAATTCCTATAATAATGTTTCTACATACCTACAGCTGAAGAAAAAAAAAAAAGCAAGCATGCTTTAAATAACTTCCAGCTGCTATTTCTAAAAGCAGCTCAAGACTCCCTCCTCCCAGCAAAAGCCTACTTTACACAAACTGTTACACTCCATTTAGCATATCAAAGCTGTTTAAATATATTAACTTAAACATGCACTGTTCAGTCAGTTTCACAGATTTCACTTTTTTTTTTAAGTAAGGAGTTTTTGGAGCAAAGGACCCATTGTGTGCAAAACTGACACAAAATTATGGTCATACAAAAGTCCGGGAGGTATTTTTCTCCACAACATAGGCTAACAGTTGAAAAGTATGAAGTATAACACAACAGCTCCAATATGGCCTGAATTCTCTTTTCAGACAGTTCTTTGCAGAAAAATGACAACAGAAAGTACACGTGAAACAAGTTACAAAGGCTATTTTTAAAGGGGTAATTTCTGAAATTATCCTCATAAAATATACAAGGTGGAGAAAGACAAATCCTTGTGTTGAGCTACCTTCTTCGCATGAGTACCAAAATGCTTATTTTACTATCTTTCACAATTGTTCAAAGTTATAGCACATTATCTCAGGCAGCACAATAATGACAGAGTATCAGAACTGCATGGCTAATTCCACTCTAATATATCAACTCACCTTGTAAATGATATTTATGGCAACTTCCTAGGGTGCTCCATACCTGCAAATTATCACCTGAGTACAGGACACTAATGGGCTTCGCAGAAATTAAACAGGCAGAGGGATCTGTCCAGTCAGACAAGGTTTCAAGACAGACTTCAGGATTTAACTTCCCAAAACACTGCCTGTTTCATTCATGGCGAAGGAATTTGGCCATGGAGCAGCACTTGGGAAAACTGGCTCACGGGAGCCAGGTAGTAAAGCATGAATCAGATGAGGAACAATTAAATATTCAGAACCACGATCGTTATTACATTGTTGGCTGTTTAGAAGAGCACCTTAGTATTCATGTACTCCTCAAATCTGACACGAAACCCACAGGCGTAGAAAGCACCGAGACTCCCGACACAGGTTTCTCTGAAGACACGGAACATGAAACCACACACACACACACACACACACACACACACACACACACACACACAAAACCCCCTCGCACGTCCATCAACACACATCTCTTATTTACGACTGCGACTGCACAGGCAGCAAGTACAGATTAATTTCATGCTCCGCTCCATTCCTAAGGTAGAAAGGGAAAACAAAGAGGGAGGACGCAGGGTTTTAGGGAAGCCGCCTCCCCCGGCTGCCCTCGGGCAGGGAAGGTTGTGGCGGCCACTCGGTGCCCTCAGCCACCAGCAGCGCCTGGGCCGGTCCGTGGGGGCTTCCGCGGCCGCAGCCCCCGGCAGGGCCGGCTCCGAGCGCTCGGGGAGGCGCAGCTCGCCCTCAGTGCGCGACCGGCGCGGTCCGAGCTCAGCCCTGCCCGCAGCCCTACCTGTACGCCCAGTCCCGCCCGTCCTCTCGCCTCGCCATCGGCCGCCCCGCTGGCGCCCGGGCGGGCGCTCCCCAGGCCGAGCAGCGCCGCGGCCGCGGCCCCGCGCCGAGCTCCGGCTCCCCAGTTCAACTCTCCGCCGCCCTGCGAGGGGCGGGGGCGGCCGCCGGGCCCGCCCCGTGCCCGTGCCCGGGCCGGCAGCGGGCAGGGGAGGGCAGGGCAGGGGAAGGCAGGGGAAGGCAGAGGAGGAGAGGGCAGGGCAGGGCAGGGCAGGGCAGGGCAGGGCAGGGCAGGGCAGGGCAGGGCAGGGTAGGGTAGGGTAGGGTAGGGTAGGGTAGCTCCGCGCCCGCGGGGCCAGTCCGGGCCCCTTCCTTGCCCGGCCAGCCCGGCCGGGAAACGCGGGTCTGATGGTGGTCCCGGCTTATATTTGTGCACTTCACATTTCGCTCACATCTTGGAAAAAAAAAAATTAAAATGTTTTGGCACGAGGGAAATATCTCACTAATACGAGGGGAGAATGGTTTCAGGTACAGATCTTCAAACCCAAGGAATTTCCCAATACCCAGGAAGAAGAGATGGTTGGGTTATTATTTAAGTTCACTTGGTTGGTTTGGGAAATTTTTTCCCCCAAATCATCACAATCTTCTTTTTAATTTTCCCAAATAATTCATTACAGTCATAATCACAGACTATTCTGAGTTGAAATGGACCCACAAGGATCATCAAAGCCCAACTCGTGGCCCTGCAGAGGACACCCCAAGAGCCACACCATGAGCCTGAGAGCATTGTCCGAATGCATCTTGAGTTCTGTCAGGCTTGGTGCTGAGACCACTTCCCTGGGCAGCCTGTTCCAGTGCCCAGCCATCCTCTGGGTGAAGAACCTTTTTCTAATACACTGAATATTCCCAACTTCAGCTTCTGCTGATTAGTTTCCACCATAAACTAGCATTCATTTAGATATTATTTAAATAACAAATGGCAGATTGTAAAAAATGTGGTGTAATAACACAGAAAATTATATTATAAAAATTGGCTTCCCCGTTTCCAGAATCCACCTCTAAAATTAGCACACTGTTCCTCATCTTTAGAGGTCTTGAACAAAGCCTGAAGTCCACAAGGACTCAGCCCTACCTGACTGCCAGCAGTTTCATTCATAACACACTGCAAAACAGAAGGGAGAGCGTGAAATTATATCCCTGCTTGTCCTTTTTTGAATAAAGTTCTGACTTTGCACCCAGCAAAGTGCTTGGAAAATTACAGCTACTGCTGGGGAAACATTATCTCGTTCAGCCAGCAAGTAAGAGTTGCTGCAGACAACAGATGGGATTTCACAAGGGAGATCAACAGTTGTTCCAGCACACTCTTCAGGAAAGCTACCTTCCCTCTGCGGGATCACAGGCGATCGCCCACGCAGAAATGTAAAAGTAGTTCGGCTCCAATGGCAAGGAAAAGAAAATAAAGAGGATTGTGCTTGGTTTAACTGACACGGCAGCGCTGTGAAAATTTGTGATTGTTCAGCAAAACGTAATTATTACCTTTTCTGTGCGGGAGGGCGGGAGGGAGTTCTGTGCTCCAGCGGGCATAGGGCTGCAGCTGCGGGAGGGTGTTCCTGCTCCAATTACTGTGCGGCACCACGGCTCGCCGGGGCACCGGCAGAACCGGACCGGGATTGCAGCCCAGCCCGGAGAGCCGGCCGGGGCTGTGCCAAGCCGCGCTTGACTCGCCGCCAGCGTTGCCTTGGCGGAGCGTAGGCAGAGCACGCTCAGCAAACAGCTCTGCCCTGCGAGATGGCCACGCTCTCACAGAAAATCCTTGGCAGAGGTGTGAATAGGAGGGAACGTTGTCCCACGGAAGAAAAGGAAGCCTCAGTTAAGCAGAATATCCTCTTCTCTTCTAAATCCTGAAGGCACAGTCTTTTTAGGTAGCAGAGTTATACTTCATCTGTCAACATCAGGCTCTTTGGTGCATACACCCTTTAAAATGGATGCATCAAAAGTTCCCCGCAAACAGCAGATTGTTGCTGTGATTAATTAAGGTACATCTGCTGTGCATCAAGGGTAGCCTTGTCTATAACACTGAATACTTTTACTCAAGCCTCAAATGCTATGAACAGTTTCTGTTGCTCTAACATAAACACAACTGTGTGGCTGACTCAGATTTATGCCGGTTACACACAAAAACTCCCATTAACAATGCTTAGGTTATTAATCGATTAATAAAATTATTCCTAAATTTCAGCACAATAATTGGATCCCCATATTTTGTCTGATAATACGAGCCAACCCCCTGGCAAGAGAGAATACCTTGGTTGTCCTTCGCAGGGTATCAATGCTGCTCTCTTCTGGGCAGATGATATCATGTTGCTTTTAAAGGCATTCAAAGAAACTAATGCATAAACCCTTGAATCTGAAAACTGCTTTGGTGCTGTGATCAGCAGAAAAAGATACTATTTACTTTTGATCCTTTACTTCTGAAGGAGCTGGTGACAGTGTCAGAGTGCAAAAGGGTAGGCTTAGTTCACATTCAGACCAGTGAAGCTCACAGCCTTCCTATCTGCCATCTGTTGCAAAAGGAAATATACTTTATGTAACTTCTCCCCACCTCCTTTTTGCATCTGAACCTTATGCCTTAAGTTTTTATGTTATGGTGAATGTGTTTGGTAGAAATTCTCATGGTTCTGCTTCCAGAGTAAAATAGTGACTCCCTTAAAATAGTGACTTCCCTTTAAGGCTAGGCATTTAGACGTGCTCCCTGCAAAGGCAGATGAAGACAGCAGATGAGTGTTTCACAGGCTGAGGCATTCAGTGCTTTGCTTGTCTCATACCCTGTATTTTAGTGAGCAAGGCTTCCCTTCTTGTGTTTGCAGAGCAGTTGCTAAATACCAGGATGATTCTCAGCCTTATCAGAAATTATTCTGGAATGGCTTTATGCTTCCTAACATTACGTGACATGCATGCTACGTCACCTATGTTTGATGTATCAGCAGTGCTGAAATGTGGTTCAGCCCTTCATATACCACCCCACAGCCATTTGTTAGTCTTAAGGCCAGAAATGGAGAAGAAGCACCAGCAGAAATTCCTTAGTAATATTTGTGCTGGAAGTATTTCTTTGACTGCCTGTGGGAACCATAAGGATTTTTTATCTATTCAAGAATGGAAGAAATTTATTTATTATTTCAAATATCAGATACGTGTCTGGAGTTTTTTCCCCTGTGGTTCTTTTTTGCTGGCTTCAGGGAAGCCAAAGAAGAGAAATTGTTAGGGGAAAGAAAAGCACCACAGGACCAAGAAATAATAAGGTGTGTGTGAATATAGATGTACATGGATATAGTGTGCCTAATATTTTTAAAGCAGCATGGGTGAATCTGTTCTTAAGAAATACCAGTGAGGAACGCTATTTCCAGCAAAGGCAGCAGCTCTGCTTTTTTAGATCCAGACAGGAATTTAAACTTTTTAAAAAACCTTAACTGCTTACAAGATGGTTTAATAGCCCCTTTTAAAAAATATTAATGCATCGACATTGAAGAAGAGATAAAAAGATAATTCTCACTACAGACTGGATGCTGTAGTATCCTATGTAAGGGATGAAAATCCCACAGCATACGTGGCTTCCCTAGCTGATGCGATTTTCCATACAGCCACTCATCTTTCTGTCTGTACTTAGTTCACCACGCCACACAAGTGTACCCTGCTTCCTTGGAGCTCTATTTTTTGGCTGGAGCTGCTTTCCCATGACCTGACATAAATCTGCTACTCCATATTTGGGGAAAAACAGTTAAGGTTAAGTAGATTTGGCAGTATAGAGTATCCAGTAAAAAGTAAATATGTGTGTGTGTGTGTGTGTGTGTGTGTGTGTGTATTTATATACCATATATATAACCATCACATCCAGACATCTTTAGTTCCTGTTACAACCAGCCACCTACCAAGTTTAGTCAATCCTCACCTACGTAAGGATTAAGGCTCTCAATCCATAATGAAATGTAATGGAATGCTGAACTTGTTCCATGTTTTTGTCCCAGGAAATTGCATCATGCTTACATAATTGTAGTCTGCAGGCCTGATTAAACCTGTTCACATTGAATTGTTCCATCAGCATTCACTGAACTTTAGAACAGACTGCATAGCAAGGACAGAAATGTATTTTTAAAGTTAATTTCCACTATTCCCTAAAGGCTTCACAGCTTCATGACTATGAAGGTTACTAACTGTAAGGACAAGTTACATCCACGTGTAGTCTGGGAACCGCCAGTATTTTGATTATTCTGGGTATGACTGTGGCCCTGGGAGTCAAAGCATACTGATAACTGCATCTATAAAAAGGAGCTCTAAAGCTTGCTGCATAGCACTGCAGCTGCCTGGAGAATCAACATTACCCATGGAAACCTCTGCAGAAGGGTTTCTGCACCCAGCTGCCATCCTCCAGCTGCGTTAGAAAAGAAGGCTCAAGGCTGTAAGTGACAATGCTGGAAACAGCAGGGGAAGAGAAATTATATGGTACTGCCCTCAGTGTGAAAAACACAGCAAAATTATATGTCAGAAGGGATATGGGAAAGACACTTAAGCATTATTAGCAGGAAGTGTTCCTAAGGCAGGGACAAGGGTGTCCTTAGGAAAAAGGTCAGTAGCTATCACAGATCACTAACCCAGCAGTGTGGAACTGAGTAGAGCAGGGGAGAAATTAATGAATCCACCTTAGGTCAAGCTGCAACTCTGTAAAACATTTTTGTTATTCAGCTGACAAAGTGAAGTATTTTCTAGATGGCTTTGTTCTGTTTATCTTGTTTTTCCTTATCTACTTGAATGATCATGAGGGATGTGCTGAAAGCCCTCTCAATCACACTGATGATGTTTACCTTCCTGGCTGCATGAGTACAAGGCTTATAACTGGACTTTGAAATTTCATAGGGAGAGATGGTAGGCAAGATTGGAGATTATTAACTTCCTTCTTGTCCCATCCCCTTTCCTTTCTTATCCCCAATTGTGAAGGTACCCTGCCTAGCAAATCTGGCAGCTCAAATATCTACTGATTAGGGATGGAGTTTAATTTGGATGCTCTCTGTCTACTATGAGTTCACATTTGTTCCTAATTGAGAAAAGCTAAGGCAAACCTCCTGGCCTTTGATGGTTTCTGCATTAGGTTTCCTCTGCAAGGTCTCTCATTTCAGTTGTCTCAAGTAGTATGCCAGTTGGTAAGAAACAGGAAAAGTGATCATTACAGGTCCTTAAAGACAGTATTTGCATATAAATACATAGTCTTGACTGTGAAGAACATCAGCTATTTCACTTAGTTGTCTCTATGCAAAAAGGGGTTTCTCTAGAAATAATACATTAAATTAAAAAAAAAAAAAAACCTTAAAGTAACAACACGATTTGGTGTAAAGAGAAGAAAGTATATCTACCCACTCAGGAACAGTCATCAATTTCACACATGGAAAAAGGATGAGTTTTGTAGGAGAACAGCTGTGAAGTTTCTGTAATTAAGTACTATTTTATAATGCATACATATAGGGGTACTTAGTTTAAGTTAGATCAGCAAATTCCCTTTCTGTGAGTTCCAAGTGCTGAACTCTGCAAAAGGTAATGTGCTCCCAAGGAGGTTGTTCTTCACCACAGCTTTCTGCATGTTTATCCCCTACACATTTTTGAACAGCCTGAAAGAAAAAGAAGTTTTGTGAAAACCTAAAACTGGGTTTGACAGCCAGAGAGAGTGAAGCTTCTTGGAACTGCAAGGTTATAGCAACAACCATCAGTACAGACATGCCTCAGTACTTACACGGGATCAGGATATCAGCTGAAGTATTATGTTTTTAAATTCCTTTGGAAGGGAAGAAACTGTGATTGCAACATCTAGGATCAAATTATTACTTTCTTCTGGCTTACTTTGTCAGGTTACAAATTACATCACATGACTAATACTGAAGGAAAAATGTCATTCTCATGTTGTGTTAATTTGCAGATAAGTGTTTCTAGTACTATGACAAGCTGGTACATTATCAAAATTGAAATAATTTAATTTTTATTTTTCATATTTCAGGTATTTCTGACACTGCTCTTTCCCATCTTAGAGTAATCATATTGAAGAGGGAAACGTAACATTGAAAACCAGCAGCAACATTTTAGTATTTCCATAGTTTGCTGCATAATTAGATACAAAAAGAATATGTTCTCAGTCCACTGTTTGATCCTTTCTTCCATTCAAAGTGTAGCTCTTTTGTCAACAAAACACCAGTTTGTGTTTTTCAACTGAGAAATTTTATTTTAGCTGTGTATGAATTAAAGAAAATTGTAGAACTTAATTTGGTGTAATTATTCAGGGAGCCATAACAATCACTGAGTGTGACAGTGCTGCACATTTATATTGCTTCTGCAATAGGTACTATTTCTGTTTTTCCATATTTCTCAAAAACTTATTTTTCAAAAATTTTCTTCTCAGAAACTCCAGATGTCTAATGTTTATAATTTCCTTTTACATTACATCTTTTCACTGACATTTCTTCATGAGCAACTGCTAATTTTCTGAACACAGTCAAGTAAGCTTTATGATAATTATTATCTTTCCTGATCTATGCAAAGTAATTTTTTTCATATGGTTGCAAAAGTGCAATCATTGTCTTATTAGATGCTGATGGAAAATTGTTAATGAAAAAATTGACTGTAGTCATAATCTACATGCCGATGCAAATCAACTCACCAAAATACATAAGTAATACTTAGAATTAACATTAGACCATTGGAGTTGTGGACATGCCTTGTAGGGGCCCTGATTCTCTGCCACACTCAGTTACAGTTTAGCACATGATATCTACATGTGATGAAACCATCTGGAATTCTAAAGAATTACTGTATAAGTAATTTCAGCTGCAATTCTCTTAACTTCACTGTCTTCTCTCAGACAAAGCTTTTTGTATTTTGATGGCAGCATAAATGCCCTGTATAAAATTTGTTGAGAATTACAGACTTTGAGAATTTAGTGTTTCTTATATGTGGGCAACGGATTAGTTTGTATAAATGAAGCACTTTTCAGCAAAGAAAGCTCAGATTCAATCCCACAGAAGTCAAGGGAATGGGCTGAGTGTTCTTCACGCCTCTTACTAATTTTCAGTTCTTTGTTTCATCCTGTCCTAGCCCCTGGGGTTCAAGCAGCTGAGGAGTTGAGGATCAGAGAGTGTATATGAATCACTCAAGAAGAGATGATTCTCCTCCACTGTGAAAATTTGTCACTCAGGCCTTCACTCAAGAAAAAAACGTGGTTTCTCTCTCCAGCTCCAGTGTCCAGCTCTAAAAACCCACCCAAGCCTTAGAGCCTTCCAAGGTGCAACTCAGAGTTGCTGATCCAGAAGAAGCAGTGCTGGGAAGATCTAGTGCTCCTCCTAGTCAGAAAGATCCAGTCTCTGCTTGAAGGAACAAACTATCTCTCATGAAATATATTACATGTGGCTGCTCACATGGCATTTCTTTGCTTGTGTTACAAAAAGTAGAGGTGGGGGCTATGCATTAAAGCAATTAGATCATAAATGTGAAAGTGTAGTCACAGTTTTACTTCACATCTGAGTACTCAGGGAAAGCGAGCATGAAGGAGTTGCAAGTAGAACAAAAGCAAGTTCAGCCTTCCATCTGGTAGAAAACAATCTGGTGGTGCATTGAAAATTATGCAGAAAAATGCAGAATTTCCCCCCTGCACATCACAGGATCAATTATTGCTTACAGCAAAGTTGCAAGTCTAGCATCTCTATGCAAGCTGAGAATCAAATGGTCAGATACTAGGAAGATGGATGCCGTGCTGAGAACTTCCTCAGATTCACCCAGTGCATCAGAAAAGAAAAAAAGAAAAAGAAAAAAAATAAAGAAAAAAAGAAAATAAAAGAAAAAAAAAGGACTCTTGGAAGTCCTCTTCTAGGAAGGACTCAATTTTTGAAGTGCACACAGTATTCATGAGCATGACTGGGACTTACTCTGTGTGGAAAAACACTGTAGTTCTTTTGATTGCACTGGCTGTATTTTAGAGTACTGCTGTCTGGTTACTACAAGGGGTGGCCAGAGTTCGCAGTGTAGGTTCTAGCACCAAACAAATGCAGGATTAGCAAGGTGTTGTATTTCCCTCAGCAATGATAGTGTGTCTCTGACAATATCTTTCATATTCCTAGGAGAGAAAGCTAATGCCGGTCCTTGCAGTTAAGTTTATGCAGTCATAATAAACAGGACTTAAAAACCTCACAGTTGCTGTCAAGGGTCCTCACAAAGGGTCATTTGTAATGAAACACAGGACAACTCTGGTGGGCTGATTTCTGGGAAGAAATAACAATTAGGTAACACTTACATAAGAATCAATGTCTAGCTTTAGCTTTTCAGTGGTCTGATTTGCTGCTCCAACATGCTTCAGTACCTTTTGTAAATACATCCTCCTGTGCACTTATTGGCAACTTGCACTCCCCTGACCCACAGAGCTACCTTCAGTTGTCTGGGTCCAGCCTTCATTTAACATTTCTTGCTAAACAATTTTGAAAAGCAGTGGAGTAACATCAAATAATATTTGAGAAATTTGCAGGAGATGATTGCAAGCAGCAAAGCTGTGAATGCTGAAATATTGACAATAAGGACATGCAAGATGCTTATCTTGTCACTTCCATTTTACCATTTAACCTTTAATTAAACTGAAAAACAAAGGCATCTTGGATCTCCTCCCTGAACATGCATCCATACTGCAATACAGTAATTGTGTTGATGGTCTGTACTATTAAAGATGGGTAAAAATGTTTAGAGGAGACAGAATCAGTCTTTGACAAATGTGAGGAGAGATGAGGCAGGACACCACAGAGAATCACTGCATCAGGGTTTTTGCAGCTCTAATTTGAACATGACTATTTTTAGAAGACCTGTTGTACATACCAACAATACTGATAACTGCCAGATGAAACAACCATATTCCTAAAGCCACTGATATCATGTGCAACTTTCAGGATTTAACTAAATTGTGTGTTTGGCAAATAGTGATAAAAAGTAATTAATTCTTTTTGTTTCCATCAAACTGAATTATGATTTTATTTTGCCTCTTTTTTCCTTATAGATGTTAGTCTTCAGAGTAATTTTACAGCCTTTAGTTCTTACTATTTAATGGAGTGAATGACTTTTCTACAAAATTCAGACTTTTTATGTTATGGATGGAAGCCATGATTTCCTGTTGCCTTCATTTTATTGCTATTCTGTGATCCTTCTAAGATTTTGGGAAGCAAATAATCCCTACACAGAAACCTGTCTCCCCCATTACTAAATGGTGAGAGAAGCAGAGAAGACTGTAATCACTGGCAGGAGACACATGAACACATTTGCCATATAGACCCACATTTATAAGAGGGGCATCCTGAGCTGGCCCAGAAGAAGGGAGCCACTGCAGGGCAAAATTCTGTCTGCCATTGCCAAGGGCATCTTTCTTATCACCATTTACTACTAGCAAGCTGTTCACTCAGAGATCTACCCACAGTGCTGAATGATAATGTTCATAAGTGATAAAGCAGCCTCATTAAAAAAGTTCCCAACTGGCTGTGCTGGCTGGGGAATGCAAGTTGAGTGGCAAGCAGCGAGGAGTCAGAGAGAGCACTTTGAGCTATGCCTGCAGCAGAATAGCACCCAAAGAAATCACTGTGCAGACACTATCAGTGAATGTCAAAGGGCCTTGAAGTAAATTGTGGAGGATTTGATTGTTGATCTCAGCAAAATACCATCCAGACCTTGTCAGCTGTGGAAAATGGAAAGAAAGAATCGGAGCCTACTAAATGCAAGGGCTCCAATTAGGCAAAGCCACTTGGCTGTTGGTTCATGCTCAGTGCAGGTCCACTGCAGACACAGCATAGAACCACAGAATCTTAGTGTCACCAAAACCAAGGGGATCAAAGAAACTCTCCAACACCATCTTTTAAGTATTAGAGAATCAGGCATTACTTTATTCTGACCAGGGCGTGCAATGAAAATCCTTCCTTCCACACATGACAGCAGTCATCATTTCTGTTGGCAACAACCTTTAAGATCATTGAGTCCAACCATTAACCCAGCACTGCCAAATTCACCTTTTGCCCTGAAGTGGCAGAAATGGGGTGGGGAGGGAGAGGGAGGGGCTCCAAAAATGGCTTGTGTGAGGTGAAGGAGCCAGTGCTGTTCTTAGAGAGAGATTGCCAGTGTTACAGTCTTCCTTTCAGTTCTGCACAACCACATAATCTAAATGACAACAAACCCTGAGATTATTTTTGTCCATAGTAATCTGGAAAAGCAGTTGAAGGATTTCCATCCTATAAAAGTACACTCTGTGCCAAGTGGTAATAGGGCTTTAAGACCTCCATGGTCTGGTACTCCTAAGTCCCTGTCACAACTTCACTGTCAACTGAGCCTGGAAGCCCTGTATGCATCAGGAAAGGCAGAAGTAATGACATAAAAGGTCTTGCAGCAAGGAAAGGAAGTTTAGTCAAACCTCCATTTTAGCCAAAATTCCTGCATTTTATCAGGCAAAAAGTGCTCTGTGTGCAAAAGGGATGCTTCCATATGTATGGCAAAATATGGTATGGAGGTATTGCCTCTGCTCCCCTTAGCTTTGCCCATATAACTCACAAACTGTTGTGGGGTTAAAGACAAGCTATTAAAATCTAGGAATGCAATAGAGTGTCTGGATTGCCGGAGGGAGAAGGTACCAAATGCTGCTCTTTGCCAGCAACAGGGGCTTCTGGGCATAAATCGAGGTTTCATCTTTGTTACCAGAGCCTTTGCTATGCATTTCTCCTTCCCTGGTACTGTAGGAAGCCTGCACACTCTTCTGTGCTCCACAGCTGCTCATTGAGGCAGCCCTGCAGCAGCCCCAAGACAGCTCCTGTCATGGCAGCAGCCCTGCAGCACTGGGAATTGGATGAGGAGAGGGAAAGCCATGGGCAAATACATTCATGTATATGTCCAGGTGATGCCTTGAGTTTCTTGCACAACCCACCATTCCCATGGGCAAGTGGGAGACAGTGGTGGCATGGCAGAGCAAGAGGAGCCTGGTGTTTGTAGGAGGTTTTGGGTCAGGGCTGCGTTACAGAACACAGCCTTTGTGGTCTTGTGGCTTTAGAGATGAAGATGATGGCAGAGCTCAGCCCTGGTGCAAATATAACAGGCCTGGCTTGTTTGCTGTGCATTTGTGGTCCGGTAGCTGAGTGCCAGATATCCTTGTGCCATGCTGGAAATTTCACAGGGGATGCTGTACCTGCTTTGCAGCAGTAGCACCAGCTGCCTGTCCCTCGTGCTGTGGTTTTTCAAGGTTTCCCCTCTATGATGAAATATTTTGAAATTCATATTCTTATGGAATTAGACTCTCATGGAAAGAGATTTTTTAAGGGCACTAGGCATCCTTGTGCTGCCCAGGGTTCCAAGGTGCAGAGGACTCAGCCTTCCTCACCAGGTTCCTCCTGCAGCTGGGGTGGTGGCAGAGGGCAAAATCCCAAGGTATCCAAGGATGAGTGGGTACTGCCCTAGAGTGCAAGGAGGGGTGGAAATGCTTCCTCTGCTTCTCCCAGTATTTAGCTATTTGAGCACTCAATTGTCACCAAATTTGTGATCTGCTGGCCGAATGCAGTATATGTGTGCATCTGTGTAGCTGATCAAAATAGCACATCCAAAATGCTGGAGTTTTTTTAATGTCTGTGAGTGATTTCTTTAAAAAAATAGCAGTGAAACTTCAGAATGGAAAGATTACTATGTTACTGAAAACTCAGTTTGTTTTCAGGGTTTTCCCAGGAATTAACGAGCAGCTGCATGTTGGAAAGAAATTCTTTCTCATGAGGCTCTTGGGAGGGCTCAGGAGTCTTTATTGAACAATAACTGGAAAATCTGACCCAGAGAAAGAGTTCTCTATGTTTCTTGGAAACACATGATTCATATTTCAGTCTCATTTTGTAGCCCTTGAACATGACAGAAATGTAAGGGGAAAAGCAGGAAAATGGAAAGGAAAAGAGGGAAGCCAGCAGTAGGAAATACATGTGTCACAGGATGAACTTGGCAGAGTTTCCATGTGAGCAGTGAGGGAAAAACAAATATTCTTTTGTCTATTAAAACTACTCTTTGCAACACCTTATTTTTACTTTTGTGAAGCATTCATAATTTTTCTTCTGTGAATTGATGAAGGAATCCAGATGAGTTTTAAACACAAACATGGATTTTGAAAAAACAGATATGTAAAACATATTTTCCTAGAAAGATGTGGTGATTCAGTGGGGCCCAGACTGAAAATTTTTGAACTCTGGAGAATTTAACTCGTTGTGGCACAGAGATCAGCAACACTGCAAGTCATTGCTTGAGTCTTAATCCTGGACCTTGCTGTGGGACCTTTGGAGTCAGTCAATATGGGTATTAATTCAAGTCTGTGGATTACTGAAGAATGTAGGGGGGACCAGAAAATGGTCACATAATCACCACGTACTGTTGCTTCAGCTGCTGGAAGAGCAGTTTTAATGATTTTGTGCTGTGGACTGTGGCTGCTGCTGAAGTGGGGAGTAAAGATCCCTATTTTCATTACAAAGAGTGATGTTTACTGCTCAGCTGAAGTATTGATATTACCATCTTAGGGCAATATCCTCGTGCACACAAAGCGTAGCGTTGTGGGAGAACTGTCGGGCGGGGTCAAGAGTTAACTCTGAGCTATCATCTTCAGGCAGAATTTATTTTCCCGACTCCCTTAAGGATGCAGGGCTTTTCCTTGGCAGCAAAAAGACACATCTCCACATGGCAAACTCGCCATCTGCAGGCCAGTGAGACAGCTCGAAAGGGGCGAGGAAAAAACAGCTCCACAACTCAGGGACACCTTGCTTACGGCGGTCTTACGGTTTCCTCCTCTTTTGTGCCCCGTTTAACAAAAGGAAATCACTCTCTGGGTGTTATCCCAAAGAAGTTTAGAGTGTCTGTCTCTAGACCTTAATCCTATCCCAGTAGATTGCTTAAAAATGTAAAAAAATGAGACTTCCGCAGCAGGCTTCTTCTGCCCTTGTTAGCTCAGGTCTGGTCTCAGCTGCAAGGAGACCCAGCCCGGGCCTTAATACCCTCCCCCAGCTACTACAAATCAGCACTGTTTCATCCCATGAAACACCATTTTGATTAGAACACACTGTTTCATAAGCATATTTTTGCCATGAGAACATGTTTTATTTTTTAAAGATACTAAAATGTAGTGTTTCAGGAAGTTTGAGCTGTCTTTGTCAGGCTGGAAGAATATTATTGGAATGCATTTTTCTGTTTGAAATAAATCTTAAGGAGGATAATTACCTTATTTCAGGGGTTATTTTGCACTGCTCTTGAATGTCAGTTGCATCCAATTAACCATAGAAAGTCAAAACTTTAAAAAATGTTTCATTTTTGTGATAATGTTTCCATTCAGCTCTCAAAAAAAACTCAAGAGGAAACTGAAGTTTTCCCTCATTTTGAATAAAAACTATATCTAAGCTGAGATGATTTTTCATTTAAATCTGGGTTCCTAAAGAAGAAAGCATAAAGAAAGACCAGATTTTGTGTTTCTGTCTGCCTAGAGCTGGGCACTGGTGGTATAGATTGGAGAGCTGTGTCCACTTGTTTTAAAAAAAAAATATTTAAAGAAGACTGAACCTGATTTGTTACCAGATTACTGACTTCTTCTGCCAGCCATGAACCACAGGTAGCCAAACCTGATCCAGCCCTGCCACAGCACCGGGTTGGTTTCAGGTGTGCATTTAACAGCTGCCCTCAACAGGCAAAGGCAAGACAGGCAGTCACGTCAGGTGGTGCAGCCCTGGCCAGCCAGCCCCTCTGTGGGCAGCACAGGAGGAAGCTGGTCCAACCAACCCTGTCCTTAGCCCGTTCCTGCTCCTAGTTCAATAGCCAGAGTCACCTCCCTGACACACAGTTTTCCTTTTGCCCGTGTCTGAGGAGCCAGCAGGGAACAAGCTGCAGAAAATGTAGTTTGCTGGGCTCTTTTCAAAGCCATTCCATTTGCATAATTATTCTTCCATATTTTCTACCTATTCCCAGCTGTCACATGAAACTTGGCATGTGTCAGCTCTCCTGGGCATAAGGAAAACAGTTTGTATACTGATGAGACATTTACTGGTGCTGTTTGTCTTCATTTCTCATGCTTCTTCCCTGATAATGACAGAATGAATACCAGGTTGTTATTTTATATGCTTTTACTATTTTAATCTTCCCAACACACAAATAAGATTCAGTGGTACAAATAAGAAACCCTCTGAGGAGGAAAATAGTTTTATTAAGAAATCTGTATGGTATGACAATGGTACAGATTTTCTTGTCAAATTATGTGTGTAATTTAAATGAGTTAATAAAGAAGATGCTTTTGGAGATTTCTGGTCTTCTGCAAAAAGTGTCCTGGAGCTTGGAGACAGTTAGAGTTGAGATATATTTGGTGGGACCTTATTTGGGTGTTTGGAACACTGCTGCCTGCACTGTTCCCATTTCTAAGAATCAAAGATCTCAGTAACTGGGTTAGCAATCCAGAGCTGCCTTTTGATAGTCCATTGTATTGGTAAGAATCCCAGGGAGCACAAGGATTTCACTCTGATGGTGTAATTTGGCTTCACAGTAGTTTATTGAGAAGGATGGGCTGGCTCTAAAGTGTCCAAAAGGCTTCTTTCTTTGATTCCTTGCAGAAGTCTTGGGAAGTACAGTGATGGAAAGGACTCACCTACTATTTAGACTGCTTCTCAACCAGCAACTGCAGCAAATGGTGTTGTGCAACCTGCAGAAAGTAGTTGAAGTTCTTTGTGGTAAAGGCAGGCACTGGCTGCATTCACCTACAGAGCTGCAGGGAGCTGGCCATCCCTGCCCACCTATTCTTTTGCTCACATGCTTTTCTTTTGTAGGTGCAGGGAAAATAGGTGCCCGTGAAACTCTCCTGTATTTCTGGAATCTGGGGCACTTTATTTAGAAGGGGCTTTGGTTGTCTAACATGAGGCCTCTTATGAAACAATCTTGATTTTCAGAGTGCAAATGCTGAACACTTTCCCCAAAAATCAGATCTGTGATAAGATGCCCCTTTTTGGATATTCGGGGTCACTATCAATTTTTTACAAGAGAGCCCAAAGCTATTTGGTGGCTTTTTGATGATAACCAGTTCAGTGCATTATAGATTTTTATGGCTTTATTTCCCAGTGATTTTTTCCTCTGGCAGTACATTTCTGCTGTTGAATGACAAGCACCATTGGCAGCCTGCTGTAGTGCTTGTTTGCCAAATGAAAATCCCACCATCTCACACAGTTGTTCTTGCACTTACAGCTGAGGACACATTGAGGTTACTACCAAGTGCAGTAACAGGAGGTGTGTAGCAATTCCCTAAACTGTTTCACGTCCTTCAGGTCATAAGAGGTAAAATACTGACCTGCTGATTCTTTGGTTATTCAGTATACAAAAAGTCTTTTAGTTGGCAGGAAAGTAGATACCTAGCAAGCTTTCCCCCCTCTATTTTTCCTAAATTCTCATCAAGGAGTGAAAAATGTTTCAATTCTATAGAAAGGTGTTTATGGAAATGAAAAGGAGAAATAAAGCTCACTAATACGTTTTGGAAACCACAGTGTAAGTGCAATAGTTGAAACTGTTTTGCTGATAATACACATCCCTGTGCTCACTTTTCAGGTAAGAGAGATTTACTTTAGTGTTCCAGAGAAACCCCCTGCCCCAAAATCGGTAAGGATCCCAGCTATTACTTGTCAGGTTTCTCTGATTACCCAGACAAACTTCTTTGGGAAGTGGCACAGGAATAAGAGAAAAAATGTTTCCCTAAATTTTCCTACTATTCCTGACACTATTTTTCATCTGCTTTCACCACTGCTTGCCTGCATCCTGCTTTACAAATTCAACCATTAGGTGGGGCATTTCTACTGTCAGCAGCCCAGATTTCATCTGCAGCATCTTGTGCCTGGGACACATGCTGAATAGTGCTGGGATATGAGGTTTCTTCTGTTATCTTTAGTGCTTTCTTCTTTTATCAGTTCCATTGACATCCAAAATAGTACAAAGCGGGAAACCTGAGTCAAATGAGGTCTTGGTCTCTATTTTTTTTTGTCATGTGTAATGTGTTAAATGTTATCCAACTGAAGAAGATGCTGATCAATTACTAAGTTATACAGTTCATAGCCAAAAGTGTGCACTCATTCATTTTTTTTTCATTTCATTTGAATAATTTGGAATCAGACAGCACTTCCAGGACAACTATTTCTTCCTGGTTTCGATGTCTGGGTAAAAGCAGTGACATTTGATTTTTTTTTTTTTTCAAATTTAAAAAGGGCACATAAAGAATAGCTTTTCCCAACAAAAGAAGCCCAAACCCTGTGAAGGTTTACCCCATGGAAGAACAGAGGCTAGTGTTGTGTCATAAGACACAACTGGTCCACTGCAGTGTCAGGAAATGTGTCACTGCTTTTACCCAGACATTGAAACCAGGAAGAAATAGTTGTCCTGGAAGTGCTGTCTGTTATACTTATATAGAGACAATGCTCACCCAGCATGGCTGAGCAGCCCTTTTCTGAACTGGTGGGAGAGGGAGCTCTCCTGTGGCCCTCTGAGCTCTCTCCTAGCACCTGAAGTCCCAGAAATATAGGCATCACTTTCACTTCATGAAACTTTTGGAGAAAGTGATGGGCTCTTTGCAAACCCAGGATTCTGAGGCCAGGGTTTGTCCCAGTCAGCCCGAAGTGTCTTAAGCAAGGACTGCATTGCTGCAGGACATCGAGGGAGAGAGAGGCACATCCAGAGGGCAGTTGGACTTGTTCTGAGTTTGGGGACCTGGAGAGGGCCCCAAAGGCAGAGGTTTGTCCTTCAGTCAGAAATGTGGGAGGATGAGTGGGGCTGCTGGAGCTGGTGGGCATTTGTCCAGCACTGTGAAGGGGACTGTACTATTATAAATATGTGCCAGGTCCAAGCTTGACTATCTAAACCACCCCAAACCAATCCTTTTGGGATTTCTGTATTACTAAGCCCATCTGGCAGGTGACCTGCCAGGAAGAAGGGCTAGGGGAGATTTGACTATGGCCTAATTAGAGAGGCCATAAAAAGTCTGAAGGACTTTACTGATGGCTGGTACTGGGAGCCTGCCTGGCTTCTCTGTTGCCTCACCAATAACTACTGAGCCCCCCTCAGACCTGCTTCTGCAGATGGGACCCTTCAGGTACCCCAGCTCCAGCTCAGAGTCTGGACTCCCCTTAAATGCCTCTTTTATTCAAAGTTTCAAAAACTTCTGGAAAGCTTCACTTTGGAGACTCCAAAGCAATGGACTATGCTTGAGGCAATAATATTGTCAATAATTTTGTCTAGTGTCCTGAAAAAAATCTCTTTCCATGAGAGTCTAATTCCATAAGAATATGAATTTCAAAATATTTCATCATAGAGGGGAAACCATGAAAAACTGTATCTACCTGGGCTTTGGGGTTTTTTTATACTCCCTGTTTCTGGCTTGCTTGTGACTGTGTATCTGTGTCTATAGCTAAGCCAGGGCTTTATGGAATCATTACTAAAAAAATTCCTGCTACATTTAGTATAGGCTAAGGATCTAATTCCTCTAGTGACTTTGAGAGATGCTTGCCTTGAGAACTATATATTAGTAAAACAGAGGGTTGTAGTATGGAAAAGGAACAGAACTGCACAGAATTACACCCATTGTCCAGAACCCCAAAAGCAAAAAGATGTGCTGGCAGATGCCTCGAGAGTATCTGTTATTAGGTCAGACAAACTGAAACAGCAGCTGGGAGGGCTCTGTTCACTGCCTCTAATGTGATGGGAGTGGGAGATGTGCCTAAAGGATAGCAGGGGCAGAAGGCCTCTGCTCCTGGGGGTAAAAGATTTGTGAAGGACTACTGGACACTGAGAATGAAACTGTTTTCTGTTGTGTCAGAAAGGGTCTCATCAGAGTTCAAGCCTGGCCATTTGCACCCCTGGCACCATTTGCATAGTTTAATACATCACTCCTCAAACTCTCTATATTTCTGAAATAATAATTTCTGGCATTTCTCTGCTTATTACCAGTGCTAAATTTCCTGCCCACATGGTCTGGAGTGACTTTTTCTGGAAGAAAAGGACCTAGGGGAGAACATGAGCCAGTGTGTGCCCAGGTGGCCAAGAAGGCAAATGGCATCTGGGCCTGTATCAGCAATAGTGCGGCCAGCAGGATGAGGGCAGGGATTGTCCCCCTGTACTCAGCACTGCTGAGACCACACCTCAAATCCTGTGCTCCATTTTGGGCTTCTTGATGAAAGAAGGACATTGTGGGCCTGGAGTATGTCCAGAGGAGAGCAATGGAGCTGATGAAGGGTCTGGAGCACAGGTCTGATGAGGACCTGCTCTGGGTGTTTAGCCTGGAGAGAAGGAAACTGAGGAGGGACCTCATCACTCTCTACAACTACTTGAAAGGAGGCTGTAGTGAGGTTTGTGTTGGTCTCTTCTCCCAGGTAAAAAGAAATAGACAAGTTCAGAAAGTCTTGAACTCCAATAGTCCAAGACTTGAGACCACTCAAAACTTTAGTGGTTTCAAGTTGTGCTGGGGGAGGTTTAGATTAGATATTAGGAAAACTTTCTTCACCAAAATGAGTGTCAGGCATTGGCACAGGCTGCCTGGGGAAATGGTGGAGCCATAGATCCCTGGAAGTGTTCAAAAAATATGTGGATGTGATGCTTAGGGACATAGTTTAGTGGTGGACTTGGTGGTGCTGGGTAATGGGTGGACACAACAGTCTTAGAAATCTTTCCCAACCACAACAATTCTATGATTCTGTGATTTTCCTGTACAGGCAGAAGAAGCCAGCGAATAGAGAATTTATTCTTCAAGTCTGGTGCAAATGCTCTATGCTTTAAGGACTTTTCTCAAATGTGAAATGAAATCATGGACAATAAAAGGTAAATTATGCTTTTGGTTTAGTAATAGTGGCCTTTATGGTTGCCTTTATGGTTGGTGGGCGAAGTACTGCCCTGTGTGTAAGGGCAGTGTTGTATTTCCAATAAAATCTATTTTAGTTTTTGAGGACTGGTGTGATGCATAAATAAAATTTTTATTTTGTGACCCTCTACATGCCAGAAAGCCTAATTCTTGGCAGGTTGGGAAGGAAAAAGAAGTCAAAGTTTAAGCCTCTTTAGTGGTCAGGAGACACAATGTTCGCGTTCCTGCTTCCTCCCAGCAATGTCCCCAACTGGGCCAGCCCAGTTGTCATGTATGTGACTCAAGTATATGTGCTGGTTTGATGTCAGCTTGCTGCCAGCCTGTTCTTGCCCTCAGTCTCTTGATGGCAGTGGGTGGGGGCATTCTGCCAACCTGTGCTTCAGGAACAGCCAGCCCTCAGCTGCGGAGTGTGGTCATGGAGAGCATCATAAAAATGGAAGGGAATTCACTGCAGGGCCCTGTTTGTATGAACCCTCTGTCCTACTGAAGTTCAGTCCTTAGGATATGCCTTTAGGGTTCCTCCACAGTAAATTTTAATATGAATGCAGTTACAATGTGCAGTTACAATGCTAAGCTAAACTCCTGTATGGAAGAGCTGGAGCTGTGAGACGTTCTGTCTGTCACAGCTTTACTGAGAGACCCCAGGCAGCAACCCTGCCCTCACCTCTCCAAAACACCATTCATCACACACAAACCTTTTGCAGAAGATGCTATTATTGTAAACACAAAAATTTACCCCGTTTTTAGGATTCAGTGACACTGGCTGCTTTTTACTGCTCTGTTTCACATTGCATTGTAAAATAAAAACTTCCTAAGACTTTAAGTGTGAGCTGAGGCACCTGCCTCATGTCTGCGTGCCCCAGCATTCAGAGTGGGACAGATGTCCCAGGAAAAGCTGAATTGCTATGTCAAAGTGTTGAGCCCCTCTGGCTTACCTTGTCTTCATGGCCTTTCAGCGTTGAGCTTTTTTGAGCTCCTACACTTGTTGCATATTCATTTGCAGTAATTAAGAACCCCTTGAAATGGTGTACCTTTACAACAATAATGCATACAGTGTGTATGGCCAAAGTGCAAATAGCTTCAGAGGAGGTTAAATCACAATTTTTCCAATATTAATATTAATGAGGCTGACCATTTGCATTTGCAGTAAATCCCCTTGTAGCATCAATGTCCTTTGAGGATTTTTCTGCAGATAAATGAAGCATTCCCCTCCCTCCCTCACTACATCTGCTAACAGTGTCACTCAGTGCAGCAATAGATCAACAGTTCCTGCTAATCTGTGAAAAGGCAGAGCTTAGAACAAGTGCTTTTTGACATAATTAAAGCTACACTGCCTACCACCATTCCTGGAAGAAGTACTAGCAGAGTTTCATTAGAACAAGTAAATACAAATAGAGTTCAGTCTGAACAGTTGTCTTTGTTACAAACAAAGCCCATTAGTTAGCAAGGAGAATTTGAAGCAGGGCTGAATTCACGCTGATCTCAAAGCCCTTCTCATATTTAATTTATAAACTGATGATTAATTCAGTGATTAGCTAATTCACTTGCAGTGATTAATTTAATTCATGTCTTCAGGCTAATGTTTAAGAAAGAAAAAAACCCTAGCTCTGATAGGTGCACATCAATGTCCTTGTGATTAAAAAATGATAATATAATGCCCTGGAGAAAAAAGGAGAAAAGAAAGATCAAGTGAATTGGTAGCATGATCTGTTGTAAGTTCTTGCCTAAGCTGTAGCTGTAATTTTTAGCTGTGATGTTTAAATGTGTCAGTTACTCTAATGATCAACGGTTTGAAAGCTGAATCTAAGGATCCTTCACTGTAGCTTTCCACTGTGTATTTTGAGAATGTCGTTGCTTTAGAGCAGTCCTCCAGTTCTGCCTTTTTCTCACTTGTTTTGCCAGCTGCCTGCCCACTCCCCTCCCTTTCAGCAGCATCTTTCTCATGCCTCACCAAAGTCTTTGACGAGAGTGCTTTGTACTTCTTAAATCCAGGCTGCTTTCCCCTGTTTCCAGCAGGATTTACCTCATCTTTTGATGCAACATGTGATGATGAGAATGATTTGGGGGATTTCTCTGTATTAGACAAACTGTTCTCTTTTGGGACAGCACTGCTTTTACAGTTTATGCCATTGCTTGGCGATGGAGCTTGATAGCTTCTGAAATCACCTACAGGGCCCTCCTCTCCTGAGCCAACATTACTGTGCCTCTCTGACTGAGCTGAAGAGCCTAGCTGATATTTCTCTCTTCTCTCAGGTTCACTCTTCTTTTCTGGACTACCAGTTTTATACGTTGGTTTTTCCTCATGTGGTGGCGGCGAACGCTCCTTTTTGACTGCGGCATTATTTTCTTGACACTTCACAGGCAAATTTGAGTGTGGGGACTGGCACATCCCAGAAGCTGGATCTTTGCTTTTATCTTTTACAGCATTTGCATCAGGCTTTGTAAAACTTTCTGATTCAGTCTCTGGTTTTTCTCCTCCTGGAGTATTTTTCTCAGGTTTCAATAATTTACTTGAAGGAGGTAACAGATGGTTACCAGAAGCTTGGTATTTATCTTTCTCTTTCTCTTTTACAGCCTTTTCTTCAGGTGAACTGCTGTCCTCTCCTGCTGATGTCTTTTGCTTCCTCTCTCCTGAAGCACTTTTTTCTTGAGGCTTCAGCACTTCATTTGAAGAAGGCAGCTTCTCAGAATTTGGATCTTCATCCTTTTCTTTTACAGAACTAGTACCAGGCTTCCTAAAACCTGAAGATTCTGGTGTTTTTTGCTTTTGTTCTGCAGTAATTTTTTCTTGAGGCTTAACCAATGTTTTTGGTGGTACTGATGGACACTTCCTGGAACTTGGAAGTTCATCTTTCTCTTTTGCAATATTTGCATCAGGTGTCAGAAAATCTTCAAATCTCATTTGCTGTTTGTCTCCCAGATTATTTTCCTCATGCATTTCTGATTTTCTTGGTGGAGGTAGCTGGTGTTTCCCAGAAAATTGCTGCTCAATATCCTCTTTTACTGCCTCTGTTTCAGGTGACCCAGTGTCTTCTGCTGCTGGTGTCTTTTGCTTCCTCTCTCCTGCAAAGCTTCTGTCTTGACAATTTGGCACTTTGTTTGAAGAAGGTGACTGGAACTTCTCAGAGATATGTTTAGTCTCTTTTTTGTCTGGCTTAGTTTCAGGCTTTACAAGGTCACCTGGTGACATCTGTTTCTGTGTCTCTAGAGAGGTATTGTCCTCATCAGCCATATTATTGTCCTGACTTGTTGAATGTCTTGGTGGCATTGAATAATTGCTGAAGTCTGACTTGACATTTTGTAGCCCTTCACTGTCATTTGTATGTTTCATTGGCTCGTCTGATGGGTCCAGGTGTTTTTTCCTATTATTGTAATAGATGTTTTCATCTCCTGTCACATCCTGTTTGTGTTTCATAAAACCTTTTGGAGATGCTAGATTCTCCAAACTCTCTCCAGTATTTTTCACTCCTTGAATGTCAGTATCATGCTCTGATGAAGGTAACTGGGATGTTTGAAGACTATGAGCATCATTCTCCTTTGGAGAGTTATTATCATGGTCCATAGTATCATTTGGTGTGAATACTTGTTCCTGCTCAAATTTACACAAGACATTTCTCTCTTCTTTCTCCTCTGTCTCCATGCTATCAATTTCATGCTTCATGTCATCATCTGAGGAGACGAGCTTATCCCTTGTGTGTTCAGATATTTTATTTTTACTTTTTGCATCCTTCTTTTGGTCTGAGACCAATTCTGTTGATGAAGGAATTGGGTTCTCTTCTAGCATACCACATCCTTGCTTTTTGGTATCATCTAATATTGGTGTTTGGCTCTTCTCCAAGGGTAACAGGGGATTTCCTGCTACTGTGATTTTGTTTTCATGTTTTCCTGGCTTTGTGGTTGAATGTGAAAGACAGTTCTCAAGTCTCTGACATGTATTTGTCTCTTTGTCTGTAGAGTTTTCATCTTCTGTTGCATCATCTGGGAAGAGTGCTTGGTTCTTAAAATCACACAGGGTTTTCTTCTCCTGCATTGTGTCATTCACACCATTTGTCAAGTCATCTGAAGGGGGGTGTGGATGCTTCTCACAGCCATGGCTGTCATGCTCATGTTCCACAGCACCGGCTCCCTGTCCCACCAAATGAAGAGGTGGAAGTGCAGGAGGATTTCTAAGAGTGCGATGGATACCTTGTCCTGCAATCCCACTCATCGATATTGGTAAAGGGGTTGACAAGGGTGACTGCCATGCCTCAGAGTCAGGCCAGGGCATCTCATCTGCAGTGTCCTCTTCATGCTCAATGACAGATTCACGTGGCTTGTAGCAGGTCTCCAGGTCAGTTAAGGAACTCCTTTGCAGGGCTTGATTGTTTGCGTGATTCACCCCTTCATTTGATGAAGATAATTTGTCCTCCCCAAAATCTTCTTCTGAAATAAAGGAACTGTGCTTCACAAGGTCACCTGGCAAAGGGCTTTGTGTCTTTTCCAAAGGAGAAGAGGTGTCCTCTTCTGCTGCAGCACCAGGCTTTGGCTCCAGGCTCTCATTTGAGGAGAGTGTAGGTTTGTTCTGATTTGTGTCTTGAACTTGCATGTCCCCACTGGAAACAATAACATTATTTTGTGAGCTAAAACTCATTTGAGGAGGCTGAGGCTGCATGGTTTTTAATTCATTTTGCATTTGGCTGTTGGGTGTCTTATATTCCTCCTCCTCTATATTTGGGATATCACTGTCATTTTTGCTGGAAGTAGAAGACATTTTGTCTTCACTGTGAAATGTTCCTTCTTTTTTGGCTTCCTTAGAACATTTGCCTCTAAAATCCAGTGCTTCCAGTGCTGGTGGCTTTGTGCCAGAAGCTGGCATTAGGACCATTAGCTGTCGATCATTCATTGAAGGCTCAACTTCACAAGATGCTGAAAATTTTGGAGAGTAAAATGGCAATATGTTTTCCAGTGCTTTCTGCTGTGGAACACAATTTTGGTCTGCAAAGAAAGCATCTTTTTCTGGCTCTGTGAGCTCTGTGTCATCTTCATCTGAACAATATACATACAAAGATATTTCAGGAATCTCTCCTGGTTTAGTGTCCTGAGGACTTTGTTCACGGGATCCTTCAGCTGCACTAGAGTCAGGTGAGTCAGAAGGTGGGCTGTCTTCCTTCACATGTTGCAGAGCGTTGGTAATTCCCAATAGTGAAGATGTGTCAGGCCCAGCTGGCATGTCAGTCCTGTCACAATCTAGACCACATTCAGGTAAGGGGAGGATGCAGTCTTCAAGAGCTTTGTTTTCATGAGTAGTTGAAGAGTTATTTAGAATAGGATGAAAGTTGGGTCCCTGTTTTGTGGAATCTATTTTACCCTCAGCACAGTTCTTTGCATCTGACATGGCCTCTGGTGCCACCAGTAACTCTTCTTCGTCCTCCCTGACCTGTGCTGCATTTCCCAGGGTTTTGTTCTCTCTGTGGTCTCTGTTGGATCCCTCCTTTTCCTTCAGCAGTGTGCCATGACCAAAAGGCTGCTTTGTGGCATTATTTTTCGACCAGCTCCAAGGATGGTTAATTTTGGTAGCCATGCTGAATCTGGGCACTGGAACCATGGAGCACACTAAATTTTGGGACTCTGGACTCTTTATACCTGTGGCTGTCATTGCTGCCATGCGCAGCACTCTGACCTCAGGCTTATGAATAGCTTTTCTGCTGGGGAAGTTTTTAGTCTTTCTCTCACCTTTGCGCAAGAGTGATGCTTTCACCTCTGCAGCTGAGCAGAGAGTGCTTTGTTCAAACTTTTCCTTCAGTTTGGACAAGACTGAATTCTTGTTGACTATTTTTGGCAAACTGCTGTTTGCTCCCTTCTTTTTCCAGCTGGGAGAATTCTCCTTGGCTTCTTTTTCTTCAGCAGCTAAAAATTTCTTCAGGATGTTCTTCACTGTGTTTTTCCCAGTCACACACCTTGCCCTCTCGCTGGGTGCTGTGTCTGCATCCTCATCCACTGCTTTTCCATCTCCCTTCCTGTCTCTACTTCTGTCCAGCTTGTTACCAGCCCTGCTCACCCACATCTTCTCTTTAATGACCAGTTTGCCGACTTCTCTTCTCTTCTTGGTGTACGGCTCGCGATTGTTGTTTAGAAACCTGGACCGCAAGAGCTGAAATCTGGTTGGATACTGAACCCTGACTGGATCTGGACATGGCTGGTTAGAGCTCACCTGGTTTTCTTTACCTTCTGCCCATTTTGTCCTCTTGTTGCTGATCTGCGGATCGCCGGCTGCGAGCTCGGTGACGTATTGCAGCAGGCTGCTGAGAACAGCAAAGGCTCCTTGCTCTGTTGCCATCCTGTTGAGCTTCTTCTTCAGCACCAGAGGGTCTATAAGCATCTTATTATCTCCACAGAACTGTGCGCTTTTTGTGCTGTGCAAGAGAAAACATAAATGTCTTTTCAACTTGTCAGCATTGTCACTACCTTCTTACTTTGCTTTAATGGCATGCTGCTACGCATGAAATGGAAAAAAAAACACTTAAAAGTAGAACTTCTCAAGAGATGTTAGTGGCCTGTTAAAAAGCATGCAAAGTGCTCAACAAGCTTCATGAGACATGGTGTAGCAGGAATGTCAGGACTTCACATCGTCCCCCCAGCACTGTCAGCTCATTCTTCTGTGTTTTGTGGGCAGTAGAAGCACTTAGGAAAGCAAGCAATGCTAGTCGGGGTCACTGCATCTCCTCTGTGCCACTAGTCCCTCATTTAGAATTACCATGTCCTAAAGTGAGGGCAACGCTGAACGTATGTTCCTTTCCTGCTAGGTAAAGTGTAGGTAAAGATAAATATGATGAGATTGCAGTTAGCACTAAACCATGGTTCTGTCTCTGGTTTATAACCATTTAAACAAAATATCAAGGCTGAGGGGCCCAAATGCACCACTGATGATTTCTACTACTGGTATAGCTGAGAAGTCAGTACATACCTCCCCAAAATTTAAAATAACCACAACAGGGTTGCTGGTTTTTGCTTTTTGATAGCATTCAAATCCCACATCAGGACTATGCTCTTAAATCTGCTTTGTTAAGGCTATCACCACAACAACAACCCTGGCAATGTCCCTTCACTACAACCTCTTTTAATCTGGCGGAAGAAGGATGGTATGTTGGACCTTTGCTTGTTTGAAGAATCAGGCCCTTGGACAGCTGGGGATTTAGGCAATGCTTTAATTGGTGTGGATCAGTTACTAAATAAAATACTGAACTCAGCACAAAAGCTGGAGCTTGAAGTCAATAACAATAGATAGGTCTAGGAGGGGAAAATCAAGAGGTGTCAGCTTTCTGACACCATGAAAATCTGGAAGGTTACTTCACCATGAAGTGAAATAGCTTCATGCACAGAATGCAGCCTGCATACCCACAGGGGATTAATTTTTATGACCAGAAGTGGAATAAAAAATTCTTTAAATTAAGTCCATATGTAGAAAATTAAGAAAGGCTGCAAAGAGGGTCATCCTTTAGGGAGAGTCAAGCTCGGAAAGTTGGGGAAGGCCCAGCTGTGGCCCAGCAACTGGCCCAGCAACTGGCACACCATGGTCTCTGAAGGAAACTGGACCCGGCCCCCCACTGCAATATTATGGAGGCTGTTTGCAAAGTGAAGGGCTGGTCCTTGTCCAGTTGGGTTGTGATATTTGGATTCCACTTGGCTGCATTTCAAGTGCACATATTGAAAATTACATCCCTCAGCTGCATTTGCCATCTTGAATGGAAGAAGGTCTATTTATAATGACTTTGTAGGTATTTTTAAAGGCCAATAAAAGAAAAAAGCCTGACAACTGGCCCATGTCTAATGTGACAAACAATACCTCGTAGGTTTTGATAGGGAATAAGCACATTTCAGCATAGCACAGGTGGTATCATCCACCCTTTCCCTTACCAAACTGACCACAGCCAAAGAGGCAAAGCTTCTGTGTTACACCAAGAAGCCCATTTGTCCCAACTGTGGGAATTTTCAGAAAAAAGAAAGAACCAAAATTCAGAGTATAAATGGCTAAAAATATCCAGGTTCATTCCCTCTATTGCAAGTCTGCTGATATTTTAACTGCAAGCTTACCATCCCTCTCCTCCCTAACTAGTGTCTGGTATATTCAGAAAAACACGTGGGGCCATCAACCAGTGTGCTTCAGGGTCATCTCATCTCTCAGAACAGCAGTGGAACCAGATGCCCTGCTTGCCCCTCCCTTCTCGACTGCTTTGATTGCTATAAATGGCCACAGGAAAATACAGACTAGTCTTGCTTTCAGGATAGCCAAACTACTATTGATTGTGAAGGAAAGGAGATCAGACCCTCTCCGCTAGGAATATTCACTGTAATTAATCACATATGAGCTATGAAATTCAAACAACTTTGTTAAAATGTTCAGCTCTATTCAGGGATTTCCTTTTCCATGTTAGAGTGTTATTATAGGATGCCATCTGAAATGTAGCATTTGTGGGAATACTGCATTGCCTTAAGTACCAAGACATGTTGCATGGGTTGAGTGTTTGGTCCATATTCACCAGCCAGCAGCAGAAAATGAACAAACAGCTATGGCACCTATTTAGGGCATCTGCAGTTCTTCCAAGAAGACGTCACCTGCAAATGACCATCGTGACCATGTAAATCTGAAATGCATTCTGTGCCAGGGCAGTGGTACAATGACACTGAATTCTGAGACCACCAGAAAAAATGGAGGTGGTGATGGGTCTGCTTTTACCTAGTGTTTGGGAAACACTATGGTTTCCCCTCAAGGAAGGAGGCCTCAGTAAGAGACTTCTCATGTTTGGGAGCATGACCACCATTATCAAAAGGCTAAGTCATCATCCCTAATTTTTCCTTACTGTCTTTTCCCAAGTTGCATCCTGCTGCTCTTAAACTATGTTAACTATCAATGAAATATAGTCACCTCTGTATCAACTACAGTCAATTCTAATCTCATTGGGAGTATCCAGACAGGTAGCCCCCATGCACAAGAGAACCCCATGCCAGCAGAATTCACTTCCCAGCACTGTGAGCTATGCCATATGACGAGGCAGATACTTGGGCTCTTCCCTGATCCTGCAAAATGCAGGATGTGTTTTATCTCCCTCACCCCTAACATGTGCTTTATCTCCCTCACCCCTCTCTTCCCCTGGAGACGCTGGTTTCCACTCTTTTTAATGACTCTGATGCGCCTCAATATGCTGCTGGTTATGGAAGCTGGTTTATGCTGCTGCATGGTTTTCAGTGTCTGGAGAACAGACTGCTTGGACCTGTAGAGGAGGCAAGGCCACCTTCAAAGGTTTCCTGTCCTCTTGGCCTACAAATAATTAAGATGCATAAGACAGGCTGCTTAGTTACTTATTTATAGGTTCTTTGGGGACACTTATCACAGGCAGCATCAGAGTGGTAACAGCCTAATATGCTAATGGGCAGCAGTGCAACCCTATCCCGCTGGCGGGCCTGTCCCAGAGAAAACTCTGCACTGGATACTCCTATGTCACAGGCAGAGGAGAGCTGAGGTGCCAAGGCCAAGGGACAGGAGCTGGCACTCTCTCCCAGACCTGTCCACTGCCTCCTGCACCAGTGCCCTCCAGCCTTTCTATTCAGTTAGGGGTACAGATGCTGCTGAGTAGCAGGGCGTGGTGGCATCCTATGGCATTTGCTAAAAGCGTACAGTTGTAGGATTTTCTGGTTTAGTATCTCTGGTTTGGAAAAGAGAAGGCCCTGTCTCCTGATCCTGAATTTCATGTTAAATATCTGATCACTGTTTTAGACACTCTGGCAGCCCAAAGGACTGGCTGTTGCAGGGACAGTGGCATGGGCAGAAGGAAACAGCACTATGAAGGCCTCATCAAAAAACAAGAAACAAATTGAAAAACACTGTCCCGCAAAAGCTGCCAGAGATCAATGAGATTTGTCTACCTTACTGTTGGTAGGCTCTGGGGAAATGGCCATGAGCTGGAGTGTGCAAAGTGCTGCATCTCATGGCCTCCCTCATCCCTGGGCATCCCTATATGTCTTGGTGTGGTGTTTGGTCAAAAGACCTGCCCCTAGATAAGGAAGACAACCAGGAGCAGCTCTGCCCACTCAAAATGATGCACAGGCCTTTTGAGTGTGTTCAGTGAAATGATGGCCAAGGCACTGCTCACCCCAACAGCTGCAGAAATGGTGCTTTAGAGGGTCAGTCCTTATTTTTCAATGAGATTCTCCTACTGATCTCTGAAACACAACTTGGTCCTGCTCAGGTTGGATAGAAGGTGAAGTGGAAAAAATTATAAATCCCCTTAATATTTGTCAGTGATTCTTTTTTTTCTAAAGGAAGAAGAAAAGCCAAAGTACTAGAAAAAGTCCTACCTTATGCAGAATATGTTCTTCTCTCTTCTCTACTGCTGAATTTATTACAGGAGTGCTAGAGGCATCCTAAACTAGCAGCAATGTTTTCAGAAAGTCTTGGTATTCTCTGGCACCAAAAGCTACTGACACAATTGCTGCCTTTGGTTTAACACATCTCCAAAGCAAACAAGGAAGCACCTTGCGAAGCTGCCAAGAGAAAACATGCTACAACAACAGAGCGAGAGGTAAGGCGCAGTACGGAAACCTTCCCATACGGACATTGTCATGCAGGCTGCTATTCCTACTGACAGGCATCACCTGCTCCTGGGTCTGCCACACAACATCCCAGGGATGATTCCAGCAAGGGCTTACATGGAAAAAGGCGTAGGAAAGTACTCATGTATTTTTAGCTATCTTTTTAAAACACAGTTCAGCAGCTGGAGAAAGACAGGAGAAACCAACACCATGTAGGCAATCACGCATGGTGGATATGAGAAAGTATTATGTAGACCTCACTTTCTGAACTTCTAAAGTAAAACCAGAGGTTAAATGTGGGAACAAATTTTGAGCTCACTTCTGTGTTATTTCATTGAGGATTCCATATTTGTGCCTGTGCTGCTCTTTGGGGGCATTGGGATCTCCTTCATCAAGCCTACTGTTTGCTTTGTTTATGGTATGCAACTTCTAACCCAATCGCAGTTTCCTGGTTTTCTTGAAAAATGAGAAAATAAAAGAAAAAGGAAAAATGAAAAGACAAGGAAAAAAAGGGAAAGGGAAAGGAAAAGAAAAAAGGATGAAAAAAAGGACAAGAAAAAAATAAAAAGTAAAAAGAAAAAAAGAAAAAAGAAAAAAGAAAAAAGAAAAAAGAAAAAAGAAAAAAGAAAAAAGAAAAAAGAAAAAAGAAAAAAGAAAAAAGAAAAAAGAAAAAAGAAAAAAGAAAAAAGAAAAGAAGAAAAAAAGAAATGTTGAAAAATAACTTGGAGAGGAAATGTGAGATGAAGCTAGGCAAGGAAAGGAAAAAAAGAACAAAAGATAATAAAATGAAGGGGGGGGGAATGAAAAAGGTAAAGCAGTTGTAACTTTTCTTCTTGGGGTTTTCATGGTGCTCAGACTTGTGAAATGTATCACAGACTAACTGCTGACCTATTACAACTGGTTGAAGACCTCAGCCAAAAATTCTGATACTGATACAGCAACATACAATCTGTACAATCTAAAAATAAAGACTGATACTTAGAAAATAGTGCAAGATTAATTTATTTACAAATATTTCAGCCAGTTATATTTTAGAGAAAGTTTTCTTCTGGAGACTGAATAAGAATAAAAACATAATTCAGAAATTTTAGACACATTGATCAGAAATTTTAGACACACTGATGCTTTGCTTGTTCCTTGGAGGTATTTTTAGTGTTGGCTTTTCCTTTTCTGGAAGCTTCTAATGTAACAATACCTTACACCACAGTGCTGATACAGGGATCAGTGAGTCATTAAAAGCTAATCCATGAGACATTAGGTTTACAAGTGTCACAGACACATTAGATTTGAGAACAAGGAGGGACACGGTGGTGAAAGGATTGTCAAATATACAGAGAATATCCCCGTGAGTGGGTACTACCATTAGTTTTGCAAGAAAGCATTAGTTCTGAAAATTAATTTCAAATGTGTAATTACTGGAAACAGCTGTTTAAGAAGTGGTATTATAGCAAGTTAGACTGAAATCAGTCAAAAGATGTTTTATTTCTTTTTTGTCATTTGAGGTTTAAGCAGCACTCCTTATATTTAGAAATCCCTACATCTGTAAAAAACCCACAAATATCACATATATCTAATCAGTCTAATGATTCTAATCAGTCGAATAACTCAGCTATCTTCACTTGCACGCAATGTACATAGAGCTCTTCAGACTAACTCACGGCTACTTCCTTCACCATGAATGCCAGTCAGATATCTACAGGGTTTGATATAATCTTTAGAGAAAGAAAAAATGGCAGAAACTGCTTTACTTTTCCTCCATGGATAGTCGGTAAAGGTTCTCTCCCAGGAACTCGAGCCTCTCCCTTTGTTCCAGGTCCTGGTACAAGCCCTTGGGCACCTTGCTCAGGCCGTAGACCAGGCCGAACAGGCAGCCCGCGATGGAGCCCGTGGCCGCGCTCTCCCCTGCAGGTTCAAACACAATTGCAGTGCTCTCTTAGTGTCACCTTCACACACAGCCAAAAACTGCCCTGCCTGGAGGAGGGAGCATTCCACACTGATGGAGGGAGCATTCCACATGTATTCCAGCATATGGAGCGAAGTGGGGGCATGTTGGGTCAGTCCTAAAGGCAAAGGATGTCTAAAGCAAGAAAGTGGTGCAAAGGCAAGCACATGGAGGTGCCACTGTGGTGCACACTCCTGGGCTGGGAGCTCACTTGGTTTTGGGAAAATCTACACCAGCACAGCAGCTCTTGTAGGCAGCTAGCCATTGCTAAGAACAAAGGAGGGAATAATAGTTCCAGGGATGTCTACTATACAACAAAGGTTCTGGACTGGAGAGTGTCTCTTCCCTCTGCACAGCACAGTGCAGGCTCTAGAACACCCAGCCCTGCTGAGGAGCAGTGGGGCTCGGTGCATGCAGTGCCTGTGGGTTAGTGCCTGCCAAGGTCTGCAGTGGGGACTGTGAGCTCTCACCACTGTGTTGGGGCAGGGGAGAGGCCCAGAGCCTCTGCAAAGGGAGGCAGAGCCTCACACAGGGAGGGAGTGGGCAATTCAGGGCTGGTCCTACCATCAGCTATGCTGGCGCTCCCAAAAGCCCAGCACAATGCTTCTGCTAATGAGAAAGTTCCCTCTCACAAAGCTGTGGAAGTACTTAACTGTGTGCCTTCAAGTGCTGGATTTTATTTGGCTGGCACTTGTTTGGGTGCTGTATTATTTTTCTCCCTAACTTGGTTTCATTACATGCAGCTAAAAGGTTGCTTTGCCAAAGGTGCTTGTGTTCTGTCAGGATCTGTCAGCCCTTTAGAAAGCTGTACTGGACTTAGACTTCATGTACCTCTGGTGGAACCATGAGATGTAGATGGAGCAGCATTTGAAAAGTGCTGTAAATGGCTTGTGTGGCAGCTGCTGCCAGAACAATGGGGTTTAGAGGCTAAAAGCAGAGGTGACAATGTTACAGACAACATGGCAGATTGGCCAACAGAGGGATATGACAGCCAGGGGGGCTCTATCGCGGCCCTGGCGAGGGAGCAGGGGGGGACAGGGACCCTCACCTCCGTGGAACATGGAGCGGTTGCAGAGCTCCGTCCAGTCCCCCCCACAGCCCATCAGGGCGTCGTACGCGATCATGGGGGCGTCGTGGCCTCGTCGTCCCCCCCGGCCTTCGGAGCTCCAGCGCCGGTAAGTCTGTGGGAGACACAGCTCTGTCAGGGCGGGGCACTGGAGCTGCAGGCCTGGGGCACGGCCACGCCAGGCTGGCGTCTCCCCTGCGGAGCGGGAATGGCTCCTCGGGCTGGGAAAGGGCAGCAGGGCTGTGCTGTGCCTCCTCTGCTGCGGCCTGGGACGAGCCACAGCAGCAACTCCAGCAGCCCTGGCGGTGCCTGAGGTGCCGGTGTAAGCCTGCCCTCCAGCTTAATGCACCAGGCCAAGAGGCTGGTTTAAGCAAGCCAAAAATGCCAAAAAGTAGATCAAGACAGATTTCAAGTTCACATCCTAGAAATTCCTTATCATATAAAAAATTACGGTTGGTAAGGACATATTTTGTCAGTCCTCTTACTGCCTCTGGGAATATTCTCAACTCCTCTTGTCACACGTTTGCAAATGTTTCAATTAGCCAAATTTTCATGGGGGGTGAAAATGTTCTGATCCAGTAATTTCTTTAGACTATGTAATTCAAGCCCCTTTCTCTGTCTTTTTCTTGCCAGCCTTTTCTCTCCTTTTCTAAAAGCAGTTGTTGAACAAAAGGGAAAATAATTTGCAAATGTAAGAAACAGTTCTTCCCCAGGAGAAGAAGCTAGGAGAGCTCCAAACCTAGTTTGGAAATTTGCAAAGGAAAATTAGATTCTCTCTAGAGCAGGTACCTCCGGCCCCAAATCCCCAAATGATCTCAACATGCATAAATTTATAGTTAAAAAAATCATCCTATTAAGAAATGGGCCGCTTTATTTCCTGAAGTTTAACTTACATCATGGCAAGTTGGATGTTGCTGGTTGCCTGGCTCTTGGCTTCTGCATCATGTATGAAGGGTTGGCATTTCTCTCTATTCACTTTCACCTGAGCTATTTCATACTTGGTTGAGATTTATCTACACATACATCAAACGTGGCAGAGTCGGACAACAGCTTCATTCTATGCTGCTTTTTGTTTTTTGTTTTTTTACAATTTAGAGAGATTATTTATGCCTTTATGCCATCCTCTGCCCCATGCAAATTTCCAGCCCTATTGCTGCAGTTTGGATGCTGGTGGAGCAGCACAGACAGACCTTCAATGCTACTACCAAAGGCAGGAGGGCTCAGCACGAAGGGGCTATTCTGGGTGTGCAGCCAGGCTGCTCAAGTGTCACCCCAGTTATTCCTCCTCATCCTTGATGCTCTGCACACGTCCGATGTAATCTCGCCTTGCTGAAACAGCTTTACATTGCAGATAGCTGTCCTGGGACTGAACCTGGCAGGACTTAACTGCCCCAAGGCAGCATTTCCCAAACTGCTTCCTTCTCCTTTCAGCTCCAGTGCCCTTGTGCAGCCCTGTGCTGTGCTGTGGCACCAGCCCAGCTTCCCTTGGGTGGGCCAGCAAGGACCTAGGACTTGGATGGGGTGTTAGCATGCACTCTCCTGCTGAAGGCACTGAGCTGCTGCCAAGCCCAGGGGGTAGTTCACATCTCCCCTCCTTGCTGCCAACCCCTGCCACCAGTAATTACAGCTGCCTCTGACTTCCCCACCCTTCAGGAGCTGACCCCCTGCTGGCTAGCACTCCTTTTCCAGTGTTTTTTTCCCCCCCTTTTCTGGGTTCTCACTGCTGGTTTAAGTAACTCCATCTTAAGGAAGCAAGGTCCTTATAGTCTAATTGTCCTGGATGACTTTGCTTTTGTTCATCCCTCATTTTGTAGCACATTGTGTCCATCACAGGAAAGTGAGTCAGGCAAGTATTTTGTTTGCATAACCAAGGTTGATCCCATATGTTGAGCAATGTCTGCCCATTCTCTTGTATCTAACATCTTCCAAAGGCACATCACTGAAAAATTATATATGCCACTTATAGAGAATGTGGCTTTTGCTGCTAAGCATTTCAGAGTATGACTTCTTTTTGGGAGGGAAATTGCCTTTGAAACATGCTTGGATCAATCCAAGCCACGTTTGAGGGCTTCACTTTCACATACTGAAAGTGCAGCCCTTACTTTCAGCTGGCAGAAAGGTGCACCTGGCCAAGCTGGAACCTGCATGTGGTGACCCGTGGGCACGGGCTGTGCCAGAGACTGGTGCTCTATTAACTGCATGTGGAAAGGCAACTGGCTGTATTCCCAAACACAAGAGGACAGCTAGTCTGGAGGGAAGGCAAAGGGAGGACACTCCTGGGGAAAAGCCAGGCCGAACAGTTACCTTCTCATCATCGCTTTTTTCCATACCTGTTAGCACACTAATAAAGTGTCTTGACTTCTGCCAGGCTATGATCTCTGCCTGATGGGGGAGTTTGAGGGTCAAGCACCATTTTTCCTTTCTCGTTCATCAAAATACATAGCTGAGTAGGACAACATAGTTGGGCTAGGGTAATGAAGGTAAATTTTGCTTCTGCATTAGAAATTCATACAGTTCCCTCTTGAAATAATCATGGGAAATTACTGTTTGGTTTAATCTCTCCTAAAGCTTTGCAGAGACTCCAGTAGTACTGGAAGGAATATAAAACTAGTAGCAAATTCATGGCACTGAATTAGTAAAATAAACCTGGAAGGGAATATTCCTTATATTTAGAGTGAGCAATTTCTTATTATCCACAGTCAATTGGACTTCCAAAGGCATCTTTCACTGCACAGATAATCACCTAAAAATACACGAAGTGACTTGTAAGCATAGAACTATACTTACATAATCTGGAAAAAAAGGGATTGATTTATGGCAAAAGGTGCCAAGAACCACATACTTATTGCTTAACTGCTAAGTGGAGAGCTTTGGGGGGTGCCAGCCCATATCAGATAGCTGTAAACAGCAGGGAAGAAGACACATTATTTCTCTCGAGTTAAGAGGATATAACCAGCAAAGAAAAGATCATGTACATTATAAAATAGTATCTCATGGAATGTGGTGAAACACCATCTCAAGACATTTAAAACTAGCTTGGCAGAGCCCAGGTTGGCAGCAAATCAATCACTTGGGATGTCTGCCTTCTGCTCAAAGGACCAAAAAATCATAGACTGGTTTGGATTGGAAGAGACCTTTAAAGACCACTGAGTTTTAATTCCCTGCCATGAGCAGGGACACCCTCCACTAAACATGACCAAATCCAGACTCTAATACCTGGGGGTATTTTTGTCAGACTCTGGCCACAGCTCCATTAGGCTTTAATGAGAGCCCTAGGCAGGACATTTGCCTTTTCCACCCTCAGATAACATTGGCCCATATTTTGTACCTGCTCAGGGTACCAGACCATTAAGCCTGCCTCTCTGCACTGTTTCCTCCCAGGGCAGCAAACCCAGGACTGGTGGTAACTGTTTGTTTGGGGTTTTTTAAGCTAACATAAACTGGGGTCAAGGATGAGAGTTGTTTTTTCTCTCTTAAAATTAAAAAAAAATTCCTGACTACAGTGGCACTGTCATCAGTTGAAAAATAGTGGTCTCTTTGAAAATACCTCTGTTGGTTCAGAGCCATCCCAAGAACTTTTGGAAATTGCAGTTACCTTTTCTCTCTCCTCTGCATCATAGTTAGCTGGAAAGACAGGTTGATTCTGATTTTCCTCATTGATTTCTCTCTCCTCCAAATAAAACTGCCACTTGGCTTCAAAGTAAAACCAGTGCTCCTGATATTCTGAAGGCAAAAGAAATTAATGATGTAGTATTTCATTTCAAGAACATTTTCAATTCTACTTTAACATATTTTCAGGATAATGACTGACATGAAACCCCAGGTATTTTACAGTAATGTACTGCATACATACTAAGTATGTATGGAGCGGGATTTCTAATTGAAAACAGAGGATGCAATAAAGAAAATACTTTCAGAATTTTGTGCTATTTTAATGTCATTTAATATATATCAAGATGAAATTTTACAAGAATTTATGGAAGAGCACTCCAAGGAAAAGATAAGAGTCAACAAAAAGAAAATAATCAATTCTTTGTCAGTTTTTATTCCTTTACTATGATTAAAAAATATCTAAAAATGCTTCCACATCCTAAATACAATTTGCCACCTACCTCAGCTATCAACTTTTAATTGCATAAATTCTTCAGTATTTCTGTTCTATTTTTGTAGCATTTATTGTGTGATCATTCAGGAAAAAACAGATAGGAAAGTCCAAAATTTTCATTTGCATATATTATAATCCATATTGAATGTAGCAAAGGGATAAATAACACACACATCTGCTACCTGTGCCCATAGAAATAAGCCTTTTTTAATATCAATATGTCTGTCTTCTTTTTTTCTGTCACTTTGGGAAGTGATCTCTCATCATGCCTAATGTTCCCCATGAAAATAAACTTATTAAATTTAGATTTTTTTCAAGCCAGTGCTCTGGTTCTCCCTTTTTATAAAGGCTTAAAAAAGCACCTAAGTCAGCCACACTGGATTGTTAAGCACATACACATGCACCTGCCTGCAGAACTGAGACTTGAGGGAAACCCTGCCTGGCAAGCTGAGAGGGGTCAGGAGTTAGAGAACAGTGAGGTGGCCTGGATAGCTAAGTATGCCAAGGTAAACTAGCAGTTTGGGATGGGACTGTGTAAAATAAAATTTACCATTCCTACTTTTTCCCTGTCTCTCTCCTGCTTGGCTGCTCAGTGGTGTGTGCTGCCAGGGCTGAGAAGCACACACAAAGCACAACCAAACCATTCACCTGAAGGATGCAATCTGATTTTGCTTCTTTTCCTAAAACGCCACAGTGGTGACTCTCTTTGGCAATTAAGATCTTTAAGGGGCTTTTTTGTAAAAATCCAAGCTGCTTTGTAGGACCTGATACTTTCACAGAGTTGTCAGCTGCCAGTGCCCCAGCCCCAGACAGTGATGAGCTTTTGACCACATGCCCAAGACACCTGGAAACATCCAGCAGCCCTTTTTCTGAGACTGTGACCCAGCTTGGCCTTATTCCATTCACCAGAACCCTAAAAAGGGGAGGTGTTTACAGAAACAGAGTGAAAGGGCATTTACAGCCATCAGGCCAAGGAGAGCATCTAGATGCATATAGAGCACCTAGAGGAAAACAAATGTAAGCAAAGCAAATGTAAACTATCAACACCCACTACAGCAGCTGGTTATGACAGTTTTTAGAAATGTGAGTGACCTGACCTGTCTCTTTCATTTTTGTTGGCTTTTTCTTTGTTTGTTTGTTTGTGGGGGTTTTCCCCCTAATTCCCTCATGACAATAAACCACAAATGCCTCAGAACTGAGTGTTTTCTATGTAGCACCTTAACAAGCAAGGTGCTTCTTCCACAGTTTCAGAAATAGAGGGATCAAGCAGGTGAAGGAGATTTTTGTTGTGTGGATCTGTAGCATGGTCAGAATCCCATGGCACTAACCCTAGCAAGGCTCTGCACCATCCCTTGAGCCCAGCCGAGGTGATGGTCACATTCAGGTCCATGGAACCATCTGGCCAGTAATTGCAACTGGATATCAGAGAGGGGTGTAGAGTCGAACTCTCTGTGACATGGATAACAAACTCTCTGTTTGTTATCCATGGGGGATAATATAGCTAAAATAGGATTTTCTAAAACTGGAGGACTCTGTTTGGCAGGATTTCTTTGCAGAACATCTCAGCAGCCAAGGAGCTTAACTTTAATGCAGGACACTTTTCCCATTACCAAAATAGGATGAAGCTCAACAATACGGGCACTGGCTGGAGGGCATGCCTCAGGAGCCCAGCACACATACCTCCACACGAGGGGTCCTGCTCCAGTGGAGTGACAGGGACCTGCTGCAAAGCCACTCAGAGAGAAGCTTGATCACATTAATCCTGCACCTGCTCCTCTTGGGTCTCTGCTAAAAAAATCCTGGTGTGCAATGAGGCACAGATGAAAATGCAGGGTCTTTCAGAAAGCCTTCCCAGGGCTCCTTTCAGATTTTAAAGCAGCAGCTTTTCTTCAGGGGTAAATTTTAATTTCTGAGTGCTCTTGAGTAAAGATTTCTATAGAATTCAGTCTTTCTCAACAGCTGTCCTTTAATCTCTTACCTTGATGTTTCCATGTAATGATAATCATCTGCCCACGGCAGGTCTCACCATTACAAGCATTGCTTCCTGGCAAGGGGGGACTAAAGTACCTTTGCCCCAAAAAACACATGCGTAGCAATAATAAAGTGGTAGTATCAAGTTCAGGAGTTGGATGACACTTAGTTGTTTAAAACAAGGATACAACAGGTTGTATCTTAAGACAAATCTGAATTGCCGTCAAAAGCTAACTCTTGGTCAGGAGGCATCTGCAGGTGAAATTTTCCTGGCAGGATGAGGAGTGTCAGTGGTTTTCTTTAAGGAAGATGTTGAACTGCTCTAATTGATGGAAGGCAGCTGAATAATTAATCTCGTCAGTTTGCCTAATGACCTGCTAAATATAATTTCCTTCCTCCCCCCTGCCCAGAAATCTCTGAAGATTCCCTAAAAATAAAACTGTGCAGAAGGGCACGGTCATTGCTATTTTACTTTGTATTTTTGCCACCCATACACCAGGCAACTAACTGGTGGTAGAGAAAGGTGGCACCACCTGTGAATAGCTTACTTCTCTGAGCAGAGAAAGCAGGAGGACAACCTCTGGAGGGAGGAGAGGGGGGAAAGCAGCAAGATGTAAAGACTAGGGAGTGACATTTCTTCAGTGCCTTTCCAGCTAAAGATAGCTTTAAGAAAATAAACATTTGATCCAGACTCAGTACCTGCCATGTGACGAATGGTCTTCTTACAGTATTCTTCAGCCATGGGCACAACCTTCATCATCTCTCTGCCCCACTGAGCAAGAGGTTTCCCTTGTATTGCGTATGCCACAAAGAGAGCTGTGCAAAGGGACCCTAGGAAACCTGGAATTTACAAATAATGAGGATTACCAGTGTGCATCTGTGCTGGTACCATCCTTTTTGTCCATGTTTTTCCTCATAAAATCACCAGTGGAATGCCTTGTGGCTATCAGGTAGATTAACAAATGTACACAACCCATCTCTGCCTGTTTGCAGCCTGACTTGTGGCATGTCGAGATTATTGGCTAATGAGTGCTGCCTGTTGGTTTGCGACTTATCTTACATGGAAGGGAGCTTCTGTTCTCAGTGGTGTAATGTGATAGAAATTGAGGTAGGGGTCAAAAATAAACATCATCTACCAATGGGATACTGAAAATCTTCTAATTGAAGTCACATGAAATAATTGACTTCTACAAAGTGATTCAATTACAGGCTATATCAGCTTGTTTACAGCATCATCCAGCCCAAGAGTGGTGGTTGCTAAATCTAACCCTATTTCTGGCTCATTTGACTCTAAGGGAGCAAATCCATGTTTCCTTAGAAGAAAGAAGAAATTTTCCAAGAAAGACATGCTGGTCTTCTACTTTGGTTACAAATATTTCAACATTTTAAATATTACAAATAACTGTTCATGGGCACTCAACACTTCCATGACACCAGAAACAGTTGGCTCATTTCTTGTATTTGCTTGTCCTCTTGGCATTCTGGCAAGGGCAAAAAACCAACCTGGTGCAGTGTGTAAAAGAAGCTTAAGGAAACCAGTCAGTCATCTAAATAAATCCTAGCTGAGCAAAGTATTGATGCAGATGCTTATCTCAGTGCATGGGTCCAAAAGCATTCACTCATGCATAGAGGTAATCATGAATTTTGTGTGTTTTGCTAAAGGTAAAACAAACTATTTTAGGAGGTGACAAGCCCAGATGAGGTGATTACAAATTCCCTCTGCCACAAGACCTGCAATACTGGGTCAGGCCCAAGGCACGTCCAGCTTGAGTCCCAGAGGTGTTCTCATAGAGAATAACAGCCCGGGTCGACCCAGCCCAAAGGGTCTCACTCTGACAGACAGCATCTAGCCCAGATGCCACAAAGATCCTTGAGGGCCACACATACTGTGAAGGTGGCAGCAGAGGGTTTGGAGTGTGAATGAAAGGGCAAGCAGGGGGCAGTGGGACAGCTCACTCAGAGGGTGGCAGAGGCTGGGGTGTGCCTGAAGGTTTCCAGGGGCTGGCAGTCTCCTCCTGCCCACTCCCCAGGCTGCCCACCCCCTGTTGGTGTCGCCCTGCTGCCCCTGCTCACGGCAGCCCTCACACAGCCTGCTGCTTCTCACTGGGGAAGAAGGCACGCCCAGCCAAGGTGTTCGCCTCTGTAGGACAGAGGCAGCTACAGAGTGAAGTGGTTTGGCTTCTCCATTCCCCAGAGCAACCAAGCTAGTTTTAGGGGCCATTCTAATTACACAGCTTGTTTAATTTTGACAAGACAGCGTCTTTGTCTGGTCCCCTTTGAACCCAGGGATACCTGTGGACTTTGCAGCTGCCTGTAGCAGCAAGGTCTGAGGCTTCACTGTGCATAACATGGGCAAGTATTTCCTTTGTCTTCATGTTTCAGTCCCAGCTGACACACTGGTTGGGTTTTCTGAAGCTGAGTTATGAGGATCATAACTGGCATTTCCCTGACACATTTCAGGATGGCAGTGAGGTGCATGTGGCCCTTCCACCCCTCTCCTTCCTGCCTTCCTGCTGTACTACTTGTTTCTTTTCCCAGCTGAAAACTCTTTCTGGATGTAATTTCTCATTGTGTGGAAGGTGTCAGGCAACTTGTATCCTCCTTGCTGCCATTTTCTTGGTCTCATAAAGCCCTTTCTGACATAATGGACACGGACTACAAGCAGTCTTATGGCTGCTAATATGTCATGGACTTTACATGCCAGCCTAATTTTCTGCTTTGTTTTGAATGCTTTTCCCTAATTTTATGGCATCCTAATGACTTTTCTGACTGCTTTATAGCACTGAGTGTGTTGAACATGTCATCATTCATTATGGTTTTATTTATTGCTGTTTAAAACAGACAGAATGAATACATGTTTACATTGCATAAAATTATCAAAATGACAGACCTGAATATTAAAAACAACATTAAATCTGCTTATTTAGGTTTTGTTTAGAAAATGTTTCAGATTGTATCCTAAAATATGTGGAGTTAGATTTTTTTGCTACCTTTACCTACAGTGATTGGATATGACAAAACCTGCCAAGAGAAAAATGTTGTTGTCCCCTGAACCATAAATTTGAGTGCTAACAGTGAGTCATCTAGATATACATGAATCCTAAAAGTTGATCAGGGCAACAAACATGAATATGCTTCGGACAAGGCAGGTTATGTTTACATATTGGGATTTTAGGAGAGAAAACAACTGTGCTTGAGGATGCTGTCAGTAGAGTATACAAGCAAATATATAAGCCTACATAAGTAATATACATACATGTATGTGTCACCAAGCAAAGTTCATACTGAGGCCTTGAAGCCTGCAAAGCAGAAGTGGGTTAACCAGGGGAGATCACAGGGGCCATGTTAGTCCCTGCAGAAGAGCAAAGCTGCCTTAGGGGATGTCAGAGTGCAGGCATTACCTGTGGGATGGTTGTGAGTCATTCGTCCACACTCAATGCTCACTTCAATGAGTGACTCCAGCCTTTCTGGCTTCCAGTATCGCATCCCTAAACACATGGCTTTTGTGGAGGCTCCAAATCCAGAACCTAAAGCAAAAGGACAACACCGTGCCTTTAAAAGGAGACTGATTTCACACAAATAAAATTATAAAATTGATAAAATGTGAGACAAGCACACTTCATTAATTCAGCTCATGTGTGGGAAGGGAACTCCTCAGGGAATGGGAAATTACCATGCAAAATGAGGTACAAGTTTTGAAAGTTTCTTGTAAGGAATTTTGGTCCTACATAGTCATTCTGGTTTTACAGGTGTATTCCAGTATAATCAAGTGCTATGAAGACCACAGTGGGCTCAGAAAGCCCTGTGCTCTCTTGTTCACAGGACTTGTTTGATCCAAACTCTCCTCCCATCTTCACTCATTTTTGGCTGATACTGCTGTTTTCTTGCTCTGGGTATCCACACCAGAAACAGAGCTTTGAGAAACAGATACATTTCCACACACCCTTATGTTATAGTTGTAAACACACAATTAAAAAACTTTTATAAGAGCTTCACAGTTCACCTTTCAATTTTAATGCATATTTAATCCTGGAGAGCCTCACCAGTTTCTGCTACATATGAAAATAACGTGTCCAAAAGAAACTATAGGCTATTGAGCCAAATCCTACAAAGTTAGCCAATGTCAGAACTGAAGTTTCCCATGTAACCTGAAATTAGTGCTTGTTGTGCTACAGCCTACAGTTACCAAGCTTAGTCTTGGGAATCTCCACCCCCCGTGTAGCACAGAATTTGTTTATTGAAGAGCTAATTCAGAATTTCTTTTAATCCTTAGCACTGAATGTGTGATCCCAGGTGTTCAACTTTTATACACTTCATTGAATGGAGTTAAACTTACTAATGAGTTTCTCTGCAGTACTTATCACAGTAATTTTAGGATCCCTGAGAAGTTTTAATGAGCTTATCTTCTACCAGGCACCAGTGAGGTGATTATCTTCTCTTTGCAGCTGGTGAGCCAATGCCCAAAAAAGCATTAACTCATTGCAGGCAACCACACTGAGAAGGATAGGCTTCTATTTTTCAAAGTACTTGGCATTTTTCAGCACTGTCTTTGCTCAATCACACTTCCCGGTGACCTTGGGAATAGCTGAGAGCAATCAGCATTTCTCTTCTAGGTTCCTGGAAGATAAGGGGCATATTTATGCCACCTAATTTTAGCTTATGTAAAGCTAAAGGAGCCCAATCTCCTTGTCTTTCCCAGGCAGGCTGCATGGAGAAAGGCAGGATGTCCATTTGTGTGCATGATGGCATAGTAGGAGCAACTCGGGGGCCAGAGTGAATTGGAGCAGCAGATGCCAAGGAGCCAGGTCACAGCTTTCAGTCCCTTATCTGGAGAAGGGCCCTCAGCTGCTCCATTGGGCTTTGTCTGCTGTGACAGCAAAGCACCAGGGGCTCTTTTGGAACACCTCTTACCATCAAGTCTCATGCCAGCTTGAGAAAGTGGCTCCAACTCCAATGTCCTAAGATTATGAGTGTGATCCAAATGGAGTAGTGGGAGTGGCAGTGAGATCTACTTCAAACCAAACTGAAGCCTGAGCCAAACTAACATAAACCACCTACTGGCATTTCTAGGTGCAATATCTGAATTTCCCCCTTAGGAAAAGAGTTCTTCCTCTCCCCTAGAGCAGCTATCCAGGAACAGATAAAACTGTCTGCCTAGCCCACAGATCACACAGAAACCACAAGGAAGAATCAGGAAGGAAATCCAGTCTTCCAGGGCACCCCTCAACTGGGAGAAATATCTCCTGCTTGCAAGACCAAACTCTTCATTAAATCATCTGCTGCCATAGAGCAGCAGATGAAAGTCTTCACTGTGCAGACCTGGTTTCTCCAAAGGACACGGTCCATGCTGGTTATCCAAGAGGGGAGGTTCTTGCACTACACAAAGCTGCTCTTTAAATAACATCTCTCAGTATATCTGAAGTGGAAGATGTGCTACGGTAATCTGACTGCTGGTCTGGAGGAGCTTGTCTTTCTCACTTCATTGCTTTCCTACAGTCTGGGAAGTTCCATTAAAACCTTCTGCAGAATTAGACAAGTAAACTCTGTAACAAAAAATTCCATCACATGGAGTAGCACTAAACCTGGACAGGGCTTCAGGGAGCAAACTCCCATGTCTCACATCTACCATTTGAACTAAGGACACAAGGCAAAGACTAGTCCAAGCAACTGGGGTGACACATGTGACGACATAAGGACTGTCCTCCATGCCCAGACCAAAGGTCAAGCCAACTCGTCATGTCTGACAATGAAGAGGATACTCAAGAAAGAGTAAAAGAGAAGTACAGTGACATTATCCCTTTGTACTAACTAAGCTGCTGACAATTTGTCTCCCTGATCTAGGAGGCAGCTGGCTATTCATCTTTCTGCTTAAAAACCCTTGAAGGATTTCCCCTGAGCGAATTTGCCCAGCTCATTTTCAAACTCACATGAACTATAGCATCTGCAAATTGGCATTGGAAAATAGTAATACAGCTTATGTAGATGTTGTGTGAAGTCCTTTTTTTTTGTCTTGCTTGGAGCTCATGACCTCCAAGTTTCATTAGAAATCCCTTGTTGCTGTCCTGCAGGAAACAGTGAATTTTTGCTGTACCTATCACTTTTCCTTTTAATTTGTGCACTACATTATTCTTTTTTAGTATGTCATACCTCAGTGTGTTTTTCTTCACTCTACACCTGTAGAATAACAAAGATTAGGGTAATGGATGCTAAGCCCTGAAGAGGATGTGCCTTTTCTGACTACAGATCATTCTGCATGAAAACTTAGGGCCCAGCACCTTTATCGCCTGTGCATCTGCAGCTTAACCTTCTCTTCAACATTCCCCTCACTTTCCTCATTTTTCCTCACACTTTTCCCTCATGCTCCTCTGCCAAGAACACCTGCAAAAAGTTGTCAATTGCTTCCAGGAGGCCCAGAAGTTGCTTCCACAGCTGCAAATAAAGACCTGCTTGGATGCAGCAGTCTCAGCCTGAAATACACATGATACAGGTGTATTTGACCCACCATTTGACTGGCCTTTTGCAGTCACTCCAAAAGCAAATATCTGGCTCAGGGGATACTACCTTATTTAAATTTTGGTTCCAGTTCTACAACATCAATGATTCTCTTCTGAACAATTTGAAGTTTTGGCACTGGGTCAAAACATTTTTATCGTGTCTCAGAAACAGCAGACACACCTGCATCAAAACTTTAAACAAGTACTTACAAACAGAGGCAAACACTTAATGGAGAGAATTTTAGCCTTGTGCTTATCATGTTGTAAATTGTAAACAAGCTCTTAAAATGGAAGGTGTTAGACAATCTTGGGCAGGTTTTCTGGTGGTCACAGGAATCTCATCAGCCTCTAACATAACCCAGGTATCTCTGCAATGAGTGTGGCAACGAGCATGACATGAGGTGGCAGAGACACAGGGCAATTTGACTTAGGGATTCAGTGTGCTGACTAAACCCACAAGAATTTGAGCAGAGAACCATCCATAAGCAATGCAAAATCACCTAAGATAAGTCCATGAATGCTGACTCATGAATTATTGCTGGAAGCAAGATAAGATAGAATGCCCACAGCAAATCAGCCTTTTGGTTCCAGCCCATCCAAAATATAGTCTGACTGCTAGGCATTCAATGCCTGTGGCATGTTTTTGCTTTAAGAATTTTGTGGAAATTCAATTAAAAGTTAATTATGTCCATAGCACTGTTGGGTCCCATTGAAGACAGAACATCTCCACTTCAGGTTCTTCTGCTCTCAGGGTGAAAAAAAGGCTTCCTGAGATGTTCCAAATACTTATTTGTCAGACCAGATGGATAAGGTGGCTTTTAGCTGCCAGATCTCAAGGAAGGAATTAATTTTAGATTCTTCTAGCCCAGAGTATCCCAAAGCAGATAGTCCATGGAAAGCTGGGAAGGAGGAAGGCTGAGAGAAGAGTGGTAGCTCCAACACTGCAGTGGACCAGGCAACAGCCATACTCAACTGCTTGTCGAACAATGTTAAGAGCTACTTGGGGCCAACAGCAGCTCCCACAATTATTTTCCCCAAATTTTATCCACTGTCAGTCACAAAACACAGCTGCCAAAGGGGCACTTTCTCAGATCTGGCTGGCTGATAGCAGGGTGGGAAGAATACCCCCTTTTCACTCCCAGCAGCTGTTGTGAGGAGTGGGAGACAAGTGAGAGATGCTTTTTTTGTCAGAGAAAGCTGGTTGCAGAGACCCAGAAATAGCCATGGCATTGTGCCACCAGGTCTTTGCCATGGTGTTGCATCAATAGGCAGTTCTGTTGAGGCAGTGTGTTCTGCAGTGGCTGAGTGTCACACTGACACAGCCACCATGGGTGTGAGCTGACACCGTTTTTGGCTGTCTGGGTGCCCCTCCTCTGATAATGGGGTGTCTCTACAGGCTTTCAGGATGAATTGCACTGTGTGTGTGGGTGTGCACATGGCTGCATGCATGTTATTTAAGTAGAAATTTTATTAATTGTAAAAGTAAATTATCATAAAGGGAAAGAAAGAGAGGAACAGTCATAGGTAAACCAGGGTAGGAATATTAGGGACTATCAATAAAACAGTCATAGTTGTTAGCAGGGCATCCAAATGGAGAAAAGTCTCTGCTTTCCCACGAGTGAATGTGTTGGTGCTTAGAGCAATTTACAGGCTTGGCATTTGGTTTCAGATATGGTTTCACTGAAAAGATCCAAGTCTACAAATGTTTAAAGGAAAAATGGCAGAAAATATTTCTTAAAATAACCATTAAACTCAAGGACAAAAATCTGGACCCTGTGGCACAGAGCCAAGGACAAAGTCTCTTTAAATAGATGGTGAAGAGGGAGGGGTTTGCTTACAAGAGGACACAGTGCCCTACAGAAGGAATTCTTGGCAGATCTCTTGTCATCCTCAGGCGAGCATGGAAATGTTGCAGGGGTAGTGGCCTTTGATGTCAGGGGGGAAAGGAAACAATTTCCATATTTCCACAAACACAGACAGCATGCATTATTCCAGCCAGGCCCTCTACAAGGAAAGTGGTACTGTACCCTTTTCATTGAAGGGTGTGTGCCAGGCCAGGAGGTGGTTGTCTGGCTTTAACTCCCTGCAGCCTTCAATGGTGGCGGGGTCCGGCCGCCTGCCCGAGAGCTTCTCCACAGCATCCACGTAGCGCTTCACCAGCTCCCGGTACAGGTCTTCCAAACACCAGTAATCTGCCCAGAGGAGGGGAGAGAAGGTTGTTGTGTGAAGGCAGAGGAGCAAAAAAACATGCAAGCAAGCTCACTGTGCATTTGAGAAATATTCCTGTTTCCACTTCCAATATACCGAGTCACGTTTCTGGTGCCACTGTCACATTTTTACACAACATGACAGCAAGCTGGAGGGAGAATGGTCTTGACTCTCAGTTCTCATCTTTCTCTCCTTTTCTTTCCATGTTTAATTCCTCCACTGGCATGATGAAGCACTCTGTTAATCAACAGTAGCTGCTGAGGGCCTTTATTTAAGCTCTGTGGTGTGAAGTCATTACAGAGGTGATCAACTGTCAGGTGACAGAGTGTCTGCCATGGGGTCTGGGTAAAGCCAACTGTGCCTGGCTCTGCCCCTGCCTTTACAGACGTGAATCCAATTTAAAAATGAAAGCCTTTTTTTTTTTTTTTTTTTTGAAATTACCACATTACAGAATCACTTTAAGAGATATGTATGACTAGATACAAAAGCAAATTGTGACTTCCTTTTTTTAACCTGTATGTTATATGTATTTTGTCTAAAATTTGTAAGTCTTTCGTGCAGGGCTCCAAATATCTTATAATATCATGAACAGTGAGGTTTTTAAAAAAATACTATATAAATGAGTAAGAGTAGTAAATCCCTACTGCCTGAAGGCAGTTTCCAGCACATAAATTTCTCTCTGTAATAAATTCGCTGACAACATCTGTTTATAGATTATTTTTACAAAGTCCTACAGTCTTGCCTAAGGAGGAACCTTCCCTCTGTTCAGCATAGACTGTTCCTTCAGTATTGCTGCTTCTCTCAGCTGATGTTGTCTGTTGTTGCTCTTGAAGAATCCTGCCCTTGACTCATGTCAAGGAAAACCTTCCCCTGGCATCTATTACAGCTGTGTAATCAGTAGGAACAGAGGCCAAAGTGATTTATCCACTCATATATTTTCTACATACTTAGAGAAACCCCATTTAATACTTGGTTAGTTGCACAGGTTGAATGACACAGGAGGGCAAGTTCTTCTAAAAATATCTTCATTTTGTCAGAGAGGGTGAATTCTGGAAACCCACAATTTAACTTAGGAGAAATTTTGGAGTCCCAGAAGCAAGAGGCATTTTAAAGTACCACTTCTGGAGGCAGGCAAAAAAGAAGATGAAGGGTAGAACAAAGATTCCTCTTCTTTCACATAAAATAATACACTACCAGTAATACTGGCCATCCCACATAAGATCCTTGAAGAAACAAGACACTTTCAAGCTGCCAGCTCTTTCCAGATTTAGGAGTCAGGTATCACAGTTTATCCAGATGGGAGCCAGAAGCAGGGTTTACTGGCTGGGAGCTCCTGCAGAAACCTTGTCCAGAGAGCACAGAGTCTCTGTGGTCCAGCATCTCCAGGCTGTTCAGGCCCACCATGGTTCCCAAGCCTGGAGCCAGATTGTTGTCTCAGCCATCAATTGGACAGGTTCTTTCTTTAGAAATCAACTATTTTTATTTTTTTTTTTTTTTGAACCCCTGTGTAAGCAAGAGAGGAAAACGACAACGCTTTTGTTGTTACTGAGATAGTTTCCCTGCATTTGATGATGCTGTCCTTGTTCCTCCCTTATAGGATGCTGTCCTTGTTCCTCCCGAGGGCAGTGCCCTGTTACGGAAGACTCTCTAGTGGCTATATTATTCCCTGATGTACTCCCTTATAGGACAGACTCCTCCTGGAAGCAGATGTTTTGTCTGTCCTTCATTGTCAGATCAGCCTCTCAGTCAGGGCTCAAGGTGGATTTGGGGAGCAGCAGCTCAGTCTGTAGCAGTGCCCACAGCCCAGGCTGCTTGTGGCCATGCCCCTCCTGGGCTGCTCTCCGTGCAGCTGCCAAAGCGCTGGCCAAACTGCCTCTGTCTTCAACACAAGCCTGCCCCTTGGCTGCTGCCTCAGCCTCCGGCTGAGAGCTCCCCGAGGGCAGTGCCCTGACAATGACAGCAGGTCTTCATGGCTTTGAGCCGTGGGCAAGTATGTTCCAGCCTACAAATATCCTGCAACTGCAGATGAGTGTCTGGGGAATGCTGTGGCCAGCAGGCAGCCAGCCAGGCAAACAGGATATGCAGGGAGCAGGACAGGGAACAACAGAGATATTTGTATTGCTTATTTCCCCTCCTTTTTTTTTTCCCTTCTTTTTGAATCTAGGGCTGGTGGCAGATGCTTTCATTCTCACAAACATTCACCTTCTTCAGCTTCACTCTGTTGATGAGGGTGATTTGGCACCTAGGCTGGGCCATGAGCAAGCCGTGGGGCTTTTTTGCATTCTCCATGTCAGGAGACACTGCTGTGGGCTGGAGCAGTTCTTGTTTCCCTTGTGGGAAGCAGGAGAAGGACTCATTCTATCCCACTCACCAATGTTACTCTGAAATGAAGATTTTTTCTAAAATTCCCTACTCCATCTTGTTGTTTCCTCTCCAGCCCATGAAAGCACCTTTGTAAAATGTTTGTCTGACCAGGTGAAAGAAATGAGTGTAGGATAAACACAGTCAATGGAAAAAGTAGTTTAAATTTTTTTTCTTTCGAGCAATTTACAGGCTGCTATACTTAAGAAAAGAATTATTGTTTTACTGTTGTTCTAACCAACTTGATTACCTAGAAGTTAGCAAGGAACATATGATATGTATTTAATCATAGCCTATATTCAGAAATATGCTAGTCATCTTTTTTCTTGATAGGCTGACATCTTACCCTTATCTTTAGTGTATTAGCTACCCCTTAAACCATTGGTTAGCTAATAGCCAAGTATGAAGTGTCCTACACACTCTTCAACTGATCTCTACCTACTAAATTTAGAGCAGATTGGAAGCAGGCAGATAAAGGAGTGAAACACTAGCACAAGGGAAACCTCACTGATGTCAAGGATACTCTGCTACACTGGGAGCTTCTGCTACTGGTAGTTATCCAGTGTTATGAGTTTTGAGAAAAATCAGGAATACTTCTACAGAGATTTAAGAAAAATTGAATCATTCTGAAGAAGCAAAATACTGTTGAGAGGTCACTGTCTTCTGGTGTACTTTCTATGATCTTGCCAGTCTCAGAAGGCTCTAGTTTCATGGGTAAGGTGTTGATACAAACACTTCTCATCTTAAAAAGATTAACCCCACCTTAAGAAAAAACAAATGTTCTCTCTCAGACCATTGTGATTTTAGAAGACATCTTAATAACTTCCACTATTCTCACAGATTTTATTATAAATACGGTATGTTAGGATACTTTTTGGACTAAAGACATGGAGCTCTCCTTATAAAACAAATAGGTTTTTGCAGATGCAACCCTTTGTTTGAGGGGCAGCAAAGAGGAGACAGCACTAAGTGCTTCTAGCCTGAAAGAGGTACTAAGGTAACTCTACTCCAGCCTGGACACAAACATTTGAAAAATGCACTCAGAAGAATTCTTATCTGTTACAGAAGACTCTCTAGTGGCTATATTATTCCCTGAAGTACTCCAGCATACGGATAATCTACTTGGCAATATTTTGTTATGCTGGACATGTGATATTTTAGTCTTTAACCAACTGTATATCTCTAGGGGAAATATAGGAAGAGCCTGTCCACACTCCAGAAATCAAGACCCCCAGTTTGTGAGAGGGTCACAGGAGCAGCCAAACTAATGCACATTCTCATTCCCATAAGCAGCATTTCTGACACGCTTTCTCACGATCTCCCCAGCAATCAGGCTTATTCTAAGAAATGCAGCAGCTCCACAGCTCCTCTGCAGACCGTGGTCGCTGTTCCCGCCGTACCTACCTGTGATGACAGCCTCAGCTGTAGCCATGTGCATGAGCGTGTTGTCACTTACTGGCCACTTGTCAGGAGAGAGCACCAGGTTCTCAAGCCCTCCGATTTCCTTCAGCTCCTGCTGGATTTTTGCTCCTAAGGCATTGTTTTCGCGGGAGAAATTGCGATAACCGAGAGCATCCCCTACCCCAGCCAGAACAAGTGCAGCCTTAAATTTATCCATGCCCAAGACACTTTCCACTTTCCTTTTGCCTGAGACAGCCACCGAATCTTGATCTTCCTTTGTTCCTTTGCCTTCAACTCAGCTCCCCCGACACTTTATATCAGCCATTGTGTCACACCAAGAGCCCTCTCTATAAGGCAAGGACTTCCTTTTCTGGCTCTGCAGATGCCATCTCTTGTCTGGGACCAGACAGAGAGGAAATATTTCATAACCCAGGGATTTTGCAGGGGCTTTGTTCAATGAAACTATAAGAGCGACCTGCAAAAGCCTCATTTCTGCAACACAGCTTAAAGCAAGCCAGGAGATCCTTAGCCCTACCCAGCCAAAGTAACTCTACACCCAGAAAAACAGATGCCTCCACAGGGGTGCTTATTTATCCAACAACATGTAAATTAATATTTTTTCTTCTGCCCGTTTCTGATATGCTGTCAGCCTCCCTCTCAGGGACCAGTCAGAAGTAAAGGCTATTATAAAAGCCGTTTTCCAGGCTTTGCACACTCTAGAAGGAGGGATTAAGCAGTAAGAAATCAAGTGAAATGCAGATAACCTCTCCCATTTCTAATTACATCCTATGGAGATATTTTGTTAACAGCTTTCTTGTTCTGTCCCACCTAGTACAAGAATGTTCTGCTAATTCACTGCACCCACGGATAAACACTGAACAAAACACCAACTTCAGTTCCATGCCTCTTACTCCCTGGCAAAGAGTGACTTTTTCCTAAAGCTGAGGTCAGTCCACACTTCGACTCTGGAAGGAAACTATTTTGAAAGATGTATTGAAATGGCATCCTGTGTCTAATAAAATCCTTAAGACTCACAAATTGATACTATTTTACAGACAGAAATAGAAATGTAAATATAAACATAGAGAGGTAAACAGAACGCATTGATTGACTTGACTGTAATTTTGATAACTGGTACCAGGGGAAAGGTGTTTGTTTTCTTTGATCTTTTTCAGAGGGCAGTACTGATTGCTATTCAGATGGAAAAGACCAGCAATGTAAGGGATGCATCATCCTAGCACCCAAACCAACAAGTTAATAAGCAATAAGTTAATCACGGTCTGAGTTACTGACCTGTGTAGAAATATCTCTGTACTTAATGGATTTTCAGGACACACAGAAGCATTGCCGTGCCTGCTCTACATTAGAAGAAATAAAGTGCCCAAATGGTGAAAGTAGCTTCTCTTAGTGTACTCTTGGTTCTAAAGATGGGAATTGGTTAACAGAAAAGGACTCTGAGAGTGTGTTTTCATTGCTAGAAAGTAACAGAGCCATGCTGAAAAAGCCAAAGGAAAAAAAAAAAAAGGAGAAAAAGAGGACAACTATGCTTTAGGGACCAGAGGATATGCAGGGACAAGTATCAGTGGGGCATGGCCAGCCTGTTCTAGGGCTGGCTTGCCACAAGTGGTGGATGCCAGCCCTGTGTGGGGCAGGGGGAACAAGCCTCACGTCCCACAACCAGGACATTTACGCAACACAGAGGTAACCTTAGAGTCACCCCTGCTCTGCAGGTTGCCTCACGTTCCACGTGTCTGAAAACAAACACTAAAAATGGAAAACCAAGGCCAGGGCAGCTTACAGAACACACCAGGCACAAGCACTGACGTTGACATCTCTGTTACTGGTCCATCCACCCCTCTGTGGCACACACCTGTTCTCTATTCCTGCATAGCATCACGGTTTGGAGGCATGTGGGCATTTGAACTTGCAAAGCAAGGACAGGAGGAATCACCTGCTGAGGCACTGTGGTGAGCTAGCAAGGGCCTCATCAGATGGAAGGCTCCTCCCTGAAAATGGGCAAAGCTATTCTTAGTTTTCCATTTATCTTTTTCTTCCGAATGTGGCTGGCAGTTGCACTGCCCTTTTGCCTCCCATAGACTTCATTCTGTAGCAACACAACACACTCAGCTGCTCAGAACACAGCCCAAATTAGGCATAAGGCTATTACAAAAACCCAGAGAAAATTTCAGAGAAGTTCTATTTTTCAACTCTGTAAAATAGAACATGCAGGGAAGACATTTTTATTTTGTTTTTTAATTACACATGATCTCCTTTTCATGTGGTACCTCCAGCTACTGTGAGCTTTCTGGGCGGAGGTAGGCTAGATACACTAAACTACTCCTACTCCCCATAAAGGAGACAATTGCTAGTAAAATATACCTACATGTCTTAAACAGAGATAAAATACATTACTTCCATGAGGTGTTGGGTAACTATTCACAATAGGAAAAAAAGGAGAAGACCTGAGCAGAGCTAGCAAAACTATTTGGTAAATCATATTAAAATGCATCTTGGGTGTCTTTTCATTAGTGTACATATGACAGCTTTCAGATGGGGAGAATCCCTAAAAAAAGGAATGGGAAGGCAGGACATAGAAAAGGCTTGTCTGTGTTGGTGGCAACACACTGTTGTTTCAGCTCAACTGCATTTGGAACCCGAGGTGAGAACATGAAAGCAGCCTTTGGCAAATGTGGCTCCTGTGCCTCCTCCAGTAGAGGGAAGTGCATGGATGGGCTCCAGGCCCTGGCAGAGCCTGTGCACGCGGCAGGCACTGAGCTCTGCTCCAAACCAAGGAACTGGCAAACGGAGCTGGACTGATGCTGGCTCGACACAAACCCTGTTTAGGTTAAAAGAGGACTGCCCCCCAAATGTTTCCTTCCACCATGACTGAGTCAGTGATCCTTTGCCATTAAAAGACACTTGGCAGAGAAATGCTCTTGTTTCCAAGTTCACCCATCCAAAGGATGCAGAGCCATATCCTGGAAAAGTAAGTTGATGCCAGGTGGGTGCCAGACTTCTGTTAGACCTGTCTTTTTACAGCTCTTGAAGTGAAGGATTTTACTTGAGCATCAGATCATTCCTTTAAAACAAATTCATTGAGATCCGGGAAAAAATAAACTGGTTTTACTCAATTCTTAAACAATGAAGATGAATTATTTCCATACAGCTTTACACCACTGCCTTGAAGGAAAAAGATCCTTTACCACAGGATGGAGTTCTTTACTGTCTTGACAGAAGGCTGAGACCGTGACATGAAACCTATAGGGTTTGCTAAACAATAGTTAACTGCTGGGAAAAGGAGGCACAAAAAACCCCCCCATGGGAATTGGTCAAATATGTGCACCAATAAGAGGAAGTATCCCAATACTCAATCAAAATGTAAATGCCCCTGAGTTTCCCCAGCACTTCTCATGAAGAGGTGAACATTGACCCACTTGTCTGAAATGGAGTATGTTCTGTAGTGGCAGCTGCAGTTGCAGATGTGGTTGTAGAGGCAGCTGCAGTTGCAGATCCCTCTGTCAACAGTTTAGAACAAAAAAGTTAATTTTAGAGGTGTGTCACCTAGTTCTACCCAGCACACAGCAGAAAATAAAAAGTTCAGAAAACATGTTTTGCTGAACAGGTTTGTGGTTGTAAAACATGACACTTTTTTCAGAAGGGCTGTACCTTTTGGTGAGTGAGATGCTGGCTGGCATCAGCTGAGGGAAGTTACTGGTGCTGACACTGTAAAGAAAACAGGCTTGCCGTGGTTGAACTATCAACACCTGCAGCTTCACTATCACAGGAAAAGACAAAACTTGTGCAACACCAAAGCAGCCCATGGTTGGTGAAAGCACTGGACAAGGATGGCAGCTGGGTGAAGATAGAGGACAACTTATTTATTTTGACTTGAACTTTCAGAAGAGAATTCACGATAGGTGAATGCATAACTCTGAAGGTCTTTGCACAGATTTCTGAGTATGCTGCTTCTCCAACAGAGCTCAGAGCTAGGACTGAGCAATTCTTTCCTGCAATTACAGCTCCCACTGCCAGCACAAACGAATGACACAAATTGTGGAGAGTCTGGTGACCAGCAGATCCATGCAGTGAATACAGTACTGCAGCTAAACATGTCAAGCCTCTTAAAAGCTTAACGGTGAGGTGACACAGATGACCAAACCAAATATTTATTAAGGCCATTTAAAAATTAATGAGTTACATCCTTACCCCTTCTGGCTGGTGGGGTAGTAACACAAGAACCTAATAAATGAACCAGAAAACAACAACAAAAAAAATCCCACTAGACCAAGACTTCCAAAGCAGAAAACTGACAAGAACCATACAGACATCTCACATGACTGACTTCAATCCTTTAACAGTCCATTTATTCCTTTTTCCAGTGCCAAAAAATATACACACATGTACAGCTTACTCAGCAGCAAATCTCCCAGGTGCATTGAATGAGCAGATGCCTGCAGGTTTGCTCTCCTTGGCATGAGACACATGATAAATTACGTTTAAATTTAGAATTGGCAAGTACAAATCCTATGGCTCAGTTTCAAACCAAACAACTTGGCACCAAGTTTAAAAATACATACAGCATATCTGTGAAGTAATACTGTATGCACTGAACAACTTGAAGACATCTGTACCATTTAGGATTATAAATTGAGCAGCCTAGGTGTTACCACTGTATCAGCTTACTTAAAATGGAAGTAAGAGTACCCTGTAAAGTGAAACTGCGGACAACAGCAAATGATCAAAATGTGTAAGAAACTTGTAAGGTGAAAGCAGTTTATTTGCATTTTTTATGACTGTTCAAGTGTGAAGGTGTTACTTCATATAGGAATGTAAAAATCACATGTGGTTTAAAATGGGTAGAGGACCAGGAAGAAGAAAAGAAAAAGCGTAGCAAACCTCAAAACCTGGCTCACAAGGATCAACTACTATCACTGGAGTATTTTTCCCAGTCTTCCACTATCACCCATGAAGGATTCCCCCAGGAATGAGATTTAAGAGTGTGTGTGTATATATACACACACTGAATCCTGGGCTAAGCATCCCTTCCTTCTTGCTCTGATTAACAAGGAAAAAACCTTCAACCCACATGCATTTTTTTTATGCTCTATTTATTCTAAAAGGTAGAAGGGTCATCAGAATGATTTGATGGAGCTCTCATCACGAGCAAATGTTTCACAAGCTGTAGTGCTATGAAACTTCAGTTACATCACATACCAACAGATTAAGCTACTTCTGGTCAGTTATATTTTATCTATATATTTTAAATGGCAGTTGTGTGAGTAACAAGCATTCCACTGCTTCTGGCTAGTAAATGCACTCGATGCTGCAAGATGTTAGACATTCTGCAAAGCCTGTGGAACAGATATAGAAATGGCTTCTTTTGGGGAGGAGGTGTAGATAAATCAAAAGCAGTACTAAGAGTATAACTGCTTCTAGCTCTCAGCTGACTTCTGTAGAATACCTGGAGTTACACAAATGCCCTTCTAAAAGGATGCAGTCAGAAAGCAGCAATTTGGCAGAACCTCAGTGGGTAACTGCACAGGAGTGCCAGACAGCAGCGGGCTCAGACGCTGACACCTGGTGGCTGTTTGGCCAGGGCTGACACTCACAAAAAGAGACAAATATTCATAACAAATCACTCACGGGGCATTGTAACTCGCCTGCAAGGCTCTTACTAAGTGAAAAAATCACTGATTTGTTCCAATTTTCCCTCCTCTTGGTTTTAAAATGCCATGCACAACTGAAATTCTAGCAAGTGGAAGAACAAAGGCAGTCTCTGTATGCAGCATGTACACTTGTCCTTGCACGTTGTGTTGACATAATGCTCGTCTGAAACTCTAAATATTAGAGTTTAAGAGAATATTGTAAGCTTTTATACCCTGGCAACTATAAAATAAAAGAGTCTGCTGTCATGCAACACTTCAACGATCCAAACAGATATATTTATATCACTTAATGCACTATTTTCCCCAAAATTCTTGCATCTATTCAGCCTTAAATACAGAAAATATATTGATCATAACTGTACATACTCTCTAGCAACTCTTCATTTTAACAGACTTTTACAGTGGCTATGACAAACTCATTTTGATGAGGTAGCATTTGCAAGAGCCCTGTGCGAAGACACGCTGAATAGTTTCTGGTAAAACTTTTGTGCTTAGACATCAGAAGACACTGATGAGAAACAGAAGACTGACACCACTGTGCACTTCATAATCAGTGGCTGGCAAAAGGGGAAAAACAAGTGACTGAAAAACTTAGATTTGGTGAAAACTGGTCCAATTTCACCAGCTTTGAGATCACTGAAACTGCACTAATTTGCTTTTTAATCTCCTTAAATATAATTGAATGCACAACACATTCACAGGTATGAACACTTGTAATCATTAAGTCTCCTTACCCTTAACTCTTTCTCCACCATGGAAGCCAAGTAGTTAAGTCTTTGGGCTTACTCACATCTATTTTCTGTGAGAAGTGCCAGGAAATGAATTTACAACTATGTTGCATTTAGCTAGAATTTATGATATGTTTCAAGCTACAAATAAAATCCATGTTCCACCAGTTCATTATTAAAAATAAATAAAACACATAATTGAAGACTGAATGATGATACCTAAACATGAATTACAGAAGCATCTTTGGTTGTTTAATGTCTGCTTTAAATGGTAACTAAAAAAAGCTGGAGTTGCAACACAGCACAGAGCAGCAGCCTGTCCTCAGCAATGCTATTGTTCCATGTCCAAGCACTTCAAGAAGAAAAATGAGGAAGTCAAATTCACTGGGAGAGAGAAAAAGGCTGGATGTAATCACTGTACACATCTAGGATGTGAAAATACAAATTTAACATTTTGGCAATAAGTTAAAAACAGAAAAAGCATACGTTCATTTGTTTGGGTTTTTTTACAATTCTGTATTGAGACAGATCCACAGAACTAACTTTTATAAAAATACAACATACTACATAAGTTTTATTTATGGGTTTAATTTATATACCACAAATACTGCTTTTAATATAAGTACAATATAATACATTTTTATTTATGTAACTGCTGGTGTTCACTTTGGATTATGAACTGAATGGCATGCTGTGCTGTCAAAACTTTAATAAAATGGCCTCTATTTAAACTTCTCCAAAGTATAAAATCATGCAAAATCTACATCCTATATGATACAACCAGTACAATAATTGAAGCCAATAGCCTACAAACAGCTTGGATCTTCTGACTTTGTTCTTGAAGTGTCCACACGTCCGTCATCATTTTCTTCAGGCAGAAAGGAGGAATTGCAGTTTTGTCTGCAGAATGTCATCATGACCACTTAAACCAGCACCAAAGTGCAGTTATCAGCTAACAAATCTTCATTTCCCACTGCAGTTCATTTAGTCCAGATTAACCAATCTGGGGTTAGGAAGTTTTATGTTTTCCTCCTGTGACTACTGGTCGTGCATATTCCACAAAATCATCTATTAGAACAGGCCATGCTCCTACAGAGAAATCAAGCAATTGAGAAATTAGGCAACCATTACCAGCAGTGAACTGGTGTAGTCTACAAAGGATTAGAAGCTTATCTTGACATTTCTGGCCTTGTCTAGCATTAACAGGCACAACAAGATAAAATACTTGAAAAAAACCACCTAACTAATGAATTCCACATTAGAATCTCTTCTTTCAGCAATAGTTCTTAAGACAACCAAAATGTATTTAAAACACAGAACTCCACAGTAGAGCTATAAACATTAGCTGATAGCATAACCATGGCATTCTTATTATAGCCATTCATATCTCAGGACTTATTTCTGCACACATTCCAAAACTACATTTAGGGTAACAAAAATTTTGTACAAACCATTGTTTCACTCAGAGGTCTGTAGCACAACACATTCAAATAATGTGCTCTATCATGGTGTGACTCTATCTTTACCCCTGTTTTCAAATTACAGCAAACCAGTCAACCTTCTTATCACTATTACTATTTTGGCAGTAAGTATGACACTGTATTGGCAGCTGAAACTATAAGGGTAAACAAATTAGGACACAAGGTAACAACATGTTCTCTTGTTCATTTATAGCAGTATTTTAATTCTGCTGTACCAATTTTTGAAGACATTCAGGTACTGCTTACCTTCTTCATCATAGTTGGACATATCATCTGCAATCATATTTCCAAAATCTAACAAAAGATTCCAAGTATCTTTTGGAATTGATCTCTTATGATGTTCCTGTACAGAGGAATAACAGTATGTTCAGTCCAAACTACTTTCAAATTCCATAGCAGTATTTTATATTGACATGTTCCAAAATACACCTATTTCAAACATTTCTTCACCTTCTTTATCTTAAAAAAAAAAACAACAAAAATAAATCCATCTGAAAGACTTCCTGCTTCTTTCTTAGGTTGAAATCTTTGAATTTAAATATTTCTTCTCAACTAAACTTGCAGATTAAATATTTCTTCTAAAGTAACACACTTTAATACCAGGATGTAGCTTGCAGATTTTTCTTCAGTTGCATCTACAGATCTGAATTTGGATGTCTTACAGTGTACTGAGGCAGTTAAAACATGAAATGCTTTCAAAAGCCCTCTTGATGAAATTGGTACATTTTTCAATGATTCAAATAAATATAATACCAAAAAATTTAGAAAAAAATACAAAAAAATATTTCAGAAAGTGTACACCTTCCCTACTAAGCACTGGGGGACAAAAATGCACAAAGATTTTTTATTTCTTCTTAACTACAGATAAAAAGATAAAATGAAGAAAATCAAGATAAATTATATATTATGTAACTTCATTTTTTATAATTATATAGACATGCAAATGTAGAAACATGGATGAGAAACATGAATTGGGTCTTTTACAAGAATATTTTTGAATTTCTAAGATTTAACTTATGCATCTTTACTTCACTGCCCACAGAACTGCATTAGTAATAAGGAAACTGTCAAGATCAGTTCACTACTATTAGCTAAAAAAATTAATCAGCCTAATTACTCAGGCAAAAAAATTTGTGGAAAATGGAAAGTCTCTTAAATTCTGGTATGACTGATTTAAAAAGACCGAGTTTATGCACCAGTACTACCAAAGGCAGAGCATGGTAAAATACACGCTTGACAATAATCACAGCTGTCTTGAGAATCAGCAGCACCAGTTCCATCTACAATCATGGCTCCCTTTCATGCAGAAACTTTCCTAAGTAGGAGGATTCAGGAATAAGCAAGCAGAACACTCTATCACTTTGCTGCATCTTTTTGCATTATTCTAAATTAGAAAGCCATAAAGAGAAGATTTAATTTGGCTTGATTTGAGAGTATTTTATATCAGTTTTCAAAAAGGAAAAAGTCAGAAGGAAGTATAGAGATATCCCATCTTTCTGTTATTGGAAGCACACAGCCAACAAAAGCCAGACTACTGTGGAATAAGATAGGCAGTAAGGAATAAAGTATGTACTTACCAACAAAAATTTATTCCAGAGATCTAAAAATTTAAACCTTCCTGACAAGACTAAATTCCAGTATGCAATTGCCATTTCGAGATCTGCAAGAGATAAAGCAACACGTAAATATTGCAGTACATTATAAGCAATAAACCCCTTCTGGTTAAACTATTAATACTACATCTAGTATATTATAAAACAACTAAAAAACACTCTTTCAAAATCACTAAAAAAACCTATAAGGAATTGTTTTCTACTCTCCCTGACCCACAAGGTAGAAGACAAACAGTAACAGAATAGATTTTGTATTGAATATCAAAGTCAATAAAACTAAAATATTTTTTGTTACCATCCACCAATGCCAGATTAAAGCTACTTTCAATCTACAGAAACAGAACAGTTAATGATAAATCTCTCTGCAAATTAAAAGAAAAATGTATACATACATGCACAAACATAGGAGATATTGATTAAAAAACATTTAAATCCACAGATCTCAACACCTCTTAATTTATCACATTTTGGACACACTTGACTTTGAAGGGAATTTAAGGGCATGAGGGGAAGAAAAAAAGCCATTTATCTGTGGTATTCTCCCTTACAGCAATAATTCTGGCATCATTAAGTGGACAAACAGCTACATCCAGTACTGAAAATACAAGTCCAAGAAATCAGCCTTATTTTGCATCGTGACCAGTGATCTGAGAGCAGGGGTCAAGGAAGATGCAGCACTGCCACATATTCCAGCAGAAAGGCAGAAGCAACATTAGATGCAGCTTTAGGGTAGAAAAGATGCTTCCCTGAAGGCCTGTTTTCATCCTCAGCAGCTCACAATACCTAATGGCTTTGGTGCTTGCACTAAGTACATGAAAACTACTAGGCAACCATAAAATAAGGCACAGCCTTTCTGAAACCACAGAAATATTTCAGCTTGTGCTTTCAGTAAAAACAAAGTGTAAACAGAAGATGAAGCTTAAGAGAAAGTACTGTGATAGCACATAAAACAGAAGCTCAACCTGCATCTACAAGAAGAATGGTTTTTGAAATTGTACATATCACACTACAAACCAAAGGACAATGTCACCTGAAATCAAGCTTCACATCTGAGAGAGATGTTCCAGATTTTAACACAGCCTTGTGCCTAGAGTCCCTGTTTCAGACAGGGCTGGGCCCTGGATGAAGTGCAGCAGTTAAGATGCAGAGAAATGCAATATGCCTCTCACCTATCTACACAGGGACAGGGCTGCCAGTGTTTGTCCTAATATGATCAGTGCTATTGAGCACAGAACTTGAATTATGCTCTAATAAACTTCCTTCAACTCTTCCTGTCTATGCCACCACACTCATTTTTCACAAAAAATATGAGGAAGAGGGTAATTAATAGCATTACTTGCTGCTTAGATATCCAGATTAATTATTATTCGTTGTCCCAAATTAAAGTAAAAAAAAAATGAAAAAGGAGAAATCTAATAGTTTCTAAATTTCACTGTGAAGTAACTGGCTTAGATCCCACTCACTCAGGCTTCTTTATGAAGACTCAAGCTCTCCAAGCAAACCTTGCAAATCTTTCACGTGATAACTTTAAGAAAAATGCACTTTGGAGAAATAACACCTTAATAGCTGAAAAGTTTGTACTTCTGATGGAAATGTTCCTTGGAAAAAGGAAGAAAGTACAGATAGGGAAACAAAGATGATTAAAGGTACCACAAAAGAAGAGGTAAAAGGGAAAGAAGAGAGACCACTTCCTTGGTTTTTGTCAAAGTCAGTATTATGTTAAGGTGATTACTGCAAAATTGTGTTTAACACAATGCACGTGAAATTCTGTCTTAAGCTGAGACTTGAGGGACACTGTGTACACGTGTCTGCCAGTGAATTCTCCTGCACAAAAATACAGAAGTTATTTGCTATAACATATGAAAAATGCATATCCCACTGATGATGCTGCTCTGTAGTGGATCAAACAGGTCCACACTGGTGGTACTCTTCCCAGCAGGCACAAGGAGGAAAGTTCTCATTTCAGTAAAATTTGCTAAAGAGGGAAAGAAAAAAAGTCCATCTTTCTCATCTGGTTCAGTGTAATCCCACAAAGCCATCAACTAACGCAAGTGTTATCTGAACACAAGGGTAGAGATAGATGGGACTATCACTTTTGGTAGTGAAAGTGCCAGTTTTTGCAGCCTGCAAGTACATGAGCAAACTAGGCCTTCAGGTCTGCCACAATCTCAGGGGATATGCCTACGCTTCTGTCTGAAGACAATTCCCTATCGAGGTGGAAAAATCTGGCATTGGAGAACAGAAAAAGTGGATTTTTCTGCTTTAAAGGGAAGACCTAGTTAGAGAGTTCAAAATCTACATTAGCATGCTGACAGTAGTATCAATAAACAGTACTGCTGTGGATCTGCTACAATTAGTGCTGCACTGATAGATACTGAAAAAAGAGAAAAGCCCTTATGCCATTAGGGTTCTGCATCCCCACAGGAAGATGCTTTTGTAAGGCAAAAATTCCTCAGGCAGAATTAGGAATACCTCTTTCAATGCTGTATAGATACAAAGGCATCATTACAATAAGAATCAAACTACAACTATAAAATATGCTGGGTTCTTTATACCAAAATATATGCTACCCACATTATAGACCAATAATGTAACCTTAATAAACAGATGCATGGATCTCTGAAAACACCTAGACAAGGATCAGTTTAAAAGAGACTTCATTGCTAACATCCATTTTCATATCCAAAGCATGAAATTGCTAAAAGGTTGAAGAACATCATAAAAATACCACATCATATACTGTACATTATATAGTTTGAGCTTTCAACCCAGAAATATTTTTAGTATCGCTATCTAGTGAGAGCTGTATGTCATGCAGACCCTTAAACTATCAGCTTTTCTCAATCAGAAATAGTATTTTGCATGCAGCATGATCTATCCTCCCACATTAAAACCTCATTCTAAACTGGCTTTTAAAAAAACCTTAGCCTCTTCTATCCTGATTGAACAGAACAGTGATAACAAACAGCACAATTAATGCAGAAGAAGAAATACAGCCTGTGTCTACTTTTAAGATTTGACCAAATCTTGTTAAGAAAAAAAAAATTAGATTGCTGTATGAAAAAAATAAGAATCAAATTAAGTTCCTCATGCTATGATTTTGGACCAGGGCAATGAGGTCATTGCACACTAGAAATTAAGGAAGTGTAAAAACAAAAAGAGAAATCAACAGACAGCAAGGAATTGGCTGGAGAGCAGGATTTCTGAGGAACATGAAATGCAGCTGATTTACACCTGCTGTGCCAAAAACCACCCTCTGGGACTGCAGCACTCACTTGTCATCCTCTGCCAAACAGCTTTCTAGCTCTCAGTCTGCTCTACCACCAAGACCTGTTCATGCACTCATGTTTGAAATGGAGAGAATATTATCACTATTTCACCTGAATTACTAGTATAGCTTTTCAACACTGTGCTGAACTGATGCACAGGTAAGAACAACAGAAGCTGGTGTCAATCTGTCTCAACAACAGGACTATTATACCTGCCTGACCAATAAGCATCAAGTGAAAACTTGCAAGATTCAGTGATTTAATAAATTCCTTGTTTCTTCCTTTCTGTATGATTTTTAAGAGTCTTCTTTGGCCTCCAAATTGCTAAGAACACAGACACAAGAATTAGTTTCTTCTTTCCTAATGACCAAAATAACAAGAATATACCATGAGGATTAAACCTAAAAACACGTAATTGAATTGTCAAAAGCTTAGAGCAAAATAGGCTGTAGTTGCAACTGGAAGCTCCCCCACAGAAGATAGGCAGAAGAGGAAAGAACAAGTTAAGGGGGGGGGGGGGGGGTGATACAAATACAGATCATGGCTAAACTCAGGATCTAGCTGAGCTGGATCCACTCATCCCTGCAAAGACATCAGCAAGGAGCTTCCCAGTGGCCTGTGATAGGGGACAGATAATGCAGAGTCAGGCTTAAGTGCCTGTGGTGGGCAGAAGGAATGGTAAAGCACAGCACAGGGATTTCAGAGGAGCACTGCAGGAGCCCAGCAGGGTCTGGCTGTGCTCATTGGCTCTGTCTCAGCACCTGCCACACTGAAGCAGCCTGATTCCATGCAGAACCCTTCACATTTATCTGTTTATCACCTTAAGCACAAAAACAGATGAACTGCTTTGGAATGCAAGTTAGACTTAGGAGATGACTTTCAGAACACCAGTTTGAGTGCAGCCTAATGAACCTGATTGTAGCCTGTTCAAAAATCCTTTTGCCTCTTTACAAATCTCTCCATGTACCATTCAGATAAATGACAACAGAAGGCCTAAAGTTGACTGGATATTCATTTCCCAAGCATGAGTAAAAGACTCAATGAGGCATTAATAGAACTGGCAGTTAAGCCACACCTTTACTGATCAAAAAACCTCTTCTATACTAAAGTTTCCCTTAAACTGCTGGCATTTTCAACATGGAAAATGTGAACAAAAAAAAAGCAAGAACCATACACACAAACCAAGGTCACTGGAACACCTAAGATACAGCATTTACAGACCTCTTAGAAAATAAATATAAAATTCATGTATAGACTTCACTCAACTTCTTCCATGTACTCACTCCTACAAACTGCCTATGAATCCAATTCTTCATTGAAAGGGGAGAACATCTCGATAACTAGCTTGGGAGGAGAGCAGGAGTAAAAAAAGAACACAGAACAGAAAGAAAAAATATCCTTTCCTAATGTCTAAAGATCTCTTCAGAGAATCTTGAGATACTGCTATGATAAAAGCCAAGCTGATGTTGCTTCAATTAAAAAGAGTACATTATACTCATCTGCTTATAGGAGAGGAAACCTCCTTGAAGTCCACATACCGGATGCAAAGATAGTCATTCTTCTGGTCTTGAGGTAATATCTGATTCAAGTCTGAATGCCCTCCTCATCTTTCATCTCTTGCTTGATCCCAGGAAACTGGCAGAGAGAAGGAAGCACAACCTTTTGAGCCAGCAGGCAGATGAAGGGATCACAAAGAAGTGATGAAGGACCCAATCGGCTTTTTGTTTCCATGTTGGAAGGTGAAGACCATGAAAGAATGCATTAAGCTCCTCCCTGGGGCTGAAACAAACTGTAACAAACTCCTGAGCATGTCTTTTTGGGGCTCAAAGGGAGACCCAGTAAGAGAATCAAAGCAAGTATCAGATTCAAAAAACAACCAACCAAAAAAAAAAAAAAAAAAAAAAAAAAAAAGAGAGCTAAGGCCTTGTGTAGAAAGCGCCCTTAGAAATCTGAACTGCTCTGTAGACATGACAAAAGACCTATAATCCTATTCTTTAATACACTTACCAACAAGAGCTACGATACAAAATTTCACTCAGACTGCAATAGAAAAGCTGAACCTTGAGAGTAGAATGCAAGATAAACCTCTCCTAATCTACACTGTGCAAAAATTTAAGATTTATTGCACTTTATACAGTAGTAAGAACATGAGAAAGCAGATTAAAGACAGAATCATACTTATCCTTAATTATTTTTAAAGTCTCCTGGCAAACCAGATAACTTGATAAACTGCACCTTCAGAATATAAAGACAAAACGCAAATCAAGTTTAATATATCTAAATATTATGTACTCCAGGTCCAACACACAGCCATTGAGATGGCACTGCTGTGCTCAGAGTTGGCTGGTTTTTTTCCTTAATTCTGTCCACCACTTTCAGAGTCACAGTTTTAACAGTCATAAGCATCCATTGTCTTCTTGGATAATGATCAAATCTATTCAGATGTATTTGAAAGACAATCATTGGGTGCTTAGTAACAGTCATCAGAACATCATTTTCTGCTTCAAGATCATCATGGCAGATCCTATACACTGAGCTTTTGCCTCCTGCATTGCACTCCTTACCCAAGATATCACCCTGGGGCACTGCTACTACTGTCACTTCTTCCAACAGCACGTGCCCAGGCTGGAGCATTCCACCTGGCAATACTGAGCTAACAAAAGTAAATGCAAACATCGGAGTTGGATGAGACCACAGCAACAGAAGTCCTGCAGATACAAGGAGAAATAAAAATTCCCTACTGTCACCACATGAACTGTGGAAAAAAGACTCCTATAAAAGGCAGTCCTATTTCTAGGAATGAGTATCGGTGTACTGAATTCTGTGTCTATTTTAGGGCATGACAGAACAGATGTAACTTAGTTTATTGGAGAGGATTTCTTCCCATCTAATTATATAATAGCAGAATTTCTTGCATTGGTTTTGAGGGGAAGTGGAGAAGAAGAAATTAAAAAGCAAGGGAAGACAGGCTAGTCCAAAAATAGATAAAACACAGAACTACATGCACACTCCTACTCTCCAAGACCACTTTACTGGAGCAAAACCCCCTCTGAATTATGAAGACAGCTGTGTCAGGTATCATCTAAATTCTTCTATCACCAAAAAAACTTATAAGAAGGGCTTCTGTGCCTTCCCACTCCCCATCTTACAAATGGCAGCTGGTGTGGTAAAAGATACTGTGTCCCACTGATAACTCCAGAAAGTATGGGACACTCACGAGATTTTTTTCCAAGCTATGCTCCAAGCAAAAAAGATCCAATGAAAACTGACAGTGATTTCAGAAAAAAAAACTTTTAGAAATTCCATCTTCAAGCACTGCTGCCCAGAGTGAAACCAGATACAGTGAAATTCACCTCAGTGTGCTGAAGCAATCTCAAACTCTGACCATGTTTGAAACTTCACAGTGGTCAAAGAAGTTCTGGAAGAACCTCAGGCATTCCCTGCCAAACTGGGAGAAAGTAACTCATCCAAGAGGGTCAGTCCCGAGTCTAACACCCAATACTTCAGTAACTCAGATGATAACAAAGAAAACTATTAAATTTGCAACTTAGACAAAACCTGAAAAAAGTCTAACACGACAGAAGACAGGATTAGGATTCAAAATTATTTGGACAAATTGGAAAATCATGTGGAAGAAAGTAAGAAAGATTTCATTAAAGAGAAGTGCAAAGTCATAGTGCTAGTGGGAGTAATCGACTGCAGAAATATCAGATCAGAAAGATCAGACTCAACTGGGTACATTGCAGTGCTGCAGAAACCCAATAGTAAAATAGACTGCAAACTGCAGACAGTATCAAACTTCAGCAAACTCAAAAGGATGCAAAACCAGAAGTAAAATACTTAAGACACATGGCTGGTTATCTGGCTTGTTCGGATATTACATGACAAGAGAAAATTAGGTCAATTTGATTGCAAAGGAAATGAGAGTTGGAAGACAAAATTCCAGTATCAGAGAGCTAGGCAATGAAATTTATCAGGGTAGTTGGTTTTACTCAGTCCAGAAACTAAATGAAGACACATACATAATACCAACTATGTAAGAAGTCGTTACTCACTCTAAAAAAATGCATTCTGCATATTTGCTTTGGCTGGTTAAAGTATAAACTGGAAAATTCAGAAACAGAAATTTAACTTATATACTAGAAAAAGAAAAAAATATCTAACAATAGATTTAAGCAAACATGGACAAAGATGTATGAAACCTGCCATCAAAAATTTAAGATTATATTTTGTGAAGGCAATGGCTCTCAAACTTGTTCAGCCAGAGGACCAGTACAAATCAAACCCCAAATCTTATTAATAACTACTGAAACTGAAGAGGCAATTTAGTATATATTGTAGCATACCACAGAGCATTATTTGTTTAGAAAAGTGTGTACAAGAATTGGTTTTGGTAGATGCTGACCCCATCTAACATAAGGGAATACATTATCTAAGTATTTCTCTACCTTTTAAATTTAAAGACCACCTGGCATATTAAAAAGGAACCCATAAATCACTATTTCCTGGTGTTTTTCAGAGGAGAGGAGACAATAAATAAAGTAGTAACTACTGCATATCACTTCTTAAAAGGGCAGATACAGATTTAAAGAAAAGTAATCTGAAATGATGGAGCAGTGAACATGACTCATAACCAAAGCATTGCTGCTTGAACATTTTAAAGATTTTTCACTCATTTCTTATGGTTTCAATATGCTAAGATAACAAGAAAGAAAAAAACATTTAAAGTAATAGTGTAAGTCAGTCTGCCTATCACAGACTATTTTCTGGTAAGCTCCAGTCTCAAGAGTTATTTCTTTAAAAATATTAAAAAAAAAAGAAGCCCTAGCACTTAGCCTGAAGGACCCAACAGAACGAGTTTAATCACATTTTCTTTTATAAAAGGTTTCTATTAACAATCTGCTAAGAATATGAATTTCTCATTTGTCACTGGCACTATGCCAAACTTGGTTAGTTTTCAAATAGGCACATTTATAGTTTATGTGTATATCCAAGAATTAAACAATATTCTTTTAGCCTAAAGATCAGTCCCCTAACCAATTACCAGCCTAATAAGAAAAAGCACTGAATACTTCAGACCCTAGAAAAATACTGAATAAAAAGAAGTACTGGAAAACAAGTCAGTTTCCTCCTCACATCAAATAAACAGTACATTCAGTTCCAAATCTGGATTGTGCTGCTTCCCCTCATCCACTACTCACAGAGGCTTAGGTGAAAAGCTTTTGAAATATAAAAAATGAGTGTCATGTTGGAATGACCCAATTAAAACAGGAAGCTATCTGTAATACTTCTTTAGGTATCCCAAAAATTCCAACTTCAGCTGTCACTGACTTAAGTTTCCTGCAATTTGGAAGTACTAAGCTTTGTTAATGAAGACTAGCTAAGGGACAGAATCCTAACCAACCTCACAGAGTCACTACTAGACTTCATTTTCATGTCAGCAAAAGTGGCATGTGAGCCATGAGAGAGTGACAGATGGAATGAAAAACAGAACTGGTGAAAAATAATGAAGAAAAACAAACTGGCTAAAAGTTGTCCATAGTTAAAAAAAAAAAAAAAAGAAAAAAGGAGACACCAGGAAAGACAATAGAGATTATTCAAAATCAAGAATGTGGAACAGACACACCTGGTTGACGTCTAAATTGATATTCTGCTCTCCTAACAGTTCTTGAGAAAAACATTTATCAGCTTTCCAAGTAACTTAGACACAGATTTAAAGTGGCTATGCTAAAAAAAGCAAAAAACCCAAAGCCCTAAAAAAACCAACAAACCACTTCCTCTCACACACGGCACAAAGAACAGGGATGATGGTACAGTGCTGTTCTATATACAAATCATTACTTCCTCCCTACACGGGATCTTCTGAAAGTGGACATAAATTTGAGAAGAGTAGACTTCATCTTACTGCTTTTTTCATCTATTCACAAGCTAGAACTTCTTGATTTGAAGAAAAAAACTGAATTTAAATGATGTATCAGTTTTACTTCAGCAATATGAGGCATGGATTGGGAAAAAGCTCAAACTTTATGAAGAATAATAGTTTAATGCTATATAACCTATGCCTATTTGTACTCACTAGTTTTAAACCAAGTCCATAATACCCTTTCTCTAAACTTTACATAAAAACTGAGCTAAAACTAAAGATTTTAAGGAGAACAGTAACTTGTGCCCAATTTTCTCCCTCTTTCTGAGCTGATATGGACATCTTGTTCCAGTAGTTCTTAACACACAGAGCTCACTAGCTCAGTATTTAAAAAAAAAATAAAATTTGACAGGTCTCAAAGAACTGCAGGAACTTCATTTGACAAGTGAACAGAGAATGTCAATACTAGCAGAGAACCCCATTAAATTATCTGTACCAAGGGGATGTGAATAAGAGATTAAATGAAAGAAGATGGGAAAGAGAAGTCAGTGAAAGAAATCAATAAAGAGTTTACTACACAATTGTCAATGAGAATATTGTAGTACTGGAAACATTTGGAAGACTTCACTGACTGCAGACATTTTCTCTTTTTTTCTACTTACCTAGACCTTTTTGTCCAGGATTTTTAGCAAAGTTAAAAGTAAACTGATAAAAATCTTTGAACTTTGCTGGATCCTTTAGCTCTTGTTCCAGCCTTGGCAATAGAGCTTTTAGCTTTTCTGTGGTGTCACACCTGTTCAAAAGAGATTACATTATTTGCATATATTTAAAATTTCTTCCTACTTTCCCCCACCTTTTTTATGGTTTATTTTAAGAGAAAAACCAAACAGTGGTTAAAACAAAAGTTATTATCTTTGTGGATATCATTCTGAAAAATATAAATGCTCATGTGCCTTTACTAAAGAATTTTAAGTGGAACATTGTATACAGGCATCCTTTAGCTACACAATGCAAACAGGATTTAGTGGTTTAACTACTTTTCTATCTCTTGCTGAATTTCTGAACAGATGATATTTTGCTCCTAAAGAACACCCAACCCTCACTGAACTCTGTTATTCCTTCCCCTGAGACAGACGCTGTAACACAAGTGTGCGGTTTTGCTTTAATCTAGATAGACAATGCTTATTCCCTACTCTCCTGAATAAAGAGCTTCACACTACATTTTTTACAGTTCATCTCAACATTTGAGTACTTTCCAACTAAAGGAAGTATTATTTGCAGTCATTCTCTCCCCATCATAGAACAACTGAGAATAAAACTGAGGAACAAAATAAGCCTTGAATGATAGCCTGAAGTCTGGCAAACTATTCAACAGCCTGACACAGGTAAGCTAAGACAGAATCAAGTTACTGAAATTCTAACAGAAACACACCCCTGAATAACACCACCAAAGCATTTTCAGTGAAAACACCTGAGCTGAGAAGTCACACTTTTAAAAGGGAAAATGTTTCTGCCACAACAAGGCGTCAAATGAATACTGAAGGTTTACAAGGACATAACCAATATCTTGAATTGTACCTACAAACTCAAAGTGAAGCAAAAGGTTTTCAAAAGAAGCAGTATCACAACTAACACTGTGTATCTGAAAGTTACCCATAGTTAAATGTTTATTTATTCTAAAGATTCGAGAATACTTCTTAAAGGATGGGTAACTATAACAACCTCCATAAACCACAAATGCAGTTTTAAATGTCTTGCATGGTACAGATAAAAATAAGTACCTTTCTGGTCTCCAGCAGTACCTGGCAGAGAAAAGAAAGAATTCTGCCAACAGTCTTCAACTGAGAAGCTCAGTTTGGGAGCTTCTTCCAGGGACTTGATCTAGACAATAAATATACCTACTCATATGAATCCTACAGATGCTATGTGATCTGAGCCTCAGGGAACGTCTTTCCATTTGACTGCTCACTTGTCTTCATTGCTAAAAACCACAGACACTGTGCCCCCAAGTATGTAACAAAATCATTCCTAACTCTCAGTAAGAGCTATGGCAAGCAGGCACAGCCATATTATGATCCTAAGAACAGCTGTTGCTCCAAGAACAGGTGGTTTAGCAAAAGCTTTTTAATCACTTCTATGAAAAAAAAAAAATTTAAAAATGCTGGCAGCCTTTAATATAATAGGATGAGCACTTAATTTCTGCCCATGGTTAGAAAATCATAATTATTCTTGTAATTTCTACCAAAGCTACCCAGTGGGACAAAATAAAGCAGTGAACTTCACATAGTATCAGAAGTTATTTCATCACAATTTCCTAAAAAGGAAAGCTTAAAAAGAAATCAATAACTGATGAGGTCATTAACATCAGACTGTTACAATCTCTGCTCAAGAAACAACCACCACATTTCCTAAAAGCTGGTCTGTCTCAGAAATGTATTGATCAAGGTGCCATTCTAAGATCAAATGAAATTGTTTAGCTACAAAAAAGAGGAACAAGTAAAAAACTGTACTTATCCACCCATTTAATGCAATCTGTTAAAAAGAGTCATTTGGCATCTCTAAATATTAGAAATGCTGCTCCTCTTGCAAGGAAAAGTTATATACCAAGTATTATTTTATGATGATATATGCTTGACTTTATTGGTAAGCAGAGAATGTTCAAAGCTGATTATCCAGAACAGCTCCATAATCCAGAAAAGAATTTTTTACCAGTTACATCACAGTTGGACTGATGGTTTCTACTACCAGTATCCTCATTTTTATTTCAATATAGATATTTTGTACAAATGAAGTATCTAGTATGAAAGAAAGTATAGGTGGTAAAATGGACAAAAAGAAATATGGGTCCATTTGTTGGTGGCAAGGTAAAGGGAAAGAACTGAAGACTCTTTTCTGTTTTCCTATTTATTTTTTGCTTCAACACTGACATTTTTTACCTTTCATACACCTCCAGTGACTTTCAGTTTTTAACAGCAGGAGGTCCAACTCAAGTCCTTAACACAAATATGCATATGCTTACTACAAACTACATAAAAAGACACATGAATCATCTGACTCCTTTGCTGTACAGGTAGAAATTGTTTTGCTTTCCCCCTGCTGTGGTCATTAAGGCTTTGCAGTAAGGCACCAATTCAAGGAAGACAAGACACTACAGGCATTTTGCACCTGTTAAGCTTGGCATGAGCCTCAACAGCTTTTTAGAGCTTCACGCAATTTAAGTGAAAATGTCTTGAAGAGAAACACAGTTTGGGCCCTACATTATAAACTATGCAGAAATGGATACTTACCCCAACTCTGTCATGCCATCAATAAATTCCTTTTTACTGAATTCACACTGTGTGGCTGCCCTGAATTTCCATGCCACAACCAGAACACTGATACTGGCTGGGTCCAGGCTTAAATCATCACAGAACTGCTGAATCCCATCAATGCCAATTTTATTTTCATCTTGTGGGTCTGCAGTTTAAAATACAAATAGGAGAATTATAATTATTTGTAAAACATATTAACAAATAATAATCTGACAGCTCTGATGTGCTGCATAATACAGGTGTTCATTTTTTCATAACTGTCACAAATATTCTCACTTGAAGTCAAGATATGTTTAAAAGAAAATCAGTAAACAGATTAAGTATTCTGTAAACTTACAGAGAAATTGGTTTGTAACTTTTCCTGAACTTACATGCTGACATCAACTAAATTTTGTTTTCCCTCCACAAATCTAAAAAAGATTTGAGTTAACTCAGGAGATGCTCCCTACATTTAGAAACAGTAAGGGTGATAAACACATCAAAATGTACAACACATTTATATTGGTCAGTGTACATTAAGCTTAAAAAAAACCCAAATCAACCCAAACTCAAGTCCAACAAAAACACACCTACCACATTAGGTCCTTGATTTTTTTTTTTTCCTAATAGTGACATATGGGTATCCACTATATCTACTTAAAGAGCACATTCAAACATTTTGGGGGTTTAATTAAAAGTCAGGGAAATCACCAAAACATTGTTCAAGCAATGCCTTAGCGTAACAGAGTCTTATGCTAATTAATACAATTTAGTACAAGTGAAACATAGTATTTCCCCAGTAGTACCTTTCTGAATGTTGGTAGATGCCTTATAATAATTCTGTAACAAAATTCTCTCTCGAAAAAGCCCCCAAACAATAAACTGCACATAAACTTAGATAACTGGAGAAGAAAAAAACAATTGAAAACAAGAGAAAATAAACCCAAACCTCTAGTTTGCAAAGCTTGAGACTTTACAAACCACAAAACTGTCTTTCCCACCTTTGAGAGGAAGACATTTCAATATCATAAGTCGGGCTATGGAAAAGAAGCATCTCTTGAGTAGATTTAATACTAACTTCTTAAACTGCTACCATTTTCAACCATGCCATTTTTAAGTCCTGATCCAAGAAGGTGATTTTAAAAAAATCAAGCCTAGATAAACCCTTTTGAATTTTATTTTAATTCTTAAGCTAAGATCTCTTTTACTTTTCCAGCCAATACTACAGTGAAAGAAATTGTAAATTCCAGAGAGGAAGTTAATTTGGCAAACAGACTCACATCTATTAAAACAAGAATTACACCCATGGTATAATTCAGGGACCTTTGATCCCAAATAACAAGTAAATATATCTATTCAACTAGTTCTAAGACATGTAAAATATATTTCTTGTGTATTTGGGGAGTAATTGAAGAACTGGAAGGCAAGATGTGCACTGTCTTGAAATCAGTGGAAAAATTCTGGTGGATTTCAACAAGGACTTTTCATCCTTATCATATTTCACATCATCCAGGCAACCAGTAACAAAAATGCAATGGTTGTTTTGACAGAGTTGCTCAATAAACAAGTAGGAAAACAAAGAAAAAACAACAGAAAGAGACATTTCAGATTTCAAGTACAGTGCACTCTTCTATAGGCTTTGTAGAACAAAGGAATCCCTTACTGTTCAGAAGCCAGTGATTCAGGTTTAAGCCTGATATGAATCAAGGTAAGGTGCTTAACTAAAACTTTTATAGTCTTCTGTCAAATCTTGTGAAAGTTTTTAACATTTACACCCTCAGTTTTTAAGTGCCAGAACTGCAAAGATGTGCTGCTAACTAAAACACTGACATAACCTGGCTGGACTTGCTTTCACCAAAGTCAGATGGTGCAGTCTGCCACTGCTAGTACTTTATAAATAACAAATAACATTTGTGACAATCTTCTTCCATTTTAGATAGTATTAACAGCATTTATGAATTTGAATATATATTTTTGACCCAGCAATCTACAAGACTTGACATTCAAGGAGCAAACAAAAGATTCAGATGCATGCATATGCTATATATATAAAAACATCCACATAGGCATATATAAACCAAAACATGGTTCTCTGAGTTCTGTCTCTGGGTTTTTGTTTTCACAAAGAAATGCTATATCATTTTAGCCTCTTTGTCCCTACATAATTCATTACCACACGATAATGAAGTATTAAAGAATGCCTACACTTAAAATAGAACAGATTATGCAAAGAAGAACAAAAATGGTGGAAACAGTAACATAAAAAAATATGAAGTGTACACAAAACATGCCATATATTTCAATTAGAAAAGTACATACAATCATAGTTGGGTAGTGGTTAAGAGTATGTGTTTTCAAACATGAGATGTATGGATTTCAACAGGAGCTAGCAATGATTCCAGCCTGCACTGCTCCAACACAAACAATGCACTCATGTCAGGTGCCACAGCTCAGCAAGCACTGCCTCCTGGATCACACACTTTAATATATTTAAATGCCTATTTTTTTTGTTGTTCTTTTTAATAACGACATAAAATGAAACTTGCAAAAGAAACAACTCTGCCTTTAATCCACTTTCCTGTGGTCTTCCCTCCAAACCTCTCTGAGAAGGCACAACACTTTTGCTGTAATATGCCAGCATGAAGGAAATAATCAAGGCTGCAGTATCTAGTTTTTAAGTTTTTTTATTTGACTGTTTGGTCACACTCCTAGCTGTAACATTATCTGAAACATTTTTGCTTTTAACATATAGAAATATTACTGTCTCTGAACAGAATTAATTCCCCCAAATATTAGCATAAGAACAATATGTATTATTTTACCATGGAAAGACCATCATACACATTTAAGAGCAGCTACTGGCAAAAAATAATGTAAATTGCATAATAAACTTTGCTACAATATTGACAGCTGGCACTTTTTCCTCACTGGAAGTTTAATTTCCTACTTTTAAAGTCTACAGAAATCTCCACAGAAGTTGTGTACAGATCATTAAGAGCATTTAAAACCTTTTTTCATTCTTATCTTATTACTATAAACACACAGTGAGAAGCAAAAACAAGCAAGCTTTACTTAAAACTCCTCAAAAATAGTAGAGGATAAAGCAAAAAAAGTTCTCACACAACACAATTTAGAAAAAACCAAAACAAAATCCACAATAACAACAAAACCCCAAGCTGACCAACCAAAGACTCACCAGAAAACGAAATCTTACCTTTGTATCGATTATATAGTTGTTCTAATTTCTTCTTGTCTACTGAATTTTTCATGGATTCTTTGTAGTACAAGTCTGGATTCTGGAAGTAGTTGTCTGTTGCCACTTCTAGTTTCCATTCATTCTGTGTTAAGCAGTATATAGCAGTCCTTTCACCAGCCTGGGTAAATGCCATAAACTGGCGGACCTTGTCCTTCTGGGACGATTTAAGTTTATGCTTTGGGATGCAAAAGAAGCAGGAAAGCCAATGAAGCTAATCCAGAAGTGTGTTTCAGCATTCTACTACTAATGCCTATCTTTTAAAGGTTTTAGTTTTCTTGTTGATGACAACTTTCACTTCAGAATTACAGGAAGACAAAGCCTTGTTCTTCTGCAGTTAAATAGACAGCATTTTCTTCTGAAAATTGAAATGACAGCATCTATATATACATTTTTAGCAGCACATATTCTGTCAGTAACAAACTTGTATTTCTGCTTTATTGCTCACATAATGCTGACGTTTTTTTCTGTTCTGTAACAGCAGTAAACACAAGTTTCGTCATATTACAATATGGTTATCTTCTGAAAGATATGCCTAGTGGTTATAAAAAAGAGAAATTAAAAGGTGCAACTTACAGATTCTCAAATTCTGTATAAGTCCATACATGGAGAAAAAAAATACTCAAGGGTTTTTCTAATATTTTCTTAGCAACAATTAGCAATGCAAAGTTTAATCAGTCATCAGCTGAAAAAGGCAGAAGCATTTCTCATATAATTATGTTACCAAACACTGCCAACAGAAGACATAAGGCAAAAATAAAATAGATGAAATGGACATATTGGAGACTGCTGAATGTTACAATGAAACTATAAGATTGCTGTAAATGTGATCTAAAACTTCATTGTGTTAGTAGTATAAACATATTTTTCAAAGTTTAATTAAACAACAAAAAAGCCTGTTGCAGTGGTCTACAGGAATTAATATGATGTTTCTCTCAATTAAAACAACCACATGGAGACAATAACCCTAAACTTCTGAACACCCAAGAGGTAGGAATGGGCATTTTATAGGGAGAAGATTTGCTAGTAAGATATTTCAACATTATTCTTTACATGAAGTTGGAAGCAGAAGGAGATAGCTTAAGTCAAACTCTGTACTTTCCAATTTGGTTAAATCATACTTAACACATGTTCTGGGCCAACAGTTAAGCTGAGAAATCTGTATAAATTCCCCACTACAGCTTAAATAGTCAGGTATAATGGAAAATTTACATGTCTCTTAAAAGAGAACTGAATTCTGATCCAGTGAGGAGTAAACATAGGACCATCTTTCAGCTTACTTTTTATCTCTTGTCCCCATATGGACATCTCGACTATAGATGGTCCTGAGACAAGAAATACATCATGTAAACAAGATAAGGATTTTGGTCTTTCCAACAGCATTTTTCAATCTAATATAAGAAGAAACGTGCCAGGTTTCTTTTTACACAAGAAATGTGTACAGTGGGAAGAAAAACGTGCAAAATATTACTACTACATACTCTGGTAAGTGAATAACTAATAAACCTTTGGCTACAAGCTCCAGCCTGCCTCCAAATTTTCACGAAGGTCTAGCTTTGGGAGTCTCTGCACCTAGATCTTCCTCAGTTACATAAACTTCGTCTGGGCAACAAACTTAGCGATAATCACTTCAAAACAGAGGGCTCTGCCAACAACGCCAAAGCAATCCCCATGTCCTCTCTCAAGCCCTGCTAACGCCAGGCATTTACGGATATTTTCCAGCGAAATGAAACACTGAATTATTTGAGGCGATAAGAAACACACACGGCTCTCCAGCCCCCTACCCTGCCACGTAGCACGGTTCGTACCGCTCATCCGCGGCCGGTGCCCTGCAGCGGGAGCGGCACCCGCGCACCTTCCCGGGGCCGGGGTGGCTCCGGAGCTCCCGTCCCCAGCATGACCCCTCGCTCATGGCACCCGAACAAGGATGCGCACCTCGCATCCAGGCACAGCCCAGCCACGTTTCTGAAGCCCTCTCCCAGCGCTAATGACACCGTACCGCACACCCCAGGGAAGCGCTGAAGCTGCTGCAGAAGCACCAGGAGAGCCCTTCCTTCCCAAAACAGCCCCGGCCGACGCCACCACCCCGACCCAGCAAGGGGATTTGTACCGCACCTTTCCCACCGCCTCCGGCTGCACCTGCCGCGTCCCGCGGCGGGGAAGGGGCCGGTGGGAGCGAAGGACTCGCAGCTCCGGTGACCTGCCCCGCCAGCCCCAATCCCAAAAAAGGGAAAGGTACGCGCTGCGCCGGCTGCCTGCGCTCGAAATACCCGCGGCGGGGCCCTGCCCCCTCCCTTCCCCCGCCGCCCCCGGTGACCTTCCCCGCTCCTGGCCCGGCGGAGGAGGCGGCGGCGGGAGAGCGACTCCGCACGGGGGGTGCGCGTCCCCGTCTCCCCGCGCCGCTCGCCCCCCCCCGCCTGGCGCTTCCCCCGGCAGGGCGACGGGACTCGGCGCGGCGGGAGCTGCGGGGGCGCTCGGCTCGCCAGCCCGGGGGATGCCTGGGGCTTGTTCGAAGCTCCCCCTCCACAGTTTCGCCGCCTCCCCTCCCCCCTAGGCTCGCACAACCTACCATTTTATCACCGGCGCTCCCACCAACTTCACCGCCCGGCGCCGCCTCCCGCGCAGGCGCGCACCGGCCCGCCCGCGCCGCCTCCCGCCGGGGAGCGCTCCGGGCACGGGCCGCAGAGGCGGAGCGCGGGGTCGCGGTGCGGAGCCCGCAGCGCTGCCGGGGGGAGCGGCGGCGGCCGCGGCGCTGGGGCGGCTGCGGGGCCGCGGCTCCGACTACAACTCCCGGCGTGCGGCGAGAAGCCGCGGTGACGTTTCCCGCCGCGAGGCGGCGCTCGGAGCGCAGGTCCCGCCCAGCTGCGCTCCGAGGCGCCGCCCCGGCCCTCGAGCACCGGCGCGGGGCGAGGGGCGGCCGCAAGGACGGGGCTCCTCGGTGCCCTCCGCCAGCGGCCGCCGCCCACTGACACCCCTGCTCGCCGCCCTGCGATCCCGCCCTTCCCGCCCCGCCGCTGCGGGCCTCCCTCCGTCCCTCAGGTGAGCGTTGCTGCCAAAGCACCGGGCGGGGCGGCCGCCTCTCTTCCCCCGTCCCTCCGCCGCCATGAGGGAGAGGGAGCCGGGGCGGTCGCCCCCGCGCTCCGCTTATCTCCTTCTGTTCTCCCCTTATGCCCCGGCGTCTGCCCGGGCTGCCGCAGGGAGCGGCCCTGGAGCTGCCGTCGCGCTCAGGTGGGAGCGCACCGGGGCAGAGGTGCCGGGCGGGCACGGCCCCGGCCCCGGCCCCGGCCGGCCTGCGGCTCCCGGGCACGAGCTGGCACTGGGAACGGGGGCGAGTGGAGGCGAACCCACAGACGTTCCCACAAGAGCGGTCTGGAGGCAGGGTCCAGTGTTACCAGCTTGATGAAATCTGGTGCTACAGTGTCGTGTTCAGGAAGGAAAAAGGGGGAAGATGAGCTGCAATCCAGCAGGAAGCAAACGCTGTTTAAATAAGGACTCTCCCTCTGATTTGATACTGGTGGTGAATGGAGCGGAGTGTTAGTTTTTTTGCCTTGGTTTGGGGTTTGTTTTGGTTTTTTGGGTTTTTTTTTTTTTGTGCTCAGCATCACATAATTTATTTTGGTGCCTGCGATCTTTATTCCCTTACGAGCTTTTGAGCACTGCCCCAAGTGTCTCTCCTCTAAACAGTTTTTGCCAGCAAAGTAAAAGCACAGAAACAAAACTGTCCCCATGTGTAAACCGCAGTGCTAAGTTTGCGCAGCGCAACAGGGAGTGAACTTTGCTGGTGTAAATCTCTGCTCAAAATTTAGTTATGTGGTTTGATGTACCACATAAGACATGCAATAGAGTCTTTTAGTCACCTTGGATATACACTGGGTGTTTTCTTCTCCTTTCTTGCAGAAATAGTTTGTAATATATATTTAGCAAAATCTCTGTCCCAAGCCTACTGAACAGGAAGAGTTTGTATATATGAAGAAATAATTCCTTAAATTTCACTCTAGAACTTTGCCAGATTGTGAGGATCGTTACTTTCTTGATTCCTTAAAAGTAGTAAGCCCCATAGCTTTATTAAGTTCCAAAACGTTTGTTTTATTATGTTATTGACATTATAGTGATGTGATATACTCTTGCTACTTTGATTGCACTTTCAGCTCTTAATTTTAAATGTTTTAGCTCTTTGTGTTATTAAGCCCTAGCCCACAGTCAACTAATAGTTACTAAATACTTTGGCTTGCATTTCATGCATTGAAAAAGAAATAAACCAACCCACAGACAGATTTTCTCATTTCTCTCTGAAACAGAGATGGAAGGGCTTTTAACAAATGAAGGTAGTGCATGACTATGCTTGCCATGTTCCCTTCCCATGGAATCACAGAATGGCCTGGCTTGGAAGGGACTGTAAAGACCAATGGCTCCAAGCCCTCTGCTGGGGGCAGGGACATCTTCTACTAGACCAGGTTGCTCAGAGCTCATTCCATGTATTGATGATGGCTGGCTTGGATATCTGGGACTGTGACTGCTACTGCCTTGTAGGAAAAGAAGATTCTCTCTTAGTCAGACTGCTTCCAGATGCCTGTGTCCATGTGTTGGTTCCTGATTAAGGCTGCTGGCCTAATGATCAAGACTAAATTTTTAGGGAGATACTTGCTTTTTTGATGATCTGTTAACATGTTGTGTGTAATGTGAGTTTTTAGAATGCCGAGTACAGAATTTTATATATTGGTATGTGTAACTTTGTGGTGTGAGGGTTTTCTTGAGGGTTTTTATGTTTGTTTGGATTTTTTTAAAAGAAACTATAACTGTTATTTTTGTGCAATAATATCAGTAGTTCCTTCTAGTTTCTGAGGGAAGGAAATTAGTTTTTAAATTCTGTCCTGCTTGGTATCAAAATTAAATACAGGAGTTTAAGTATAGATTTTCAAGTAGTTGCTGGGACATGAACTTATGAATGAATGGAGTTAGTGTTTTTGTAATTTATTTTAAAATGTTGAAGATCCCTAATAGGTTTAGAAGTAAAGTACCTCAGGGCCCTGCAGCCTTTCAGGTGAAGGAGGTTCATTGATCGAAACTAGTAGTACTCAGAAGTTCAGGAAATTTTGCTGTTCTTTCTTCCACAATTATGATTTATAATGTAATCTGATTCAGTTAGGGTTTTTATTTTTATTTTTTGTTGAATGTGTGTAATTGAATTTGTTAATGCTTCTGAGACTTTATAAATAACAAATGATTACGATACAATGATATAGGATAGGATTTAGAAGAGACAGGAGATTTACTGACAGCTAAGAATAATGAGTTCTAGTGCTGGGTTGAAATGCAGCCTATGACATCATGGCCTGATATTTTTAAAGGCTTTTCTTTCATGTAAGAAGTGCAGATGAGTACCATGTGAAGTGATTAAGCTTTCCAGTCACTGCTTTTAAAACAAGATGTTATCTAGGTAATAGTCCAGGGAAAAACAAAAATCTGTCAGTAACCTTGGACTTGGTTTTCATAAATGTTGAGTGAAGAAGACTATATGTGTTCAGTTAAAGCTTGTGGTGCAAGGGGTAGTCTTGGATTTATTTTCTATGTTTGTGTGATCTAACGGCCCAACACTTCCATGTTTGACCACTGATTGGTACTATCTTGCAGCCTGCTGTGCATACTGGAGATGCAGAAACCATGTAGCAGAAAGCTTTGAGCAGCTGTGGATTATCAGTTTCTCCCAAGAGGAATAAAAAGTGAATGAAGGATGAAGGCGACTGGATTTATTTCCCTGTGGACGTTGGTTTCGCTGCCTTGTAGCCCCTTAGCAAACCCTGCAGAACGTGAAGATGTTGTGAAGCATGCAATAAAGCTGCACCGTGGGAAAGGGGCTGGTATCACTCAGAGGAAGCAGTGGGTGTTGGAGAGCTGCAGAAAACTGTCTGGTCTTCTTCGCCAAAAGAACGTTGTTCTCAACAAACTAAAAAATGCCATAAGAGCAGTTGAGAAGGATGCAGGACTGTCTGATGAAGAGAAACTTTTTCAGGTGCACACCTTTGAAATTTTCCAAAAGGAGCTAAATGAAAGTGAAAACTCAGTCTTTCAGGCAATCCATGGCCTCCAGAGAGCTCTACAGGGTGACTACAAAGATGTTGTAAATATGAAAGAAAGCAGTAGACAGAGACTGGAGGCCTTGAGAGAAGCTGCAATTAAGGTTGGTTTCCCCTTGTTTGTTACTAGAGTGTTCATATTCAACTCGTGATTTTAACTTTTTTATGGCACAGTTTCAGTCTGTTTTAATAATAAAGATATCTACATAAAACTTGCAGTGTTTACTGTTTAATGAAGTATTTTATTTCATTAGTAAATTTACAAGTAATTCTGGTGTAGAGCTTAAAACTTACTAGCAGTCAATAGTTCTTATCTCAAAGCTAAGCATAATCATAAGAAGTATGGCAAATATAATGTTAAAGGGAGAGGAATAAAAGAGTAAATCAGTGCACACAGCACAGTTGCACTAGACAAGCCAGTGGCATTAGCTGAGTGGAAATAATGCCATCAAATGGTGAAATACTAAGGTTTTTTTCCATTTTGAATGAGAATTGCTCAAAGTCCACAGTTAAAACAGAATGACTTGCTGCCTTTCATTTCCATGTTTGTAAAGATATGAGTGAAATGGATGTGCAAAACAGTAGGTGACTAGATTTTTAAACTCAGTATTGCACTCCTAGCCTAAGAAGTGCAGGTTTGAAATGCAGTGCTTCCAAGAAAGTCAGCTGAAATAACTTTGCCAAGAAAAACCACAGGTGAGTAACAGTTGAACACAGATACTTCATGGAACGTTTGAGTTCCTGTGTCCCATTAAGTTGAGCACAATCTGCCACTGTCTTCTGGACTTGGTAGTGCTCAGACTGTGTACTGAAAGTCTCCCATTGAGAAAAAATGCAATTTAATGTATTTGGTATTTCAATTTCTCTTTTCCTTTCTCTACTCCTCAACCACTGGAGGAGTATATTAAGAATTTTCTTTATTTTCTGTCTTCCAAAAGAAGAGGCTGCCCTTGCACAAGGGAGCAAGAGAAGGAATAAAAATGTGATTGGCATTTAGCATTTGAGTTGTGAGAGTCTCTGAAGGGCATTTGTGCTAAGAAATGTGCAGACCTTGACAGGTGAGGTTGGAAAGAAATTATGTGCAGTAAAGTTGTCCAGTGAATCGTGCCAAGATAGGCTGGTGGAAGTAGAAATTAGGATGTAAACTTGGCAGACTAGAGTGATTCTGTGCAGTGGAAATGAAGATGGAATTACAACAAATTTGAATAGGGAATAATTTGGATCTAGATGTATTCCAATGAACTTTTTTATATGACTTGTATAGTAATACTTTATGGTAGTGGCAGCCTCTGCTGCGTAGAAATGTCATAGAAATTATCATGAGCTTTTCTTAGTTTTCTTTCTTTTTCTTTTCTTTTCTTTTTTCTTTCTCAGAGCTTGTAAAATAGCAGCAGTGAGACATTCCAGAACCTTCTTTCCATTTACCTAATTCTTAGTAATGTTACTGTAAAATAATGAAGTAATTTATCCTTGAACTTGAGAATGGTGCTTCTTCTAGAAGGAGGCCTTTGTGTACAATTATGTGTTTTAGAGGTGTGTCCTGTCAAATGTTTACTTTTGCTGAAGTAGATCATGCAGGCTTTTTTGCTATTTTCAAAATATTTACTTGAGTGAGCAATCTTTTGCACTTTCCTTCTTATGCCATGCATGTGGTTATTTAAACAGAGTGTTTGTCGTCCTAACCTTAGAATTGTTGTATAAAGGGAAGCAGAAGATAAGGAAAAATGCATGCCAAAAAGATGAAAATTGCATGGGATACATTTGTTTTGAACTTGTTCTTAGTTCATAAGACACACGTTAGGCCCAACTTTGTCCCAGTTTCATTTTACTGTAATGATTATTTTGTTGGAATACTCATAGAACATCTATTTTTTAAACAGTGAGTGAATGGAAAATACAAATGACTGTAGGGGGTGCTGGACTCTTCCCTTTATTTTATTTCTGTTGAGTAGAAGTGCTTGGAAGTCGTTAGAGCTGGGATATGTTTGTATGTCTGATGCATTTCTTGCTGGTTCTGCTGCTGTGAGAAGATGTAGTGGGATCATTCACACTGTGAGGCAGGGGGAAGTAAGAAAGAAGCACTGAAGATGGTTTCTGCCTTCTTTTGTTCCAGGATCCTGTTTGGAAGTTCAGGAAAAAGCAACAAAATCTTACCTACTTTTTAATTAGCTCCTAATTTCTTGGATGCCTTCTAATCAGACATGGTTGGCAAAAAATGACTTGCAAGTATTGCAAAGATGCAGCCTCTTCTGCATGTGCTTTTGTCTCTGAATACATAGTAGAGAACAACAGCAACTCTGCATTGCTCCAAAGTCTTAATCTTCATTTTGCTCATATGTTTTCAGGTGTTCCTATTAAGTACACAATCCATATCTGTATTACTTTGCTTAGGAGGTTGCTTGTTATCCTCGTGATCAAATGTCTCCAATCCCAGCCTGAGTTGCAGAACAGTGTTTGTACTGTGATGCACTTCTGCTTAGCATGTAGCAGGTTGGTTGAATTAACTCATGCTTTTTATGGACACCATTGCCTGTGGTTGTCCCAGTCTACTGCTGTCACATTTGCCTCTTTGTGGAAATAGATGCCACTTTAATAGACTACAGAAACCTTAATCTTCATTATTTGAAGGAACCTGCAGCTAAACTCTTATTTTTTCAAAGCTTTTCTACCTTGCTATTAGGGAATAACTTCTTTGAAATTAGACATTATTTTTTATGTATTTTTCCTTTAGCTCTGTTTAGCCTGTTTGTCTTGGCCGATGGAAAGGACTGAGATGGGCTCCTTGCGCCCAAAACCTCTTCCATTTTTATGGGGAAAGAATCTAACCATTATCAATTTCACATTGTGTTCTAAGTTGTTGCTGAACTAGCAGAGAATTTGCAGCTCATATGGGGGCTGTTTCTTACATCTTTTGAGTTATGTCTGCTAGCAGAGAGCAACAGATAGGAAATGTTTTTCCTTGAGGCTGTATGAGAATGACTGTGTCTCCTACTTATGTGTTGCATAAGAACTAATTGTTGACATTGGGCCAAACACATTAATAGTTACATTCTTCCTAGCTCCAGTTATTTTGGGCTCTGGGTAGCTTTCACCATGAGGGTGTAACTATGATAGTTCTAAACACCAGCAGACACCAGTACTGTCGTTTCCTCACAATCAGAGGCATTCATCCGACTGTCAGGATTTTAAAAGGGTTTGGCTACAGTTGCTGGTTGTACTGAACATATTCTTCTTTTGGCGTCAAGGAATAGACTGAATTTTGTGCATGTTCTTGCAGATTCCAAAGGGAAAAATGTCCATCTGCAAATGTGTGGTGGAGGAGACACTCCAGTTATTTAAGCATAGGTGTTTAGGACCATTTAATAAGCTCAGGTTATTGATATCTGTGGAGGGTAGGCAGATAAAACACACAACCTATGGGAGATCTATGTTCTCTGACTTCTAACTGGATGTGGCAGGGGCAAGGCATCTGGAGACAGCAACTTATGTTTCCTGGGAATTGAGTAAGACCTATAGATTGCTTGCATTTTTTTCCCTGTTTTTTTTTTTTTTTCTTTTTAATAATACTGGCTTTTTAAAAGAGCAGAAGAAGGGTCTCTCTCATCCAGATATTCTCAGCATCCTGAATCTAACTGAAAGGAAGGAGTGCTGCCCTTGTGTGTGTTTCCTTATAGCTGTTCTTTCAACAATCTTTAAAAGAATAGAGGCATGTAAAGGAAAGAATCTTTTTTCCCCAAAACCCTCAAGTTGTTCTCTGTCAATACACAAAGTATTCTGTTTGGTTACTGTCATGGTAACTATGTAAAAGGTGTTAGGCCCAGTTGTCAGTAAATTAAGCTTTTTAGTTATTTTTTTGAACCTGAAACATCATGACTTTATCAGGGAAAGTACTGAAATATTTTCACACTATATGAAACCATATCAGCATATTTTCTTTTTTTTACTTCAGAAACCTAGTAATTTCAGAAGTTGTCAATGCAAGTTGATAAAAGGCCCAAACTGAAATAGGGTGAAAAGTCACATGTTTTAATTCTGATAGGAAAAGTGCTTTTTGGGAAACATGAACAGGAAGCTTGGCTAGAGTGATTGGCTGCTCATCTCTACCCCAGCTCTTTTTTTCTTCCTGTTTCCACAGTTACCATAATTTTTGAAAACTGTAAACAGACCTCTTCCTATGTTTATAAAAGGGTTTATAAAATTAAGATTCATTGTGCTTTACATCTAATTTGTTTGTTTGTTGTAGATAGTATAGCTATGCTTTCAAGGTATTATGCTTCCCTTCAAAAGCACAAAGTTTTAAACTTTATTTGGCTCTGAAATGTTTCCTAGAGTTTCTCAAAGTAAATCCTTTTTTGTATTTTCTGGATCATAACCTTGAAGCAGGTTTGCTGTTTAATGTAATAGAAACGGCTATTGGTGGATATTTTGTTTGGTTGTTTTGTTTTCTTGCCCGCTTACCCAATGAATTTTCTTAAAAGCAATCTTTAAATATCTTCATGATGCTTATATTGCTTTTGCAATTCCACTGATAAAATGTTTTGTGTCAAAGGAAGCACACATTTATCTTAAATGTTTTTTCTGCTCAAAGGCCTGCCAAGACTTTATCTGTGTGTTGTAAAATTCAACAGGAAGAAATGGAATATGTTGAACTCCTAGCAGCAGAGAAACACCAGGTTGAAGCCCTTAAGAACATGCAGCACCAAAACAAAAGCCTGTCGATGCTTGATGAAATTCTGGAAGATGTCAGGAAGGCAGCTGATAGATTGGAAGAGGAAATAGAAGAGCATGCCTTTGATGACAACAAATCTGTAAGTGATGCTTTAGACTCACTCATTTCACTGGAGTGCGTTTACTTATAGTTGATGTTTGGCCTGTGTGTTTCTCTTGTGCTATATAGTGGTTAGGATTTTAGTGATTGTTACAGAGTGAGCAAACAAGAGTAATTGCTCCTTTTTGGTAGTGATTTCTGTGGTTTTGATTTGAAAGTCCTCCCTGCAGCTGCCACTTTGACGGGCCCAAGTGTAGTACACCTGAGTGATACAGCTCGTGAGAGATACGGAATCTCTGTGGTGGTGGGGACTGTGATGGTTGGACTTGGCAGGATATGGAGTTACCACTTTCAGCATTGTCTCCACTTTTTAATTTTCTTGAGAAAGTTACGGGAGAGCAAGGATCTTTGCAGTTGGTTTTCACAGTCTGCGACAAGACATATTTTTCAAAGGAAAGACCTGAAATGTGTTTGTGATGTTACATTCTTCCATGTCTGACTTCCTCTGCATTTTGTACCTTGGCCTACCTGCCCTGATCCTTGTTTTTATGTTGCATGATGGGACAGTATCCTTCAGGTAAGGTTATATGTCTCTAGAGCCAGGAATACGTCAGTTTATTCTAGTGTCCCATTTTTCCATCCTCAGGAAGACTCCCTAAATTGGTCCTGTTTGCATAAATACGGGTTACAGTTTATTTGGCTTCTTCTCTTGGGAGGTTTTAGTTGATTTCCAGGTTGACTCCCGAGGTGAGCATAGCTCTTGAGGTCTGCTGAGGAGGCAAAACCAGTTTCTCTGTAGCAGAGAGCCAAGCCGTGTGTGGTTTTGTTTGGGTTTCTTGTAGTTGAGCTCGAACCGAGAGGAAGTGGAAGCAGCTTTTTTATTTGGCGTGCAGCAGATGCGAGCGGTTGTGCCCGTGGGAGCCGCACCTGGCGGCGGCGGCGGGGCCGGGCCGGCGGGAGCGCCCTCTCCTGTCCCGCCCGGGTAGAACGGCCTCGTCGGGGCCGGAGCGGGCGCTCTCCCGCGGCACCTGGAACTGGCAGGGCGCCCGCACCGCCTCCTCCCGGCATCTCCCTGCTCTTCTGCTTGTGGCTCCATCCCTGAAAGAATCATGAAGTGCAGCCTTGAGGTCTGTGTGCTTCTCCATCATTGCAAGGATCAATTTTTTAAACTAAAACAGTGGAATTTTAGACTAGAGAAGCTTTAACGCGGTAAGCAGTATTCTGATAGAGACACAAGCTTCTATTAAAATATAGCCAAATAGTGAAGTGTAGCAGGGGAAAAAAAATAAAAAATCTGCACCACAACCTATGTTCAAGAATTGCTGTTCTGAGAAATAAAATCCTGAAAATAACAAGGTAGAAACAGTTCTTATAATATCTCCTTCAAATTTACAGGATAGTGACCTTTTCTTAACTTGGAATACAGTCTTTAGTTCAGATTTTTGTGAACTGAATATCACTTTGTAATCTCCAGTTGGTTTTGTACAAGGTAAGAAAATGTTACTTTTAAAGACATCAAGTTTTGATAAAGAGATGGAAAGATTTTTAGAGAAGAAACCTGCAGTATTTTTAGTTGGTGTCAAGAAGTTCTCTAGAAACTTCAAGCACAGCTAATTCTGTTATTATGATATTCTTAATGGACTCCGCTTTTTTTGTTTGTTTGATTATTTGTTTTCTTTTTTAAAAAGGTAAGAGGTGTAAACTTTGAAGCTGTTTTAAGGGTGGAAGAAGATGAAGCCAACTCCAAAAGAAATGCTTCAAAAAGAGAAGTAGAAGATGATTTAGGACTTAGTATGCTTATTGATTCTCAGAACAATCAGTATATCCTTACTAAACCCAGAGACTCAACCATTCCTCGTGCTGATCATCATTTCATAAAGGTAATAATTTTAGAGACATTCTTGTCATTCACTTTTGGACTTAGTCCCACGAGTTTGCATGTCAGTACTACTTGGTTGGAGTGAGTATAGTTTCAGCATTTGTCTGTCTGAAGTTACCCCAGCATTCATGACTCCCCCATCTGTTCTGATTCAGCCATGTCTTCCCTACTCTTAGGTTTGTCTTCACAAGACTGATCGTGATGCCACTCTCTGTTTTTCTTCGGCTTTTCTTGTTGCACCTTTGGGGCACTGTCCCTTCTCCCAGACTACAAAGTGTTAAAGCTACTGCTGTGCTTAATAAGCCACTTGCATGCTGTCAGTAGAGAGAATTTATCTGGTTGTGCCTTGTGATGAAAAAAAGGATACTGAAAAATACATAGACATGGTAAAGGTTTGATACATATATAGAGAGTAACTGGACTGGGATTTTTGTTTTAATTATAAAACCCAAAACAGTTCTGTTTCACCATGTTTTAATGCAAGGTGTCATTCCACCCAGGAAATTGCCTACTTTCTATAATATATTTAAAATATTTATAAATTGATTTAAAGTCCCCCAGTTACTTAAGGTCAGTACCTCATCTGCTTCATCTGAAAAACTGCTATGCTTACACCTGCAACAGCACTGAGGTTAATTTGCAGTTTTGTTTTCTTTTCATTCAAAGTAGTCTACGTTTAATTTTACAGTGCTATTTATCTTCTGAAAGATAATAGTTTTCATTTTCATCCCAAATTTGTGTTCTTTATATTAATGCCTTTGTAAATCCTACATATTTAGGATATTGTGACAATAGGAATGTTGTCCTTGCCGTGTGGCTGGCTGTGCACAACAATAGGATTGCCAACCATGTTTGGATATATCATCTGTGGAGTACTCTTAGGACCCTCAGGACTAAATAGTATCAAGGTAAGTGTGCAAGTTAGTTCTTGACTGATTTAATTCATTGAAATCTTTAAAAGTAGTTTTAAAAGGATATGATATAGCCAGCCTCAAATGTATTAAAAAAAAAAGATATCCCCAAACCTGAACCTTTACAAGAGGAGAGCTTCAAATTTTATGTCTTTGAATAATTTTGTTTTCAATCTCTTTTTCTCCTACAAAATTATGACAGTTGTTGAAAGTGAAAACTGAAGGTTTTGTGTTGTGGAAGTTTTATGTCACGTGGTTTTTTTTTTTTCTTTCTTTTTGATTTTAATCATAAAGCGTCACAATTGGGAGCCAAATTATTTAAATGACATAAAATATACAGAAACTTGCAAAAAGTCAGTGTTGACAGTGAAGGAAGCATTTAAAACAAATAGTTCCCCAAGGAACATAGCTTGGCTTTGTAGAGTTATTTTGCACCTCTGTAGTGCTTTCATCCATCCTAGTCCCCCTATTCCTTTCCCAGTACCCTGCCCACATTCCTGAGGTCTTTTGAACCTTTTTAGCTCCATCACGTGTACCCTGATTAGTGGCTCCTGTGGAACTGGGGGCTGTGGTTGGCTGGACATGTTTTGATTAAGTGCTCTGGTGTGCATTAACAGATTGTTTAGCCAGCAGGCAAAACAGAACACATGCTAGGGCTGCACAGTAATGTCTGTTTAAGTTGCATGTGTCTGTTGCACTGATATCCATGAAACCACTTGGAACTTACTGTCTATGAAACACATGCACTGCCCTACGTGGGCTTCTGTTGAAAATGATTGTTGAGCTCAGAAGCAGGGATTAGTAGAAATTGTGGCATTTTGTTCTTCTTGTATTGGAAGAGATTAAATATTCTCAGCCTCTGTTTTGTATGTAATTTCTGGGTTGAGAATGTCTGGAAAGTTTGATCACTTAGACTGAGAAACAAGATTGTAAGCTTGGCATGAGAAAGAGACCCAACAACAAATTTTCAGGACACTTACATTGAAGAAGGTGATGTGGTCAGAGCAGATATGAAAGAAGTTTCTTAAGGACAGTTAAAGTGACTTGCCTTTTTCTTCTGAAGCTGTGATTAAACAATTCACCTGGATAATACTCTTGTTGACTGGATCTTTTGTGTTTGGTCTCTTCTCCATTTCCTTAAAAAGTCAAATGTCTGAAGAGCTGAGAAGGCAGGCAGATTCTAACCTGGCGGAAAATATGGTTTCCACCCCCACTTCTGTAATTGGTGATAAATCTTGTTTTCTTCTACTCTGGCCTGTCAATACATAGAAAAGAAATACTAGGATTTTAGAATAGAATTGACTATTCCAGTCAACTGCCTGAACACTTCAGGGCTCACCAAAAGTTAAAGCATATTGTTAAGGGCGTTGTCCAAATGCCTCTTAAACACTGACAAGGTTGAGGCATCAATCAGCTCTTTAGGAGGAAGTGTGTTCCAGGGTTTTACCACCCTCTCAGAAAAGAAATGCCTCCTAATGTCCAGTCTGAACCTCTCCTTGGGCAGCTTTGAACCACTTCCACTCATCCTGTCAGTGCATACCAGTGACAATAAGAGCTCAGCACCTCCCTGTCCACTTCTCCTCAGGAAGCTGTAGAGAATGATGAGGTTGCCCCTCATCCTGCTTTTCTCCAAGCTGGGCAAACCCAGAGTCCTTAGCTGTTCCTCACAGGACATTCCTTCCAGCCTTCCACCAGCACTGTCCTCTTCTGGATGCGTTCAATGGCCTTCACATCCTCCTTCCATGGTGGGGCCCAGAACTGCACAGAGTGCTCCAGGTGAGGCCACACCAACATGGAATACAGCAGGATAATTTTGAGTGACTGGTGATGCTCTGTTTGATGCACCCCAGGATGGGGTTTGCTCTCTGCTGACTCACACTGAGCCTGCTGTCCACCAGCACCCCCAGATCCCTCTCTGCAGGGCTGCTCTTCAGCCACTCCTCTCCTAATCCATACTTGTGCCTGGCATTACCCCATCCCAGGGGGATCAGAATTCAGCATTTTGAATTGTTAAATAATTTCCTCCCATTAATCATTGCCTAATGCTCCAGTGTATCTACATCCCTCTGCAAGGCATCTTGTTCCTCAGAAGAGTCAACAGCACCTCCCAGTCTGTTATCAGCAGCAAACTTGTGAGTGGTGTGTTCACCTCCTTCATTCTGATCATTGATCATGTATGTATCTATTGAACAAAACTGGACTGAGAACCCTGAGGGTACACCAGTTGCCAGCCAGAAATATTCCCATTTTTCTGTTGTGATGAGGAAGACCACCATTTTTCTTGCTGTTGGATCCTTCTCTCTGTAGCACAAAGGTTGGTAATAGTGCTGGTCTGAGATGGATGTGTGGAGCCTGTAGGATGGAGAACCACAGCAGCCACAGTCTAGCAGAAAGATTATACCAATAGACCAATAAAATAACTAGCAAGAAGTGGCTTGTGGAATGCAAGCCTTGGAGATTTAATAGTACATGCATAAAACATAGCCTATTTTTTTTTCAATCAGCAAGCTTACTGTTAAGGAAACTTCCCAGTCTGACTATTCGCAAGTCTCTCTGCCTTCTTCATCTTCGTGCCCTTGGTTATCCCAAAGGTTGGTAGTTCACTGACCCTTGTTGCAGGCTCCCACTGAGAGTTCAGTCTCTATCTCAATCTGCAGCTTGCCAGCCAAGCTACCTGGATCAGATGTATTCCTCCACACTTACCAAGATCAATGCACGTGTGCACATTGGGTGACCAGCACTCACCCACCACATTACTGCCTAGTATCAGCCAGGTGATAGGAAAAATAATTGCAAAGGTGCTCTGGGAACTTCTGATGTCATATGAACAGCAAGTGAACTACCTGTGGAAATGTAATGAGAATCAATTTGTTTTGTAGTGTATTTATAATTTTGCATTATAAGTCGACTGCTGTGCACTAATTTTTTTTCTTTTTTTTTCCTAAGTCTATTGTACAGGTGGAGACGTTAGGAGAGTTTGGTGTATTCTTCACTCTCTTTCTAGTTGGTCTGGAATTTTCTCCTGAAAGATTAAGAAAGGTATTTTTTATAATAGCTCTGTGTTAAGGGATTTAATTGCTAATTACTGAAACTGCAGATTTCAGTTATATTTTAGATTTTTACACACTCCCTACAATACACTGGTGTAGCTTTGTACATTTTTGAAAAGGCAAATGTGACATTTGCTTCTGCACTTTGGAAAGAACAGAATGCATTATTTATTCAGTGTCTCAAAAAAACTTGCATTTACTCCCTATTTTAGTAAAACAGTTTGATTACTAGAAAAATCTCTCACAGTTTGACAGTCCATTTCTGCTTTATTTTAACATGTAATAATGTGCAGTTGTTGTTATGGAGTGTCAGTGATGTTTGCCATTCCTGGTTTAAAAAAATCCAAAATTTTAAGTACTCCATACTGAATTGATAATACATAGTCTACTGCCTAATAAACTGATTAAGCAAGTATGTTAACACAATCCAGAGTATTAAATTACATGGCCATCAGAATTCCGCAAAAACGACAAGTTTCTTTTTGTCTTAATTTAAAAAGAAAAAGTTATAAGCCAGCTAGAGTTTTAATAGTGGAAAGTATGGCTACAAATATGTGAAGACTCTATTTATGTAAAGAATTGCACTGTGATCTGTTCCTAAACTGATGGCTGTGAGTTTATGATACTAGAAAAGCTTTAATTGAGATATGTTACAATTAATGACCATTTAGCTTAATCTGCTGTTCTAGTCCATCTAAAGTACAAGATAACAATCAGTAATTCAAGGGTTCCTAAAGTGTAGCAGGTAAATTGCTGCTTCAGATTTGCTTCTGCCCTAGTTTGGGGTGGGTTACTGGTATTGGTGACTGATTTTGCCACACTGATTTTTTTCTTGTCTTAGAATTACATCACATAACTGGTCTTTCATTTAATAATTTTAATGTATTTCAACCCATACTGGACCATTTGGCCTGGTATTTGTCTGTGAGCTTTGGGAAATTCACCTGGTTTCTGGCAGGGAGTCTTTTGGGGGAGAATATCTACTCAGTGTAGTAGTTGGGTGTTTTAGGTGATATAGTGTGACAGTCCATTACTCTGTGCCATAGTACTGCAGCCCCAAATCACACATCTTAAACTGCTTATTTGCAATAAAAAACATTGTAACTTGGCAATGAGAAAAGTGTCATAAGAACTTGTTTTCTTCCCAAGGTATGGAAAATATCTTTGCAAGGACCATGCTACATGACAGTTCTGATGATTGCCTTTGGTTTACTATGGGGGCACTTGCTCCAAATTAGACCAACACAGAGCGTCTTCATTTCCACTTGTTTGTCTTTGTCAAGCACACCACTGGTGTCCAGATTTCTTGCAGGTAGTGTTCGAGGAGATAAAGAAGGTAAATACGACTTTAAATATGGACTACTGTAGTATCTAATAAAATTTGAAAGAAGTTGACTTTGTAATATTACAAGATAAGCTAGTTAAAAAATGAAAACAAAACCCACTCTTAAGCCTGGTTTACAACCAACCATCCTTTTTTAACACTGGCCAGTGTTGTGTGTATTCTTGCTAGGAAGTGTACTTGATTTGTACATTGCTGTCTTTGCCCAAAGAGGACTGGCTTAGTACAACCATTGTAGTACTCTCCATTGAGAACTGACTTTACTGGGTGTCTGGAATCCTTGAACTTTTTTAAGAACTTACCAGATTAGCCCACTGCTACCTGTCATCAGGGCAGAAAGGTTAATTTGAAAAATTCACATCCTTCTTCAGGAAACAGAAACCAGTTCTGATGGTCTTTCACAGCTAACAGCTCTTCAAATAAGGACTTTCAAGGACCATATTTCTAGCTTCTCAAATACTTCTAAATGTTTCCTTTTGAAAGTTTTGGCATTGTGCTTTCTTCCACTTAAATCTCCTCATACAAATTGTGTTCAAGTACTCCTCACCCTCTAGAATATTCATTCTAATGCCAGAATTCAGAGTGTATATTTTACACATGCTGGCTCAAATGTGTGTCTTCAGAATAAAGCCTGTATACTCTCAGTAGAGGAATTTCATTCAATGTGTAACTAGTGCTTAACTGCTAAGCAAAGTCTATGTTTTTATTGTGTAACAGAAATTTCATATTAATATTTTGTTTGTATTTTAATATGTCTTTATAGATACATTTTAATTTACCTACTAATGGGGAAAAACAGGCCATAAACTGCTTTGAATGACCTTCAGCACATTAAGAGCTATATTGGGCTTCCATTTGATTAAGCCTTTTCTAGATTTGAGTGTTTGCAAGCATTCATAGTTTCTGATGACTGTTTCCATGACCACTTTGCTGGTGTACAGGGGATATTGACTACAGCAGCGTACTGCTTGGCATGTTGGTGATGCAGGATGTGCAGCTTGGTTTATTTATAGCTGTCATGCCTACACTTATTCAAGCAGGAGTGAGTACATATTCCAGGTAAAAGAAAATCATTGTATGGATCTTCCCTCTACCCCTTGCAATTAGTATGTAGATTGCCAATATGAATGTGAAAGCACTGCAGTTAATGTCAGTTCCATGGAATATAAGCTCTCTGTTCAGTGAGACTTCCTTTACTGTTCCTGCTTGTTGTGAAGTAGAAACATATAGTAGTCATATGAAAGTAGTTGTATGAAAATAATCTCTTTGCTATAGCTGCTTTAATCCTGTGTGTTAATTAAAATTTTGAGTAAAAAGTTTGTTACTGTAAAAAAACAAGTTAATTTCTTTACTTACTTTATTCCTGCAGGGCATGTTTTTGTTAAGGACTAAGCAGTAGTGTTATTGTGCCTAATGGCTTACCTTGGAGATTAGTCAATGAAAATCTTTGAGTCAACATGGAAGTAAATTCTAGACTGTAAAAGAAGTTTCTGGGCACTCTCCAGATTTAGTCTTAAATTTGTTTACTAATGTATCTAAATACCTTCCTGATTTGAGCATTTATGGAATTAGGTATTTGCATTTACGGGGAACTGGTTGGGAGATGTGAGAACACTTGAAAGAAACTTTTTGTTTGTTCTTCTCTTCCAGCATTTTTAAGGAAATTCTGAGAATACTGATCCTGATTGGCCAAATTCTGTTTTCTCTGGCTGCTGTTTTTCTTCTGTGTCTTGTTATAAAGACTTATCTCATAGGACCTTATTACCGCAAGTTGCACACAGAAAGCAAAGGGAATAAAGAAATCCTCATTCTAGGAATAACTGCATTCACCTTCCTTATGTTAACGGTAATCTTTTAAATTGATAAAACATTTTTATACATGTGGTAGTTTGCTTCATCAGTATCACAAAAGCCATCACACTTAGTGTTATTGCATATACATGTGCCTCTGTAATTGTCTGGTTTAAAATTGTTTTAAAACAACCCCCAAATGTGCAGATGATTCCTGCATTATAGCACAGATGAGTAAGAAGAGATACAATTTGGATGTGAATCAGCTGAAATTCTGCTGTTAGCTTTTAATTCAGCCAGTTTAGGAATCATGATCTGAGTTTTAATTGTAGGCTACTTTATGCATTTGAAAATCTTTCAGGATGGGTTTTGAGGTGTACTGATAATGACATTTGTGACATTTGCTCACAAATTTCTTCTCAATAGCAAATTCTCAACATGGTTGTTACTATAAAATAATTTTCTTTTTGTGTGAGAGACACATTTTGGGATGAAGTTAAGAAAGTAGAGAAATGCTTTAAGGTTTATAGAGTTTGATTAACCCTCTTGGGTGTAGTTAATTTTCTCCTGAATTCTCCTTTTTTGTTTCTATCTTATGTTTCAGCCTTCTGAAAAGCTATAATGCTGGAGAGCAGAATGTGACAGTTGCTTGATAATGTTGGTTTGACAGTCCATTATCCTGAATGTGCAGATTGTTACAACCCCCAAGAATAATTAAGCCAAAAAGTTCCCATGCCTGTTTTCTAGAGGTGTTAGCTTAGTTACTGCAGACCAACAGGAAAACCTGACCTTCTTCAGGAAGAAGGTTAAAAAGAAGTTAGTGAGACCATTGCTTTAGTTAGTGACTTCTACTGTATAAGTTAAAAATTCCATTGCTCTAAACAGCTATTCATATTTCAAATGTGTCCTCTAATAAGAGAAGAAACAAAACTAGTTTCACCTTTTTACTTTTTAACAAGAAAACATTACACTTGTAGAACAACCTTAATAAAAAACAGCAAAGAAACCGCTGAAGTTGTGTAAAATATTATGGTATCTAGAAGCAATTTTACTTTAATTAAAACAGTGGCCTTCATAAAATTTGGCTTCTTATATCCAAATTGCATTCAAAAACACAAGGAGTTTGTCTATGTGACTTTACACAATACATGTGCATACACAAGCGTGGTGGGGGGAATACGTTTGAGTTGGTTGTATTTATACTGCAAACCCAGAAGGCTCCTTCAGCATTTTCAAAACTCTTTCCTTTTAAAGTTGATGAATAATTTATCAAAGGGAATGCTGCAAAGGATACTGCAGGTAACTTCAGTGAACCAGTTGCGATGCTTAATATTCACTGACATTTATAAATTCATTATAATAATGGTACAAGTTATAGTTTGAACACATAAACTTAAAAAAAAATTAGGAAGTGAAAAAAATGTTTGCTTGTTGAGTTGAATAGGTGAACAAACAAATCTTCTGAAAAAACAAACTTAATTGGTATAGATGCTGTACTTTGTCAGGAATACAAACATAGGATGAGTGATTGCAATCTAAGCTAAAATGTTGCATATCTTTGGAAAGGTTAAATTAAAGTTTTTGGGTGCCAGGTAGGAAAACAATTAAACTCTCATGGATTCTGCAAAGATCATTCTCCTTGGAAAGCCAAGCCTAAATATTGAAGAAGCTTGTGTAATTAATCTGCAAATGCAGAATTTTCTGTACTGGTATAATTCTAAAAAAGCTTTTGAATATGTAGAGGAGCAATAAGAGCGTGCCTATCCTTAACCAAAGACAACTCTGGCTCCATTTAGAAAATTTGAGTTACGTTTTAAATTTAAAAAATTAACTCCCTGTTTAGCATTCTATGTTACTTTGCAGGACACATTCTTTCCAATACACAAAAAAGAGACTAGGAGTGATAAGGTGTTCCTGCCCCATGCATATAGTTACTTATTACATGCTTCAGTGTTAGCTGGGTTTCTGGGGTCCAGCTAAGCTTATTTAGTGTTTGGATTAATGTGTAACACCAGCACATGTAATGCTCATTATATATAAAGTTGATTTATTTTGCTTGGTTCCTGTGTTTGAAAAATCTCAGATGATTATTAAACAAAAATTGCCATTTCCCTGCTGATAAGGGCAAATTGTGTATGGGAGGAAAGAGGGGAGGTGAGACAGAAGAGGTTCCTATGCTGCAGTGTGAGTAAGCAATTTTCATATACGGATTATCATGTCAGTTGAGCTGCTTTGAGTATGGTTGTGACTTTTGAGCATTTCTGAGCTTGAGTCACTTAGATAACATTGCAACTTGTTACACCTGCAGGTATTTTAATAAGTCTTGGAGCTGAATATACCCATTCTGTTCCCAGTATTCTCAGAAATAATTGAACTTCCCCTCCCTTTTATCCTTCAACGAGTTAGGCAGATCAGGGCTGGGAGGTGGGGATTGTGTCAAGTGCCAGTCCTGTAATAGTGTAGATGACACTGAGACAAAGTTGTGCATCTTTTAATCATGTACCTTGTCTTCAGTAACAAAGGTGCAATAGATCATTGTTGTACTTCTCAGCAACTCCTTTTCAAGCATTGAGTTATGCAGATAGAGGTTTGATTGATTGATTGTGTGTTTGTTTGCTTGTTTGAATTGGTAACTGTTCTCCTGAATTGCAACATAAGGAACAATCTAACTTACAGTTTTAAACATGACCATTCAGGATCACTGGCCAAACTGGTAGTTGTAAGTCAAGGTATTTACCAGGATGAGCTGAAGAATATGTCAGTCTAAGCATTCAGTGGTGTAGTGTTGCTTTTTCATGTTCTATATGTACAGAAACATTACAAGGAAAATTGTTTTAAACACTGTCCTGATAATGAAGTGCTGTATTGGAAACCTGTGGAAGAATAGTAGTCAGTTTTATTGTTTTTTAAAACTGAAATTGTGGAATGTTATAAGGGAAATGGAAAAATATAGAACCTGACCTGACAAGACAGCAGTTAGATTTACGTGTTTATAGGACTGTGCATACGTGTAGGGGAAAAGTGACTTCTGGTTTCACTGTCTGATGGTTGACCTGGGACGATGGCAGCAAGTGGAGGCAAATTGCCAGTTTGCTTTATATACCAAAAAGAAAATACAGTGATGTTATTGCAGTACTTTATATATGAAAATGTATGAGGTTTTTCTGCAGTCTTATGGATATCATTACTAGTATTGGAATATTGTTCTTTGCTTGCCTGAAGCACTTCTCAATGGCTTATAAACTGCTTATGAAATCATTTTTATCAATTAAAAGAAGATTAAGGAAGAACTGAAATCTGAAATATTTTAGTTAATTATTTCATTAACACAGTTGAGATAGAGTTTTTACAAGGTTCACTTAAAATTGTTTCCATTTCTATTACAGCTTCTCTTTCTTGAAATGCAGTCTTAAAATTCACCTCTTTATGCTTGAGCAGATCTATGTTACTAAAGCTTGAAATTCTTTATTTCCACCAAAATTTTATTTAATTTTACTGGCTTACCATATTCATTAAGCTTCTGTGATGATTAAAGAGTAGCTATAAGATAGACATCATTGGAGAATATAAGCAAAACAACTGCTGAACAGATGGTTGAGATTCACCCAGAAAATGTTATAGCAGTAATGTTTATTTCTTTATTTATTGTTGTGGTGGAAAATTTGAACATAAAAATCCATTATTCTAGTGAAAGCAAACCAATCCTTTCTGAATTGAGTAAATTTGGACCCTTGAATACAACTGAAAACTTAGTTGTGCCGAGAAAAACATGTGAATTGGCAAAGTTTTTAATGTAATTTTGTCTGAAAAAGCTTCCTGTAACATGAGAGTTGAGAAGAGGACAGTGCAAAGCCCAGGGAATAGTAATGGCTAAAGCCCTGTTTAGTAAAGGCTGAGCATTAGGAATGATGCAAGCAGACAGGGAATACTAAATGCTCAATACTCTCCAGGTTTTGCTTATGTAAAAAACTCTGCTGTGAATGCCTTCCTGCAGTAAAACAAGTCCTCTCCAGTATGTGTGTTCACATGTGCCCATACATTATATATAATAAACCCTGATGCTACAGTTTAGCTGAGGAAATGTGTCCACTTGTAGGCAATACTATGGGACAACTGGCAACAAAGATGGGAATTGTAAAAGGAGTTTCTGTACAAAGCTACATAGAAAAGGTTGGATTTGATGATCTCAAAGGTGCTTTCCAACCTAGTTGATTCTGTAAATCTGAGGAACAAATTGGAGGAGAGGAGAGAGTGTTGAGAACTCAATTATGTAATTTTTTCTTCTTTGCTTACTCTCTGATGCACTTTACACTTTTCTGTATGTAGAGTGACCTATGGATTTTGTAGAGCTGAAGTTGGGTAGTACCCAGAGACTAGACAAGAAACAGTAAAACTTGCCTATTTTTTTACCAGGGCCTTGAGCTTATACTTGACTTGCCATAAACTGAAGGAATGTAATTCAGGTTTTATGCTGTGGGAACAAATTCCCAGTTAGACATGCAGTTTGCTCCAGTTATGTCTGATGCTTTGTGAATTAACATGTTTCTTTCACACTCAAATTGCTCCTTGCTTGAAGAGTGATTCTTACAACAGTGCAGTATTGTGCAATTCTGGTACAAGATATGCTGCATGTCTTTCTTTATAGAACCTAATCCTGTCCAAGGGAACGTTTAAAATACTAGCTATAAAAGTTTTGATGTAGAGCTCTGTTGCAGTTGATAGCACTTAAGTACGGGAAGATTATAGCTGAGCAGTAAAAATAATTCCAACTTTATTTGAAGAGGCTGTATTGGATCTTAATCATTCAAAAGAGGATGTGACTTTTAAAACAACTAATGTATGATTGAGATTAACTTAAATGTTTCCTATTCAAAACTGTTTCCTTAATTTTATTCATCTCTTGGTGACTTTAAAGTCCTTCATGTATATATTGCCTTCTTCCCTCTTACAATTTCAAATTGTTCTAAAAAGCCCTGAAATTCCTTTTGTTTTAAAATGAGAATTACATTACCTTGTTTGCTTTGCATGATCAGCAACTAATTATATTTGTTGACAGAACCAATTTATCACCTCAAATATCTTGGAATAAATTACAGAGTGTTATCACAAATGCACTTCTGTGATGAGCATTCAGACATTATTACTTCAATACACAAGGGTTTTGGGGTTATTTTTAGGTGCCATCTTATGCATAGTGTGGAGACTTATCTGTTGTGTCTTTTGCACTCCTCCATTGGAGGAGTGGACACCATTCAAGATACGATGAATGGTATCCATAAATGTACCAGAGTGTATTCTTGCTTAATCTAAATTAGAATAAAAATAAGTCATTGGTTTTAAATGTTCTATTAATATTAATAACATTGTCCTTTCTCAGCAAGATGACCATCTGCAGCTCCGTGATTTTGAAGTAATTATTTTAAAATATACTTTATACCACACCATACATTAGAGGTGCAATTTGTTTTTTTTTTGTGCTCCAGGCATTGCCTTAAGCAGTTGCTTTGTGTTTTGTTTAGTCTCTTTACATGTTTTATCTCTTCTTCTAGTATTGCATTAAAAATATTAAAAAAGAATGAAGCAGTCTGAATTCTTTCAAGTAGTCATTGTGCTTCATTTCAGCAGTTTACTTTTCACACTGAAATGAATCCTTATTCAGTAAAGCACACAGGCACATTTGAATCAAATTTACAATAATAAAATGTAATTTATGCCAGGGACTTCTGCTAGATTGAGACTCTTCTCCCAAACATAAACTTAGATTTTCATTTTTTTTCCTCTTGTTTGACAGCTGGAAAACACCTTGTTCTTACTGCTTTATTTCACAGCCTCAGTGTATTATGTAATCCTGATTCCAAAGCTGTCGTAGTCTCTCTCTGACTTGTGAAATCAGATGCTGTCCATAAGGGTCACACAAAGCATTGCAATGTAGATGAAGAAATTTATTTTTGTTTTTGTGGGAAAGGAGGTAACATAAAGGGAGAAACTAGATTTGTGAGTCTTCAGTATAAATACAATACTGCAGAACATTGAAATACATACACTGAATTCTGTTTGTTGTTGAACTTGCATAAAGACATCGTAATTTCCTGCATTTGGTATAATGTAAAGTTTTATAGTTTCACTGTGAAATGGTATATAAAGTCACTCAGCAGTAGATTCTCTGTTATTCCTTAACAGATCACAGAGCTGTTGGATGTTTCAATGGAGCTGGGATGCTTCTTAGCTGGAGCTCTGATCTCTTCTCAGGGTCACATGGTTACTGAGGAGATTATGTGCTGTATTGAACCAATACGTGACTTTCTTGCCATCATTTTCTTTGCATCTATAGGTAACTTCTAAGAAACCTTACTTTAAAATATTTGATATTTATATGTAATATTAAATCTATACTACATAAAATATATACAATATATATAATGTATAAAAACATTGCTTACAATGTGGGTGAGGAGAAAAAAATGGTGTCTGTAATGTGAGGGGAGGAGATAGATTTTATTTTGTTACAATACTGTTAATTGACCACGACATTGGTTTGCCTTTGCTACTACTAAATGTAACATTTAGTTTCATAAGCTATTTCAATATTGTACTTCCAAGTCTTGGTCTAGTGTCAGTTTTTCAATGTTAATTCTGAAATCACCCTATTTAAAACATGTAACTAAATATATTAAGATAAAAAGGCCTTGATTTGGTTGTTGATTCTTTGGGGTTTTTTTGAATGTTCTTTTGTCTTTCCAGCAGCTGTATATGTAATTTATACTAAAATTGTAGTACTTTTTGAGTTAATTGATAGAGTAGATTTCAGATTTTTGTGACTTGGTTTTCTATAGAAGCAGAATGTCATAATATCATAATTTTGTATAGCTTGTTTGTTTAGAAATTTAGTTGGGAGGAGGGTGTGATCTGCATGTTCTCAATGCAGGGAAAAAATAATTGAAAGATGATGTATCTCAGATACTACTTGAATGCCAGCTGAAATGCAGCATTGAGGTATAAGACGAGGGAGTAACTCATTATGCTTGATATCCAAAAGGAGTTAACTCAGAATACTTGCAGTAAATCAGTAACCTCCTTTTGAACTGCTACATTCTCTAGCTGTCTGTGCATGCCCCAATACGCTCTGTCTGAAGGAAACTGGAACACAGTACTGAGGTGCTCGGCTACAGTGGGTGAGGAGACAGGCCCTGGGAAAGCCCTTGCCTCTCCCTGTGATTGTACAGGAGATGTATGTCCCTATGCTGGGGACATTGCAGTGTCTAAGAGGGGGTTTGGATGTGGCCTGGTGCACCAATCCAACCTCCTTCAACCCGTGTTTTACCCAGAAAGTCCTAGGGTTTGGACTTGGATTTTTTCAACACCACCCTTAGTTTTTCCTCTGCTGTTATTTTAAGTTTTTAATTGTTCTTTTTATTTCCACATATTTATTCAGATAACAGTGAAGTCCCATCATCCATAATTTTAATGTTTTTTCCTTATGTACCTGTTTGATACTCATTGTTTCGTAACAGAAACTAAAACTGGTGGCTGTCACAACAAAAATGAAATAGCTATGCTTGCCAGTCTTAAGTTTATTTTCAATTTTTTTTTATCCAGCCCATGATAATAGTTTCTGGTGATAAGTCAGATTAGTAATAAATATGTTTATTTGAATAACTTATTAATGGAAGGAAAGTGAGGAGCTCTGATGAAATGTGGGCCCATATAACTGACAAGTTTGCATGAGTAATTGCTAAATGCTTACAGATTGCTAAATTGCTAAATGCTTACAGTTGTTTATGTGTTTCAGTAAAGATGGTGATGGAATGGATAGTGTTATCAGGAATACAAAGCATGACAAGTGATTATAAGCCCAAAGTTAATTTTACAAGGGACTGAACAAAAATAGTCCTAAACTCTTGTGGCTGCATAAGTTAAGACTAGAGATAAGACTTTACTAGAGTAAAATTAAATAGCAAGACCTCAGTTGGTCTGCTAGCAGCACTCCATACAGCCTATATTGTACTCTAAGGAAATTGTTTTAGTCATTCTGCTTCAGAATTTTTAAAAAATCTTTTTAACAAATTTTGCCATTTTAATTGCAAAAAGGGCAGGAAAGAAAATTGCATAACAAATTGGTGTGATTTTACAGAAAATGGGTATTATTGCTGCCTCAGAAGAAAATTAGCTAAAAAAATCAGAACTATGTTACAGGCATCTGACAAAATGTCATAATGCTTGCTTGTTTAAAAAAAACAACCAAGCAACAACAAAAACCCGTCCAAAACTGACAAAAAAAGGAGACCCAAACCCTAAAAACTTGCCACCCTCAAACAAAATCCCCTTCCTCCCCAAATAAAAGTTAGCTGCCGCTCCTCCCTTTATTTTCAGTTACTTTTAAATTTTGTGCTTAAAAGGAAATTCTGTGGCAGGGAGGTAGGTTTTAAAAGGAGTGATGTGATGTTTTAAAGCAAACCTGAGTAGAAGAAAAAGTATTCCTTAATTTTTCTTCTTACTAGATTTCTTTTTAAAGACTTCTTGCTTGCTCTTTACTTACATATGTGCACATGCAAATTATATGTATATAGAGATTTACTCTGTGAGATTATGTAAAAGCCACAGGGAAAGATTCTTCCCCTCTGCCTAAAGAGGAGTTTGTTACTATATACAGCAGCACCTTAAAGAGAGCAGAAACACTTGAGCTCCTGAGGAACACCACTGCAGTATTATCATTTCTGGTCCCTTTAGAATAAAGGCACAAATGGAAAAAATTAGCTTAAGTGAAAAGTGACTGTAAGTATGTCATTTGGAGAAGTTCATTCCTGTTTTGCTTGTCTTAAATGCCTGCTTTTTTGTTCTTACTACAGAAATCCTTCTGGTGCCTTAAAGCTGAGCTGAATATTACTTGTTCATGTAATATCCAGTGGACCTGCCCTTAGCTTGACCTGTGCAATGGTACTGCTTTCAAATTTGCGCTTGGGTGCATTTGTGGGAATAATGCACCTTTGCAGTTAGGCATTAACAGCTGCACTTTGAGTTGCTCTCTATCTGTACATTCACTTAGGCCTCTGGGTGCTCTTCAAGGTTCCTGGCACTCCTTATGCCACCTCCTGAGTTTAGAGAGTTTCTGTTAGTCTCTGTCCTTAGTGGTAGTTTTGAGAGAACATCGTGACCAATCCCTTAGAGCCACATTTTGGGCACTTTCCTTCTCATTTCTGTTTTTGTACCTAGTGCACAGATCTTTATCCATACCTCATTTGATTTTGTTTTGATTACTTTTTGGAAAGATGGAAGGCATCTTTCTTAGACTGTTTGACTGTTTTAAAAAAAGTTCAGTTTCTGCATGTGGAGTATAGAATTTGAAACTGTGCATAAAGACCCTCTCTGCCACTGCTGAGGTAACAGATTATTTCCACTGACTGACAAGTTGTGTGTTCTCAATGTGATGTAGAGATGTAGCCACCTGTCAGGCTCCACGTTTCCCTTCCGGGTAACTCCTGTGGTCCATGTTGGACCTTGAATACAAAGTGTTGAAAACCCTTTAGCAGCTCAGCCTTTTTCTTCAGAAGATGGGTGATGCTGACACTGCCTGCGCCACCACTGTCCAGAACAAACATGCACACAAGAATTGTCCAATGAGCCTCTTTACTCTTCCATTGAATCTGAGATAATCAAAGGAAGATCCCAACTGGAATTTGTTAGGTGGCATTCATCGCCTTCTCCTAATCCATCCAGCTCTACTGCTTTGTTTTTCAAAACAAAGCATGGAGCACAATGAAACTTGGAGGTTTTATGCTCTCAGAACTGACAATAGAGTCAAAAATACTTTCCCCTTTGGAGAACGATTAAGAAGATTGGTTTTCCCCTCTGCTGCTTAATGATCTAGCCAGGGCTGTAGTATTTATTGCATTTGCAGGCTATGATCTTCGGACTCTTAGTAGAAACAGCATCTCAATGCATAGCTAACGTGATTTTTCTGAGTGATGTCCTGTCTTGAGGATATGTCAGAATTCATTCTACTGGCTCCAGTTTTACCCTCAGAGTTCTGATTTTTGTACTCTTGTTTGCCATCAGTGATCTCCAAGATTGCTTTTTTGGTGTTGGATCTAACCAGGATGTGGTCATGACGTCTGGATCTTCACATGCTGTTTAGAAGCTATCCATCAGATTGGTAGAATCTGCCTAATTAAGGAATGAGGGAGTTTACTTATTGAGAAAAAATATTTTTTAAAAGACTGTGCAAAGTCTTGCCTGTAATTGTCCACAGAATACATACCAGCTTCTGTGAGTGAACTGTGCTTTTTGGCTTGACAGTGATGCACCCCAAGGCCTCTGTTTCAGCTCTTTGCCAACACTTCTTGGAGCTGAAGGTCTGGTAACTTGTGGCCAATTCTGTAAAAGTGTACCTAAGTGTTATCCTAGCTGTTGACTGCTAGCCAGTCTGACATGTGCTGATGACACTGCTGAAGTTTTTGAGTTATTTGAAGTGTTTCTTCCATGTCAGAGAATTATTTCAGAATTACTGCTGAGCTTAGTCACAGTCTCATCAAAACCATTGCAATAATTGGCCATATTCATGCACCTTCTGTCTATGAAATAAATCTTTCTGATGGTGTTTGTGTTGTCAGAAAGGCGCCAGGTGCTTGTTTAGGAGTCTGATAGCACTTCTGGCTTTATCCTGGGTTTTCATCTAGGAATGGGGCAAAGGTCTGTACTGACCATAAAAATACCTTATGATGGGATTTATTTCCTTAAAAATGTCTGGTTTCTGGCATGTTGATTTGTCTGCTCAGAATAGCATATGTGACAGGTTTAGGCTTGTTTTCTCCTTGCAGACACTGTTCTCCAAAGAATTGGTATAGAAATCTGCTGTAGTTTGTGCTTCAGCTCTTTGGAATATGGCAATAATCTCCACACTGGGCAGCTGTTCAAATGGACTTCAGACTGCCTGTGTGCTCCAGAACTGAACACATATTAGTGATGAGAGCACTAGGCTTTATTTATAGCCTTTCTTGGAAACCTTCAGTTCTAGATCTGCCAGAATTGTCCCTCTTATCAAACATGCCACTGCTATGGGCTGTATTTCTCTAATCGCTTTTCATGTGTTTTCTGAGGTCCGCCTAAAGGTGAAGGAGTACTGTGCATGTGATATTACAGTGAAGCTACTTCCACATGCATCTGTGCACATATGTGGATTTCTCTTATTCTGCTGTCTCTCCTCTTACTTTGATAGTCTTTTGCATTTGGATTTCAGTAGTTGAAAGGAAATTAAGAAATAAAACAGGGTGTGTGCGTGCCGACTGGGTGGCACTTGTGTAAAGATCTCTGATGTAATTGAAGAAGGTTTCCATTGGCAATTGAATGTGCATACAGACAAAACCCTGTGAAGTTACTGTAAGTCTGGAAGAGATGACAACTCTTGGTTCTCTACAGCTCATCTGGATCTGCAGCACTACAGAGAGGGAAAATTAGTGGAACCTTGTCCCACATTAAAATAAGAAGTTATCTAGAGCATTGATTTACATGCCTTATGCTTTAGAAAGCCAAATTTTGGCCTTCATCAGAAAATAACTGGGTTGGAGAAATGCCAACTATTAAGAATTTGTCAGGAACATTGCCATTATTTTGATTTCACTTTTTAGAAGTTTTTATGAAAAAGGAGCGAGCTTCCAAAGATACGCAGTTATGTTTGCCTGCAGAAGTTCTGCATGCTTCAGGAGATAACAGTGGACTTAGTTGTAAGATTATTCCTCAGTGACTCTAGGACTTCTCCAACAAATAGTTCTTTTTCTTATGTTTAATATTTGCAGGATTTAGTTTCATGTTTCTCAGTTCTTTGTGGTTCTTGTTACCTTTCTTTATATAATTACCAAGTTAAAATGACCAAATATTGCAAAAAACCCAAAGACAATCCACTCCAACAAAAGAAACCCCATCAACATCATAGCAATGGGTTTTTCTGTAAGTCCTTAATTGTTAGACTGTGCTGAAGGGTTTATCGCCTTACCTGATTCCACTCCAAGTGACTTTTCAAGTTTAGTTGACTTTCAGAGTTTGGAAGTGAAGGTCATAGAATGAAAACAGTTTGGATTTCTGTTGTAGCTGTAGTCTATGCACATACTGAGTATCATGTTCCTCCCACTGTGATAGTCCATTACCATACCATAAAAAAAAGTTAAATGACCAGTAAAATGTTAGAATGACTGTGCATAACAACAGAATTATTTTCTTGCAGGATTTTTATAGCTTTCATTAGATTTGTTTTTCAGTTCAGATTTTGTATTGCTGACTGGTTTAGAAATTAAAGTGCTTGTGCATCAGTCATATGCAGCTTAATTCAGTTGGAAATATTGCCTGTGCTAAACCTCCCCAAAGTAAAAATGGCTGGATATTGTGGGAAATGCTTTTGTGATCAAGTATATAGTTAGGGCTTTAGTGATCAAGTGGTTGGTAGGTGAGTTAAGGCTTTTTGTTTGATTTGTTTTGAGAATACAGTCTTTCAATTAAATATATTATTAACCCAGAAAATTACCATAGTAAGATATTGGCCTCAAACTGTGCAATGTTTTCTTTCCTTCTAGGACTTCATGTTTTTCCCACTTTTGTAATATATGAACTCACAGTCCTGCTATTCCTTACATTGTCTGTCGTCATAATGAAGGTATTTTCTTTTACACTTTAAAAAAATATTTTAATCTTAATTAATCTAAGTAATCTTTGTGCTGCATGCCCTAAAGACAATTTATGCAAGAACTGAACATTTGATATAACAGAGAATATTACTGTAAATATATATTTGGAAGAAACTTACTGATTAGAATACAGTTTGAAACAATATTCTCCAGGTATTTAAAAACAAAATTATTTAATGTTAAAAGAAAATTGCATGTGGCAAAGCAGCTATTTCTCCACCTTGGGATTTGTGACAGTTATCAAGTGTTTTATTATAGTAAAGAAGATGCTACTTTTTACTGTGCAATGTAAATTTGTCTCTTTTGATATTAATACAGAAGACACACTTGGAAGTCCATTATTTTATGTTATGTTCAAAAATATTCTGTTAAGCAAACAAACAAAACAAACCCCCAATAACTCAAAAAAACCTGTTTTTAAAGTTTGTCTTGGCAGTGCTTGTCCTTTCTTTGATTCTTCCAAAGACCAGCCAGTATATCAAGTGGATTGTCTCAGCAGGACTGGCACAAGTCAGTGAATTCTCTTTTGTTCTGGGAAGTAGAGCACGCAGAGCAGGGATCATATCTCGGGAGGTAAGCTGTACTGTGGTTATTAACTTCATTTTTTGCACCTGAATAACTTACACTGTAAGACAAAATCACAGTATTTGACATACCAGTACACTCCAATTTTGTGGCACCTCTCAGCTGTTAAAAAAAGTAGAATCAACCCACAGAAATGGATACTTGTATGTCCCTGACAGGGTTCTTAGTGCTGGTTCTCACTTGTTTCATATTGTACCTTAGTATTTTAAATAACTTAGTTATAAATGCTTTAACGTCTTTTACTTACAACTTAATTATGTGAACAGTGAGTTGCAGATAGCACCCAAGTCATAAAGACTGAGAAGTCTTTGCTTTTAAAATCTTGATACAGCTATTGAAAGAAGTATAGGAGTGTACAGTACAGAGATACTACAGGATTTGAAGAAGGAAATACCAGTAAATAAGACCTGGAGAGCAGATATTGTGAAAATTGCCCTTAACATTTAAACAAGCAAATACACTTGTAATCACTTTAACCTGGTTATCTTGTTCATTTTAAATCCTGCACAGAAAAAAACAACCAATGTTTTTGGTAGTCATGAAAAAAGTCCCCTGGGAAAGAAGCCTTAAACTTAGTTTTATACTTAACTTGTGAGAATGGAATGTTACTTTTTTTTTGAAGTCTGATTTATGAAATTAGGTAAATTATGGCTATAGAGATACAGGAACTGACCTCCCTTTCTAGTACTGCTTTCTAGTAGCTGCTTTATCCTCTGTGCTTCTGCTCACAAAAAATGCTTTCCTGGTGCTCCAAGGTTTTCATTTTCATTGAGCAAGTGGACTGCATAGTGTTGGAACCAATTCCAAATAAAGCACATGTGAAAAACTTACACAGTGCTGTTCGCTTGTAGGTAAAGATGATTCACTTTCATGTTCACTCCTTCATATAATTAAGAGTTACAAATATTGCATGTTTGCATTGAGTTTCAAGATATCTCTATGTGATCACAGAACCAGTTTAGGGGGCCACCCACTGAGCTTGGAGGCTTTTAGACTTTCATTTTTTTCTGCTCTCACATGATTATCTAATATATAGGTTTGTATACCTCTGAAATTTCCTAAACTCATTCTTTACTTGAGACCTCGAAACTACTTCCTGCCACTGTTTTTCTAAGATTTATTCAAACTATGTGTTAGGATCTTTCTTCTTTTTTTTTTTTTTTTCCCAGAAGATGTAAAGTATGACTTAAAGGGATTTATGTTTGCTTTTTTCTGTTGATAAGTGAACTAGCAGTGAACTTTGCCATTATATTGTTAAACCAGAATAGTTTAGAGTAGTGGTGATGGGGTTTTTTATTTGCTTGATTGATTGGGGGTCTTTTTGGTTTGGTTTGTTTGTTTGGGGAATTTCGTTTTGGTTTTTAAATGAAGTGATAATTGGCCTTTGACTTTTGAACAAATACTGAATTTTCAAAATTGATCACATAAAACCAATTTTTTTTCTATATGCTCATAATTACGCTTTTGCAATTTTATCTTCACACCAGGTAAACAGGTAATTAGATTATTTGAGCATGTATGGTTTGCTTTTGTAGCAATGTGCAAAGTTGCTTAGGAAGACAGGTGAAGTCTCTTGAAAACATGGTCTAGAAGAGCCTAATCTCCTCAAACTTCTAGATACTTCTTTGTACTGCCATGTAACCAAGAGAAGTAATGGCTTTTATTTGCCTTTTGCAGGTCTATCTTCTTATTCTGAGTGTGACTACTCTAAGCCTTTTACTTGCCCCTGCCCTGTGGAGAGCTGCAATTATGAAATGTGTTCCGAGACCTGAAAGACGCTCAAGTACTTGATCAAGATTTGCACAAATTGAAGGATATGTCCTCTTGCAAGGAAAACATCTTCATTGCTCATTGTATTTCTATGCACTCAGAAAGCAAGGCCTGTTGAGTAGTCAGTCCTCTTAATAAGCACTTGGTTATAAGCCTTATACTGACCTTAAAACAAAATTCAATACTAAAAAAATAATTGTGTCATATGAATTGCACACCTTTTACAAAATTTACTTTGATTGGAATCTACTAGAACATTTGTTTCTGATCCAATCTGTTATTCAGAGCATAAATTATTTTTTTTAAATATAGTGTCATGCAAACTATGTTTATTTTTTTTTTTTTGCCTGAATGTGCCTTTTAATTTTCATCCTGTTAATGCTGGTTCATCACCAGATTTTGTTCAAAAAGGAAAAAAAGATATATATATATATATATATATTATGGTGCCTATGGTATCTTCTTTCACTAAATGACTTAAGTCATTTTCACATTTATGATTTTAATATAGCAGTATAAAATTAACTACAAACCAAATTTCTAATTGTGAATAAAAGAGTGATCCTCTGCACAAAGAAAAGGTTTAACTGTTTACCAATCAGTTCCAAGCAGTTAATTACATATTCCAGTTCATGCAGCCAATACTGCATGATATTTTATGCCAAATTGCAGCATACAATGTATTTTCTTATAGTGTTATATTTTGTGTTGGCTCTTGTATTTATTTACATATTTGACTAAAAATTGACAGTAAGAAAGGGCATAATTTATGTTTGCAGACTGACAGTTGTTACCCATTCTTGTTGCTAACTGCTGCTACAGTAATGGTTTACAGGGGTGTTTTCTTTTAAATAAAAAGTAAATGTAAAACTGGGAAGTGTAATTTCAATTAGATGTGAAAAATAGTACTTCTGTAACCTTGGAGGTTGAATCTTAGTTGACACTATTCTAGATTTGAAATTATTTAAAGTAAATTAACTTGCAGAAAACTGGAAACGGCAGACTGGATGTGTATTTGCAACCCCATGACCTTTTAAGTTACATTTACTTTGAATAAATTGTTAGTCTTTTTAAAGTACCATGATATTTTAGAAAACAGTGTTTTGAATGTGATCTTAAATGTGGTTTTTCTTTAAAATGTTGTATGTAGTGAGATAGGTCTTGTAAAAGCCCATTATTTAAGTGTCATAGAGAAGGCTTACTCACAGGCTATAGTCCACTCTGTGACAAAGCATTTAAGAATCATCTTGAGGTTCATCTGCTAAAACCAATACTATTTAAGATACATCAACACTTCAGGTCAGTATTGCAGTGTCATCTGAAATAACATTGATACCCACCAAATGGTTAGAAAAATGCATGTTACGAGGTTTCAATTGTCAATTAAAATGAAAATTGTCCTCCAAGTAGCAACACAAAGCTTTGGATGGATCTTTGTGCTCTGTACCTCTTTCCCCTGTAGCAGCCTCAGTTTCTCCTGTGTTTTCTCTGACATCTGCTGGGCTTGTCCAGATGAAACTTGGATTACTCTGGAGTGTGTATGTACTGGTGGGACAGGGTAGACATCATCATATTTGAGTTCTTGCTCACTAGATTTGGGGCTTTTCCTCTAGGCACTAATAGTTCATAAAGATTGATGGAATGTATAGCAAGTCCACCTCCCCTTAAATGGTTTCAAAAGTTGTCACAAAACAGACAAATGCAGAACAAAAAGCTGCTCTATAAATAAAATATTTTTAAATAAAATTAATCTATGACACAAAAGAAACTCAAAACTGATTTTTTGCAATATTTCAATATTTTTATTCAAAATAGAGGAGCAGTTCAGCTTTTATGGTTCCATTTAACAGTCTACTAGCTCAGACCTTTTACTCTTTTCCAGGTACCTCACTGAAATAATTTGTTTCTTAACTGTCCTATCCACTTTGTCCACTCACCTGGCTCATTGTTTCTGCGTGAAATACAAGCATCTCTCCTAAATGCTTCATTTTGGCTTTGAAAGATTCTTATTTCACATGTAGTTTGCCACCTGTTTCAGGGGGAAAAATGTATGACAGGTCATGGTAGAGACCTCTGTATGGTTTCCATTATGTCACTCAGCTCTTGAAGCAATTATATGACATACTGCACTTGTGATGAGTCAAACTCTTATCTAAATAAATTGCTGTGAGTAGTTGTAGTTTTCTAGAAACCCTTTAAAAGTCAGGAAAGAGACTAGGAAATACTGATGGCTTGTGTCTCTTAAAAGAAAGAAAATATTTTCCTGAATATCTTCTAAAAGATTTGGGTGAAAAGCTCATTTGGTACCATGTTCAAAAAAGGAAAGCATGCATCTAGATACCTTACTGGTTGCCTCATCTCTCTCAGTCCTCTCCCAACTAAGCTTTGTCATGGTTTAGGAATGGTATTCCCCAATTTAGTGCTCTCACCACCACCACACTGTCAGTTGTTTCCCCTCTCCCCCCAGATGGAAGCACAAAAGGCAAAGATTGTGGGTTGAGATAAGCACCATTTACTGGAAACAGCAATGAAATAAGAAAACAAACAGTAACAGCAACAATATTAATAACAAAATTGTACAAAGAGGACCCCTAGACAACAACAGTTCCCCACTAGTATAGAATAACAAGGTACACATGCCCACACCACTCCAGGTTCCACCTCCTCATGCCTACTGTGAAAAAAGCTCTGTCCTGGCCAAAACCAGGACAACTTGGCTAGGCTTTAGGAGAACTGGGGGTAGTGAAATAGACTTGTGTGAGTACCAGTGTTCTGGGCCTCTTTGTTGACACAGATTTGGATTGCCTGGTTCAATATTAGATATAAGTGCAAATTAGTAATCTTAACAGACATATGGTAAGTTTGTTTGCAATCAGACATTTGAGATTGAGATTGCCTCACAGAAATCTGGAGGTATATTGAGATACTCTAAATATTTTGTGAAATGCAAATAATGGCTCCATGCATAATTCCATGTCCAAATGGGGTAGTCTTCATGATATGATCTTAGGACAGAAACAACAGACCTTATTCCTGAATGATCACTCATTCCTGTATGAAAAATGGGGAGAATATTGCATAACCAGCCCACTTAGATATAATTGCAGCTTTTCAGAAACCTTATGCTTGTACTGTGGAATATTCTCTTTTTGTGTCAAGCAGATAAAATTAAAGCAGAGTTCCAGAAGCCCTGCAAGGAAAATCTACTGATTTGTTGAAGATTTCTTGGAAAACAAAGGTATTTTTCTGGAAATTCTTGTTCTAGCTTGTTGGACAGTGGTTCTATCTCATTCATTGAGCAGTATCATTTTAATACAGAAAAGCTGATACAGAGCAGAAGCCTCATTCAGTGATGAGAGAATATTCCTATGGTCAAGCTGAACTTAAGGGAGTGAAAAGGGAGGTCTGCTCTATGCTTGACTCGCAACTCAGTCAGCTAACCTATTTTGGGGTTGAGATTCAGGGGTTTTTTTTGAGGGGAGGGGTTGTTTTATTTATTTTGTAGGTGGATTTAGCTGTGCTTATTTGGCATGGCTTTCTGAAAATTTGAGTTCTTGTGTGTTACCCCTTAATTGCTATCCTTGATAATTCTGTGAAGATAAAGGAACCAAAGTAGTTTAAAAGCTGGTAGTGTGGGCTGTGCTTTGTGAGCTATTTCCCTGGCCCTGGGGTCAGATTGGTATGTATGGACCCACAACCACCCTGCTTGTGGCTTATCCCATACAGAGCAGGTGGCTTCAGTTTGTCAGTAGGAAGGTATTTGTGGGAGCTGTCAGGTGGTTTCCTGAAATTGTGACTGATGTAGGTCTAGGATGGCTTGAGAATGTGGTGATGGTGAACTAAGTCCATGGCACTACATAGCCTTTTAAAGACTGTAAGAATTTATACTTCCTATCATTCTCAAATATGAGGAAAAGCATCCTCACAAAGCCTTGTACTTCACTTGTTTTATGATTGGACGTCCTCAGCTTTGCAGGCAGAAAGATGTGGGGGTGCCTTGTGTGACAGAATATTGCTGTACGATGATGCTTGATGGAGAGGGTGAGAAATCCAGTGTGGTCTTGCCTGTTGGAACGAACCCAGGAACAATCTAACCACAAAAGCACTCCTGGGGTTTGTCTAGGGAAGGAATCCATAGTTCTGCTCAGTAACCAGTCCTGGCAGTGTTCCAGCATGTGGGCAATGCCAAAGGTGGAGGAAACGGGATCCCTGAATGACAAGAGGCAAGCCACACTAACAGCGTTGCTATTTTGTGGGAAATGCTATAGCTTGTAAGGAGCAGCTAAGTATCAGACATCCTGTGTTGATGACCTGAAAAGGAAGGAGCTGACACAACTACTGCAGGGAGAAGGAAGAACAGTGAGATGTCTTTGGAGCTCGGAGGTGTGTAGCCCACTCAACCCCTAAAGGCAGAAGGGAAAGGCGTGCCTCTACCAACTTCACTCAGTAGCCCAGGAGATTTGTTGCTTGGGTTTCTCCCACCACCTCTGCTGAGTGTTTACCAGTGCCAGGTTGGATTTACTGACACTTTGAAGACAGTGGGACAAGGAAAACCTTCTGCTGGCTGGAGACAACAAACTGGACAACGTTGTGACAAGAGTGACTTAGGAATAACTGATCCTGCCTTGTAGGAAAAACCTAGATCAGAGAGTAGTAAAATTTTCAGTTATGGTACCAAGCTGTATTTTTTATTTCCTAAAAGAGAGTGGAAATTTGGGAGTTGGGAGATGGTACCTCCTGACAAGGCCAGATGCTGACAAGGTGGTCAGGTGACATTAGGTCTTTAATTAAGTCATGAGCTTGCACAGATGACAATGTTCAGATTGTATGGCTCCCCATTCCCGTTCATTTCCTCTGGCATCTGTTGAAGCTTTCTGCCTATAGACTCAATGACCTCTTGAGACAATTTCCTCACGTCTGTCATGCGCTCCTGCCCCACTGATGCTGTTTAAAGTTATGATCTGTTCTGCTTTTCGTGCACCCTTAAAAGGGAGAGGCACTGCCCAGAAAACTGTAAAGTGGAATAGCCTGCCACCACTACTATCACAAATGAAATCCTAAAGCTCCAAAATACTTTCAAAAGGTGTGCTCAGAGATTAGAGAAGTGTTGAAAGTTTTTTCACTCGTACAAACACTTCAAATTAGTTGTGAACCCTCGGCTGAAGGAAAAAAAACACCACTACCCAAGAGTTGGGCGTGTTTGGGCAGTTAGTATGCATCAAAATAAATTCTAGCAAACTAGGACACTCCTTGTTTGTGCTTGTTCTGTTGACTCGCAAGTGTTTTTCCTACAGGAATTAATGTAAAACAAAAGAGCCGGAGGTGGGTGGGTAGGGATGTGAGATACACAGACGGTTTGAACCCTTAGGCACAGTATATATGACCTGGAGAGCGGAGAGCAGCATTATCAACTGGAGATATCTTTCAGGAAATAATTTTTTTCTGCAGCTGGTTTATGGGTTTTGTGTGTGAAAATTTTGGCTACTTTCTGAAAAGTTGTAATGTTACAAACAGAATTTCATTATCACCTTCTTTCTTCCATGGCCATTGCCGTCAATCTTAATCAAGAGGAATGAAGAAATGGGGTTATAACCCGAGAGCAGCACGGAAAGGGGGGGGACGGGACGGGACGGGGAGTGGCGAGAGGGTGGGAGGCATTGTTCATAAAAAAACTCCCAAGATTGCTATTTATCAGGAAAATGAACGTAGTGTTTCATTACTATTGTAAAGCACAACAATTCAACGTCTTTAAAAAAAACCTCCAACAACAGAGGTGTAAAAATGAATGTGAATCTCGTGGACTCGTGAAATGCATCTTCTCCAGCATTCCCTCTGCTGGGTCTGTCTGCTGCTGCAATGTAGCGGCTCTGTGGTCGTGTGCTTTATTCCCAGCTAGTCTTCGTTCCCAGGAAGCAGCATGAATTTAGCGAAAGAACGAGCCTTTTACTTCCTGCTCCCCTCTTCGTTGCGTTATGAGCAACCTTGTACCGTGCAGGCTTGGTCTTGCGTGCAGAAGTGTGTATAGCTTCCTCCCCATCGAACAGCCTTGCATCCACCCCTATGAGCAAGACGACTCCGGAGCTTTCCTTGCTGTCCTGCAATTTCCACTATAACGGCTCTCCCTTTGTAGCCGCCCAGCAACGCTGCAGGTTTTGGGTTTTTTTTTTTTTTTTTTTCCCAAAACTTACAGGACAAACGATGTAATTACATCACGTAACCCTCGCTAACATGCTCTGTTCCTGCGGTCGTCATTGCACGCAGAGGCTGCAGCGCCCCGAGGTGCTTTAGTTTTGGGCGCGAGGTTAAGAGCTGCAACCGCCCAAGGAAAACTTTCGCTTGGATTACCACAAAATCCCTAATTTTAGCAACGATCGCTGCAAGCGAAACTTTGCTCGAGTAACGGCCGGACAGAACGCGATGAGGAAGCGCTGGCAGCAGGATGTTGTGGCAACGAAACCGCACGGCCCTGCCCCGCCGGGTCCCGCTCCGCGCCGGCAGCGCGGCCGCGCCCGCGGGCACCGCGCGGCACCGCGGGGCGGGCGGGGAGTCGGAAGAAGGCGCGAAAATCCCGCGCATGCTCCATGCCCGGCTCCCTCCGCGCCTAGGAGCGGCGGGCGGGCGGGTTGGCTTGGCCGCTCCGCGTGTGCCCGTGCGAGGCGCGCCGCGCCCGTGACGTCAGCGCGCAGCGTCAGGGGGACGCACAAAAGTGTAAGTTTCAATTTTTTTTTTTTTTTAATTTTATTAAAAAAAAAGAAAAAAAAAGAAGAGACGGGGGAAGAGTGGCGGGGTCGCGCGCGCAGGGTCCGTGGGAGGGTGGGGGGGATCGCTGCGCTCGCTCGTCCCCTCTCGTTTACCCGCATCGCCCCCATTCCCGCCGGCAGCTCCTCGGCGGCAGCGGCGCCGGGCAGGTGTGCGGGGCTGCGGCGTGCGGGGGGCGACTTGCGGGGGCGGCCGGCCGAGAGCCCCGCGGGCTGGCGGCCGGCGGGGGCAGAGGCGCGCTGGGAAGTGACAGCCCGCCGGGGGAGACCCTCTTGCCCCGCCGCCTCTTCTCCCCGCACCCCCTCCCCCGGAGCGCAGGGGGGAAAGGCGGTCCCTGCCGGTGCCCTCTCCTCCCTCCTTGCTTCCCTCCCCTGTTCCCGGGCTGCCGATGTCGGTGTCCCGCCGCCTCCCCCCGCCCCTGCCCCCTCCCGCCAGGCCCGCGCAGCCGCCGCACATGTGCAGTCGGGCGCCTCCGCAGCGGCAGCAGCAGAAGCGGCGGCAGCAGCGCGGCGGCGGCGGGCGGGGGGTGCTCCCGCTCCGCGCTCCGGCTCCCTGTCTCGGGGCGGCGGCGGGGGATGGAGCCGGCTCTCTCTGCCTTCGGCCGCTCAGGTGCGGGCAGCCCGCGCCCGAGGATGGGAGCACCGGGGCTTGCGTGGGACGGCTGCGGGAGGCGCCGCCGGCGGCGGGTCGGGCACGATGGGGATGGGGACGGCGCGGACCCACACTCCGCCCGCCGCCCCTTCCCCCCGCGGCCGCCGGCGGTGCCGCCGGGCGCGTCCCCCCTTGCCCGCGCCCCCGCCGCCGCCGAGGCGATTAGCGCGGCCCCTCGCTGCCGGGGGGAGGCGGCGCGGGGCTCAGGGCTCTGCCCGGGCGGTGAGGCCCCGGTCGGGGGGCGCGGGCGGGCGCGGGGTGCCCGAGGAGCAGGGGCGGCCGCCGGTCTGTGCCGCCCGGTGCGGCCGCGGCCCGTCCGCCTGCGAGGAGGAGGAGAAAAGCGGGGCTGGAAGGCCCCGGGGGGAGCTGCCCCTGGGGCCTACTTGTGCCTGCTGCTGGAAATGGGGGTGGGGAGGAGGAGGAGGCCGTGATCGCTGCCCGCGCCCAGCGCTCGGTGTTGGAAGGGGCGCAGCTGGACAGGGACCGGCCTCGCGTGGGATCGGGCACGGGCTGGGGGAAGGGCTCTCCCTGCCAGGGCACGGCTCTCCCCCGCCGTCGGGAAAGGAGTGCCCCCCACACGTGAGCGTGGGGCTCAAGGGACGAAAAGGTGGTGATGGGAAACTTTTCCCTTTTTAAAAACGTGGATTTTTTTCAAAAAGAAACCTGTATTGTACTTGGTAGTATTCAGTAATTTCAATTGTAAAAGCTTTCTCTCATTTAATTTTTTTATAGCTGGTGCTGTCTTTGCTTTCTGCTTTCCAGAAAATAGCATTGTCCCTGTGTCCTGCAGCCATCAAGATTTTAAGACGACTGGTTTTTAGTCTTTGGTAACATGGCAAAAGATGTAAGTATATTTGTAGCTCATACAATGTGGAACATAGAATGTTTTTATTAACAAAAGCAAATGGGGTCATGCTTTATAATAGCTGGCATTAATGAATATGTGGAACTTTATCTACACTGTGCATCAAGCCTAGGCTGTTTTCCTGTAGACAGCATAAACCAGCTTCAGATCTGCTGCCATTTTTTCAGAGTGATTAATCTTGAGAATTCCCTATGCTAATAACAGCACTTGGGCCGTTGTCATTATGTGCATTCATATTGAACACTAAAAGAGCTTGGGTTTGGATGCATTGAAAAAAACCCAGCACGTGTTGTTCAGATGGCAGGGCTGTCGTTGACTACCATTGTCAACTAACGTTGCCTTTCTTGAGTTCAAGAAGGCATCAGGCGTTTGAGGGAAGATGGTTCATTCTCCGTATGCATTCATTGTTTATCTCTGTCTACCAAAAGATGCTCGTTAGTGTCTGTAAAAACTGGCTTTGGGAACTTTCACCATAGATTTCCATTACTGCTGTCGTTAAGGGTTGCAGCTTCGATTCTGTGACCTGCCTCATGGAGCACGTTTGCTCTTCACCCCTTCCAGTACTCATTAAAAAAATTTCAGTTTATTCTGCCTTTAAGATGTCAGTCATTGTTCATACCTAATATAATTGGGCTTTCATGTTGTCTTATTGAAAATAAGACAATATATTAGTCTGTATTCAAATTAGACCATATCTCCCCCTTCAAAAAAAAGCCCAAAACCCCTAAAAACAACAGCATGCAAGCTAAAGAAAAGTGATACAACTCACTGGTTAGTTGTTACAGCAGGTTGCAGCCTAATGTGGAATATAGCAGCCTTCAAATAGCGGGGATTTCCATGAAAGAGTGATTGGCTTAAAAAATAATCTTGTAGGGAATTTTAGTAGTTCAGCTGAAAAACATCTTAATGTGTGGAGAAGCAACCAGACATACGTAGTCACTCAAAGCTTGCCTGGAAGAGATAAGGGTGGCCAAGTACATTACAGATAGCAGAGTTCAGGGAATGATAGGCCAAATAAGCGGGAAGAAAATGAAAGTGGAGAGTTACACTAGGAGATGAAATTGAACCAGTTCAAAGTAAATGAGATACCAAAGTGCATTTGTTTAATATTAGCTTTTGGGAGAGAGATCAACTAAGTGAAGAGTTCCTAGCACCTGGAAATACAGATCAATGTCCTGCTAGTTCTAAGTGAGAATGAGACTTTTAAGAACAAAACCTTATTTTTGAAAGTTTATTCTAGGAAAATTTATTCTAGGAAAGAGTAATTAAGGAAGAAAGGAAGGAATAACCTCCCTCATAGTAAACTTAAGAAAGGGGAGAAGGTGCTATGGGTCCGAAAAGAAATTGCTTTCGGTATCTTTATTAAAGAGATAATAAACTGAATGTGGAAAAACGAAAATCTAGGTCAGGTTTTAGGTAAAATTTTAAGTGTATTTGAGCACTGGAGCAGGGTAGCTAGAAATGGTATGAAATCTTAACTGAATATTGTCTAACCTGTTCTTAAAAACATCTACATATACTTCAAACCTGCCTCAGGGAAGAAATATGAACTGCTTACCTTTTTGCAGACTGTACCCACCATTACATGACACCTAAAATGTGTAGTGAGTGTTGGGAAGTTTTAAATTTCTAGGTCTGAGTATGGGCCCAGTGCATTGTGGTTTAATGCTATGACATAGAGATGTTAATTGGTATAACACTTACTTTAATTTTCAGAAGGAAAAAGATTTATTTCCATATTTTTGTTCAAAGTCCAAGTTCTTTTTCAAGCAGAATAATGGAATTAAGCATGATACAGACAGCATCACTAAATTTCTGGGCACTGAGGCTCTGAAAACTTGTGTTGCTGTAAATTTAGACGTTCTGATGTGAAAATATTGCTGTGATTAATGGCTTGTGGTTCTGCCATGTCACCCATCAAGTGCTCTAACTGTCTGTGAGATGTAGTGCTGAAGAAGATGGCATAGTTGATGATTGCTCCTGCCCCTTCCTTCCCTTTTTCTCAGCAGAGCTGAGATGGCTAAACTGTAGGGCTGTGCTGCTACAATCCTAAGTCTGGGCTTCCTAAGGTGGCATTTCCATGGCCAGGCACGTTCAGAGTGCTCCAGCCTGGGAGTGCAGCTGAGGTGTGCATCCCACTGGTGTCCTGTGCTGCAGGCCAGTGTGCCGTGGTGACAGTGGAGCAGGGAGCCCTGCACGAGGGGAAGGTGTGGAGACAGTGTTCCACCACAGAGCACACTCCTACTTTGTGCTTCTTCCTGCCTGCTGCAGGAGAGCATTTTCCTTTTATTGTTTCTGTCCGGTTCTTCTGATACCTCTTTTTAAAAACTATAATTTGGTAAGACCTTTGAGGAAACTTGAATACTTGTGAGAGTTTGCAGACTGAGACTTTACTTGATTGAACAAACTGGAGAATGTGATGGAGAGTACTAGAAAACCCAGTGAAATGTTTTTATAAAGTATTAAAGAATTGCAAAAGTAGTGATCAGGTAAGCTAGCAAAATAATGTTTATGAACTATGTTGTCCAGGTCTAAATTCTGTGAAGTATTAGTTTAAAATGTATCTCTCTAATGCTTTTCAGAGCATACAATCAAGAGAAAATAAGAAGCAAAACATTGATTTTAATTTTTTTTTTCATTTATATTTTGGGGTTTTATGCAAAATACCTTGATTTCCTCAGCAGTAGTCAGGAAGCTATGAGGTGGGGGAAAAAGGGTTCATTCATACATAGCACCTTAATTAAGAGCCTGCAGGTGGAGTTTAAGTGCATAATCACAATGCTATAGCTGGATAACTTGAAAAATGGTAATGTAAAAAGAAATACTAGCTTGTGAAGGTTAAAGTATCCATGGGTATATCAGTTTATGTTTTGGGTAGGGGATCTGAAGTGCACTGAAGATAAAGGGCAAAAAAAAGAAGCTCTCATTTTCCAGTGTGATCTGGTAATAACAATAAGCTCAGCCATTTTTGAGTTTATGAGCACCGGTGAAGCTGAGAAGCAATTCTAAAGGAATCAGGCAGATTCTGTTAGAATTCAGTTCAATTCAGGACTTTTTAGTTCCTAGAAAGACTTTACTGTTTGTGCAATTAAAAAAAAAAAAAAAACAATGAAAAAATAAGTGTGGACAGGAGAACAGCAATTGCCATATCTCAAGGACTTTGATACCTTGAGAGTGGGATCATTGCATTACTTTTCAGAGTCTGGATGACAAGTTGAGGTCAGTAGTTTTTGTTTTACACCTACATTTGCACTGTGTGGGAAATTTCTTGGTCATTGCATATGGGCAGTCTCCAGAAGCTTCATCTTAGCCAGAACTCCTCTTCCTGGTTAATCGGTGTCGCTCGGAGTTTGCCTCATCTCCTGTGAACTCTTCCACTACTTAAAAATGTGGCACCTTCCAGGCAGGAGCTGAAGGAGCCAAATGTAGACTGAGGACCTTGGCTTTTCCTTACTGGATTCATGGGGGTAATAGTGTGGGAGGAAAGCAGTTCCCTGTGTGCAGTGGTCACCTGTCCACCCTTGGCATGCCTGAAACTAGTCAGGATGCTGCACTGAATGAATTAAAAGGAATTACTGTAGCAAGAAAGCAAATTTGATACATTAATTTTTTTTTCCAGCTTCCACACTGCTTGCTGGCCACTTTCATATTCAGTTATATGCTAAGATTAACCTGTAAATTAAGATGATAAATACCTTTTTTAGTAGCATTGATTAATCTACCTTCCACCATTTAAGTACCAGCTTCTGTAGCATGGCTGAAGATCCAGCTTGTGGTGACCATGTTTCTCCCCTCAGTTGCTTCTGTCACTGCTGAACTCTGTTGAGGCCTCTCAAGGAGCCATAAGGAAAGAGGAGCTTGTGGAAGTTTTCTCCAAGGCTCAGTGTTACATAGGAGAAAAAAAGCAGGAACAGTGGACTTTATTTTCTGCTGAATTTCTGTACTCTTAATACAGCCACTAGCAGGAGCTGGTTCTGTTGTTGAGGATAGTCTAATGCATGGTGTTAGAGTGAATATTGAAGAGACAGGGACTAGACAAACGGAATGAGTACAGTTCCTTCTCATCTCCAGAATTACACTTATCAGAATAGATGAGTTATATAAATGAGATATTCTTATCTAATCCTGTTGTTAGTGATTGTTTCTGTTGTTCACCATTAGTGGATGGACTGCTTCAAGCCATGTAAAAAGTAAATTGTGCCCAGAGAACTTGAAGTTGGGGAAAAACTTAGAAAAATTTTTGAAACCGACATATCACTGTTGGCCTTCAGAACTTCTCACAGACTAAAATACCTTTCTTGAGAATTGTTCTTGAATTACTGTTTCATAGGTAACTGACAGTGGTGTTGGCTTTGGAACTGCTTGTTCTAAAATTAGATTTTTAAATTTATTCTTAAAAATTATGTTCTACTGTCATCTTTTGCTTGAATTATTTTATGAGGGATCTTTCTCTTGATCCTTAGTTTGCATAAAAATTACTGTGTCTCTTTAGTTTTTTATGGTACTTTCATGAATCTTACTGAGTAGGAGATATGGCACATATATCCAGTTTTACAAAGGAAGCCCCACGAACATGTGGAAATAAGAGGAGACACCATAAAAAGTGCAAAAAAGTTCATCACCTCATCTAACATTACTGTTTAAGAGATGTACAGATGTGGGAATTAATGCTGGTGGTTTATTTTAGTTGAGTAGTCAGAATGCATTCTGGTACGTAGTTTAATCTAGTGGATTTATTTCACAGAATTATTAAATATTTTCCTCAGAGAATATCTTTAAAAACCCACGGTAAGCTGGTTTCTTCACACAGTTATACTGGATAGGTTAATAGGGCTGCTCTTTTTGTGGAAAGTCAAAATCTGTGCTTTTGTATTAATTTTTTGCCACAGAAGTTGTAGTTTTTAATAACTTCCATGTTATGTTTCTACGTCAGTCTTGAGCAAGTAAAAAAAAGTTAAGTTTGGGATGGATTGAAAACAAGAACCCAATGGAAGTAAGAATACCACTTTATTTTGGACCTTTTTTACATGATGCACTTTCAATCCCTAGAAAGTATTGAGAAGTCTTCAAAACATTTTTCAGACTTTTCTTAAAATACCAGCATGCAATTCTCCTTTTATGTTTATTTTTGGGTTATGTACTGGAAATTTCATTGGGGCAGACTAGAGAAGTTAAGTCTTTGAGGAATCTCAAGTGGTCATGCACCTTCTTTGATATTATTTTAGTTCAGTAGCTTGATCTACTTTTGTTTGCCTTTAGTGAGTTCTAACATGTCCAGAAGTTTGCAAACTAGTGATCAAATAATATTACGAAATTAGGTAATCCAAAAAGGCATCTCTGTTTGGGGTTTTGAACGTTGCTAATTTTTTTAATTTACCTTTTCACAGAAGGCAAAAGGAAAGTGATCTTTAAGGTCTCTTTTATACATTCCAGGCCTGCAGTCAGAGCTGCTTTTTTCCTATGTTGGTTTGTATTATAAAATCAGGAAATAGAAGCTCCGAACTTGCCTGTCACCTTGCCAGTTTATTTGTCTAAATGAAGCATTTTCTTGTAGCCTGTAAGTGTTAAACTTTATTAATTGTATGTGCCAGTTAATGTAGTGGTTTTATATAGGTATGTTGCAGTATTTTACTGAATAACTACACTATGATGGCAACAGGCTCAACAAAAATACAGATTTTAGAAGTTAAGTTAGCTGGGGATCAATTGTTTTTAATGTTTGTATTTGATTGTGTGATTATCTATTTAAGGAGATTTATTATGGCTAATCAGGAGTGGGAAGAGGAATGGATCAATCTTTGCTAAATGTTGTCTATATTGAAACAGTTCTCAGGTAGGAGACAACTTGACTTTAAGGACGGATGGCCCATGTTCCCCAAAAATGCTTCTGGCTACTTGTCTTGTGTTACATTGCGTCTGCTAAGGGTTCCAGTATTGCATTGTTGGTTACACAGACTTGGTTGAAAGTTGCACTGTGGGCCACTCTAGCCTTGTAATACACTGATAAGGAGGTTGGTGAGGCAAATGGTTCTGGAAGGGTGCTGTGTAGTGTTACGTGTTGATTTTGGCTGTGGTTCAGGTGCTGATGAAGAAGCTGCTCTGAAGTCTTGGCTTGGCTGTGAAAACAACAGTCTCTTATGGTCAAACCTTGAATGGTTGCAGGATGTTGTTGTGGAAGTGGCTGCTGCTGGTAACTCTACATGTGGTTATTTAGTCCAGGAGGATACTAATGATGATTTTATTTTCTGGTTAATTTATGTGGTAAAAGTGGAAAAACAGTGCTTTGATATCATACTCACTGCTAGGAGTCTCGCTTTCAATTCTGCTTTGTTCTTACAGCTTCATGGTTAGTGCTGGGGACATCAGCTTTAAATTTTGCCAAGGTTGTATCACTTCAGCAATTGAATAACTGTAAGAAGCAGCACCATGGAGTGACTTTTCACTCTTGAGGTGTTTTTGATCTGTTGGCTGCTTAGACAGGACCACCATTTGACTTGTCTTCAAAGTGAGTTCTTAATTTAATTTTTGCTGCATTCTGGATGTGTTGCTCTCGTCAGAAAGAAAAGCCAAGAAGCTAATGGTCTTGACATATTCTGCATTAAAGGAGAACTTGGGTGTCATATTGCTCAGTGTCCAGCTTTCCCACAGTATCAGCAGAGCCTGTATCGACCATGCTTGGCTGAGCTTCTCACCTGTATTTAGCTTTTTGCCTTCACAATTCTGTGGTATCCGGACTTTTGTTTTAGTGCTTTGGCTATGCCTTGTTAGTTAAGGTGCTAAAAATGCCAAAATAGTCTTTGGAAAGCTCATTTCTATGGTGTAGCCCATTGCTGAGTGGTTGGCGGACACATTAATCTTGAAGATACTGCCATGATCTGAGGATGTGATATGATTATCTCTGTTCCAGAAAAAGGCTGCTAAAACACAGTAAAACAACACATCTGAGAATTTTGAACAATCAGACTCCTGTAGCCTAACTTCAAATGTTTTTATGCAATTTATACAGTAAAGAGTAGTTCTCACTGGCTTCATTTTCAAAATGAAATCCAAATGTTTTAAATTTAAGAACTTTTTGCCCTTTTCTACAATATTTCTCTACTTAATATCTTGATTGCCCTTTAATTTTTGCAAAAAAATGAAACCGATGTCTCATAATAATCTTTTGCAGTTGCTTAATAATTCATTCCCAGAGCATGTTTGCTCTGGTCCCTGCATGGGATGAGAAACCAATGGGGAAAGTAGTTCATTATCATATTCTTATAAATGACATTTGCATATGGATAGGGATGAAAGAAGAATAAAGGTTGTTTAAGCAGTCTTAAAATAAGGTTGTTTATTTCTGATTATAAGCTTTATTCCAGTTCTACTTTGTAACTTTGCTTATTTTCTGTTGCTTCCTGATATTGAAATAAGGCAAACAAAAAAAGGAACCCTGCATTGTCAATCAAGTGGCCCATAGTAAAATGGCATGGCATGGAGCCTTTGGATGTCTTGCCTTTAAAATGACTGGGGATCATCATGGATGATAGAGTTAGTTGCAGTTTTGCACAAGATGGGTGGTTGTTGGCTGGTTGGCTTTGCAAATGCCTGTAGACAGCAGAGGTATCGTCCTGGTCATGGAATTGCGGAACTGTATGGTTGGAAAAGACCTCCAAGATCAAGAACTCCAGCCATCCACCCCACAGAACCAAATGTCCTGACAAGCTCTGGGTGGAAATATTTTTCTTTCACAATTCCTCCATTTTCTGATTCTGTCAGTGCTACTTCTTTCCTAATTTGTTTTAACTTCTCTGTCCGAGTTCCAGCTAATTTCCCCTTTCAGTTGTAGTTTAGGTTGTGTTCGTTTTCCCACTTCCCATGTTCTTCCCTTCTTCTCACAGAATTTGATCTCATTGTTCCATTAAAGCTCTCTTAGGTTCTCATCAGTTGTATTGCCTGTGCTTTTTCAGTGACTCACAGTTTCTCTACCTCAGCTCCTAATTCTGCCATCTTCCATCTGATTTTCTAGCTCATTTTCTGTGTCTTTTCCAGCCAGTCCCAAAATTGTCTCATTTTCAGACTGTCCCATTCTGAGTCCTGTTCTTTAACCATTCTTGTATCTTTGGCACCTGTATCTCTTTGTGAAACCCCAGTCCTGTGCCTCCGTGCTCTATGGGCTTGATCTGCTGTTAACAACTGAAAATTTCTGTTCTGAGGATCAACCTTGTAGCAGGTACCTCTGTTTCCATATATCTCTACCCTTTTTGCTCTTCTTTCAGCACTTTTTCAGGTAGTGTTCTTAAAATGGGCTCATTACTTAGAAGGAAAGTAGAAGGGTTATTTCTGTGGCAGAAGAGCTCCCTTCTCTTCCCCATACTTATTTGAAGTAGTGTGGGGCAATGTGCCTCTCGGGTTAAATCAGATATACATAGCACATGTACACATTCAGTCTTGGTTTTGTCAGATAAACTTCTTGCTTTTATAGGTTCTTTGTCCTTCAGTCCAAATTCACCTTGCATATTTTCTTGTTTAGTTTAAAAGGTTCAGTGAATAATTTGATGCTAGTGTTTATTAACAAATTGAATTGCAAGGCTGGAAAGCTGTGGAAGAACTTATATTTTTGTTGTAAGGATGTTGATTTTCTAGTGCATAACTTCAGATATTGCAAATAGTAGCTTGTTAGTAAGATACTAAATTATTCTCTCACAATCTTTAGGGATTTTTTAACAACTGAAATTCTCTGCATCCTCAGAAAATTTTGTTTCAGTTTAACTTCAGTCCCAACAAAAAGATACTTCCCAGTTTACTGATTTTCAGGCTGTGAGGGCACTTGTAGTGCTTTTCAGTTTTCACTTGTAAACAAAACAGAAATAGACCTCCCAGTCCTTAGGACTGCTGATGATCTCATAGCAGGCTAAAGCTAACTTTAGTTGATTTTTTTATATGTTTAGCCTTCAGTTAATTTCTTTAGGTGCTCTGAACAATGAGCTGAGACCAAACCTTGGTGATGGTTGGGATCTCCACTCCACCACAGCTTCTGCAGTTCAAATTACCAGATCTATTGATTTGTCCAGTGGGCTTTACCCTCCTTTCTGGTGCTCTGTGGGATACTAACTTATTACAGCTTAGATGCTGTGTTGGATGTCAAAAGCTATTTTTAAAATCATTGTTGGCTTTGTTGTAGTGTGTGAAGGATGAAGGCTGTATCTGTGTCTGCTGCCAGTTTAGGGTTTTGGGGGTTTCTTCTTGTAGCTGTAGAGAAGTAGACATAGCCAACATGTATCTTCAAAGAGGAAAACTTTGCTGAATTGTGAAGTTGAGCACACTTAATCAGCTTTCAAAATCAGATATAAAGAGCATTATTATTTCAAGCAGCCCCAGGATCACCATCAAAGGATGTAATGCATCTTGAGATTGAGAATCATGATAAGATAAGAAGAAACTGTGGAATACAAAAAGAAATACATAGGAAAATAGTAATCATCCAAATACCTTGTTACAAGTAGCTTGATAAGGCCTAAAAACTAAGTGTATTTTCTCATCAGTAAGTAGAATTTCTTTGATGTCTAAACCCTTCCTGAGAGAAAGTTACCTTTCCTTTGGGGAGAATCCTATACTTTTTCCTGGGTGGGTGTTTTTAGGGGAGAAGGGAGGGTGTTGGTTTTGGTGGTGCTTTGGGTGGTGTTTTTTTTTTTTGGGGTTTTTTTTTTGGTTTTTTTTTTGGTTTTTGGTTTTTTGTTTTTTGTTGGTTTTTTTTTTTTTTTTTTTTTTTTTTGATTCATTGTGAGTCTGCAGCTATAATATATGGAATGGGAGCCATAGTCATGCTTTGCTCTATTTTCTTTCTTTTGGGCGCTATACTACATGGGAAGGGTCCCAGAGGAGTAGTCCTGGTGCTTCTTCCAAAATAACCTGGCTTGAAAAACAGGGAGAATGTCCTCAAAATGCATACTGAGAGATGTTTTGTGTAGTCTTTCCATTTCAGAACAGAGACCCCAGAATTGTGTATGGGATGGAAGTTTTGCTTTTCAGTTTTCTTTGACCAAAGCTTGTCCCTTCAACCAGGGATAAGTTTTGCTCACCTTAGAATTAAAAGTGTATTCAGAAGTGTGAAGAGCATACTGGGGGTGGGATAACAGAATTTTCACTAGAAATGAGTTTTCACTATGAATAATAGCAGCTGGGGGTTCTGTTTTGTTGTGGGATTCATGGTTTTCTTTCCAAATAGCTTTCTGGGGTCTTTCTGGGTGTATGCTTACAAATGAGTTGAATATGTGCCATTTTAACTGCTAGAGGTGAACCTTTACTAAGACACCGGTAGAAAGGTGGTGAAACTGTAACTTCTGTATTGCTCATTAGAATTGTAGTCCCTGAGGAGATCCTGCTTGTTATCCAGTGATTGCTTTTCTCTGAATTTTCCCAAATTGTTTTCTTTCATTGATTAAGTGTGGTGCTTTTTCCTAAATGTTCTCTAGTTTTTCAGTGACTTTTGTACTTTCAGTCTCCCAAAAGCATGGTATAGGGCATGTATCATTAACCTGATCCTTCGTAAAGCTAGATTAAATTATGGTTTTTGGAGTTGCATATTGTTTTGGGTAGTATTTTTTCACTGCATGTTTTAATTATGCAGAAAAATACTTGACGCTTATGGGATTATTTGATACTATGATGTTGGTTCATTTACTTAAAATGAATCAAAAAGATTCTACTGGAGACATCCTAATTTGGAAAAAAACAGAAAATGGAAGGAACCAATAAGTAGTTGATTACTGAATTGCCTAATTTTTCAATTACTGAAATAGTGATTTGCATTAATACTTGAACTTGTTGAATATCACAGCTTAAATATTTCCTTTTGGAATATCACTGTAACTGACATGCACTTGGTGCAGGTTTGCCTTTGCATATTAAACCAATGAATTGATTTAATAATTCAAAATTATTAAATTCATATGCTTAAAAGAAAGATATTACAAATTAAAATAGCCATTTTCTTGGTGGCTTTCTGATCAAAACCACAATATATTAAATGCTTTTCCAGTCCCATTTATAATTGTTATTTATTTTCATGGAGAAAAGAATTTGCAGGTGTCCTGAGTACAAGCCTCTTTCTGCTGTGGAAAACAAATTTAAGTACTGCATTGAAAGAAATTATGACAATGAGACTGCACTTCCTGTGTGGTTTAACACTTCTATTTTGAAATTTAGATAAAATGGGAGTAAAGGTGACAGCCAAAAATTTTCCTTCATGTTTTCCCATGGAGTTCCAGTGTTCTGGAATGTCATGCTGCTGTATTGTAGCCCTAATAACATCTTTGTACACAATGCTGGTCTAATATTGGTGAGTATACCTTGTACTTTGGAGGTGTCTGATGTAGTCTGTTGCCTTTCTGAATTATGTGGTTAAGTGTAATAAAGAGTGAGGCTTATAAAGAGTTCTGGTGCCTGGGAACAGGGTGGTAAAACTGTCCTTTGTTCAAGTGGGTCTTAGAAATCCCTGCTGTGGGCAAGGAGGACAGGCAGTGTTCTGAAACAACTGAAAAGTTGTTGCAGCCTCTCTAAAACTATGCTATTGTGTTACTTTTTAGGAGGGGGGAATGGAGGACAGAACTGCCGCAGACTTTTCATTCTATCCATCACTCCTACTCTCTGCCCACTTACCGTTTCTCTATGTGTCCAGGTCCTCATTGCTGCCACACCGTTACAGGCAGCAGCACTGCTCTTTATGCCTTTATTCCAGCTTGTCTCCTATGTTCCATCATCTTCTCTCCCCATTCACCGAGGAGAGAAAGTTTCCTGCTTCTTAAAGTTCCCTGTCTTTGGTAAGAAACCCTTGGTCTGATATACCTGGATAATAGTGGCTCCACAGCATCACCTAGTGGCTTCCTTGTTTTCCCAAACTTCTGGCAGATCTCAAGTCGGGCTCTTCAGGTAGACTTGTTTGTAATGGGGAAGGTTTTGCTGCTTTGGCTGGCAGCAAAGCCCTTGATCCTTGCTCAGGGATGTCACTAAGCCTGCGTGTACCTGCAGTGCGCAAAATGCAGCTCCGGACTTTTCAGCCTCTGGAGCTCCATATGCTACACTGTGGTTAAGTACAGGAATTGACTTTCTTACTGCTGTTTCTAAATGGAAACAGTGTGTCCTGTGTTCATTAAATATTTTTTCAGAACTGTTGTGTCTGCAGGTGCAAAGAAATTACTGCGTCCTGTCCTCCATTCAGTTACTAGTATTTTGAAAGTAATTGCTACTGTGAGGCTTCCCAAGGGATGGTGATGACTTTGTAAACTTAGTCACCCTATAGCTTTTTTCATTTTAGAGGTTTGTATTCTGATCTTTTAAAAAATAATAATTGAAAGGCTCAATATTTCTTATGAATGATCTTTTTCCTGATTAAAATGGCCCAGGCAGTCTCCACTGCCTGTGCTGTTTTTGCTGTTTTTACTTTGTGTATTAGGTGAGTAGTATCTACAGAGAGAAAGGTGTAGTTGCAGTTGTCTGTTAAAACAGTGCATACACACTGTAAGAGCTTAGGACACAAATAGCAAAGTAGGTGTAAACTTATTTTTCGCTTGCTCTTAAAGAATATGGCATTTATAAAATCAAGACCCTAAAATTTTACAAGTACTATACTCCAAACAGTTCGTAATGGCAGGTTTGTGACAAAATGAGAGTGGTAAGATACCTTTCATCTTCACCAATAAAAGGCTGTTTGTGTTTGTAAAATTAATAGAAGTTGCTTTCTTTCTTTAACAGGCTGGACTAATTGAAGCCAATGGAGAGCTTAAGGTGTTTATAGACCAAAACCTAAGTCCTGGAAAAGGTAAGTACACAATTCTTAGTAAGATTCTCCATTTCTTGATTTTTAGTTGTTATGCATTTTACTGGCTTTAAACTGCTTTCTTACCATAGTTTTTGTAAAGTTTTTCTTAAGTTATGTGATCAGTAAGAAAACTGCAGATTTGCTGTGGTTTATAATTGTCCTAAAACTACAGGTGCAGTTCAGTGGTGGTTTGTCCTACATGTGATCTCCTTAGTGTAGCTTGTGTTGAAGTATAAAGACCAGGATGTTCTGAAGCATCTTTGGGGCACTGTGTCTTAGCAAATGGGAAAAAAATGCAGGCGGGTAGAAGTTTAAAATGGGTTATGACAGTTTTTATGATAGTGCATCCAGTCTCCTGCAAGCTTATCTCAAAATATATTGTGAACAGAACTGTCTTGGTCTTGCAGATAATGCCTGTGCATGTATGATAATGTAATGTCATTAAGAAGCTTAATAAAACACAAGATATAAATTTGAACTTGAATTTGATATGTGAGCTAAAGAACTGAGAGTACCTAAGCATCTGGGGAGGTAGGAGGTGCACTTTCCCAGTTAGCATAGTTGGGGGAAAAACCAGAAGCCACAATGAGTTCCAGCCACCTGCAGTTCTGGACAGCTCTGTCATGTAACCTCGTCTGTAAACTGATTATGCTACATTTGAAGACTACATTTCATGTATTCTTACAGGAGGGCTGTTTCCATAGCCAGGCTGTAGAACTCTTCTCTAATTCCAGTAAAGTATATTCTTGTCAGTTTATGCATTCTGCTGGTGACAATTGTTTATCAGGTTAATAATTTTCTTCAGTGTCTTTACTTACTCTCTGCAAATAACAACTGAGTATCTTAACAGTCTAGTAGTTTGACAGCCAACTAGCCACTGTTTCCTAGATTGCTCATCAGATATGCTCTTTGTCCCCTGTGTTTTCCTTATTGTATCCTTTGAGCCTGTTCGATTGCTTTCATCAACTTTCTTGAATGCAAGTGACTAAAACAGTATGTGTGACTCTCAAGTGAAGTGTCAGTCATTTTTGTATGGAGAGATCAGTAATTTTTTCTGTGCAACATCATGTTTGGTTCATAGGCACCTCACAATATATTTTGGTGAAATGGCCATTTTCCTTTATTGTTGCTTCCAAATAATGACAGTCTGCTTTATTCTTGTGTGTAACAGATGGTGTCCTTTGACAGGCTGTATGAAGTAAGGTGAAATTTATATTAGCACAGTCATCTGCTTACTGTCTGTAAACCTTACTGTTAACTAATCTACTGGCTTTAAGCATTGTTGGAATACTCCAGTACTCCCAGATTAACCTGTAGTCCAGTTCAGGTGAACTCCTTTATTATTACTGCTCTAGTATTTTGTATTCCATTTCAGGAAAGCATTTAGCTTTTGTCACCACCACTAAGTACAGCAAGTGTTTTATAAGCATCTCCCTAGACTTTGTCTTGGACATTTCCTTGTCTAAAATATACATTGCTTTACAGAAGGGGGGGTATCCCACTAATCTGTCTTGTTCTGCATTTGGTGGAGGGGGCACTAAGGGTTGAGTAAAGACATGTATTAACTGGCAGAGGTGTATTTCTCTGAGCTAGACAAGTGTGCAAGTAGGTACCTGATCCTTAACAGCTGTACCGTATGTCCTAACCCTGTGGGCAGTAAAAGTGATTTTTTTTGCAAGGCAGATACTTTAGGAGGGTACATTTTACACCCACATAGGTGTCTAGACCCTGTTGCAGTCATTGGAGATCTAGTCAAAACAGTGCAGTCTAGACAGCAAGAACTGGAAATATGACTCTTCCATTATTACATAGCTCTTTAAGTAGAACTCCTCAAATTGGAGGGCATTTTGTTGCTTACAGAATTTTGTAAATAAATTCACACTATTAAATAGTTTATTTTAGCCCTGCACTTTGTCCTGTTTAAGAGTCGAGCTCTGCTCTCAGTGTATAACACAGCAAACGGAGCTATCCTCAGCCCATTTCTGCAGCTCATTGCTTTTAGGGGAGCTCTGTGAAGTTAATAGACAGTAACTAATTCTTAATATCGAGAAGAAACAACTATTTCTCTTAGCTTCATCAGTTGGTGGATTTTGTCTATTGCTTGTCTGTGTTTCATGTGCAGGCTCTGTAGTCTTAATCAAAGCTTAAATTTGCAAATATTTGTCACTAAAATACTCAGATATGTATCAGAATTTATTCACTAAAGTAGTAGTTTTTTCCTTTGCCGCTTTTTATAATTTTAGGGGGTTTTGTGCAGTATTTAAACTACAAAGAAAAGTACTACTCTCTCTAAAAGTAGCTGTCTGCATTGCATGCCATTATAGCAACAAAGTGCTGTCCTCTGCTATTTCTTAAAATCTGTACAAAATTTCTCTTAATTTCATGATGGAGAGGATTCAGTCTAGAGCAATCATGGAGTAAGCTTTCCACAGGCTAGCAGAAGTCTATCTGGTATATTTTTTTGGGGGAGTTGAAGGTGGTTAAGGAAAAAATCTTTTCTGTTCTTATCTGGTGGTCATCATTAAAAGTTTTTTTTTTTGTTTTTGTTTGTTTGGGTTTTTGTTTTGTTTTGTTTTTTTCTTAATCTTCCCCTTTGAATTTGTGTTTCTTTTAAGGAAAGAAATTTTGTATCTTTTTTTTTGTATTTCTTTTCTGGAAGTTGCAGTCAATCACAAGAAGAGATTGAGAGTACATTGCATGATTGATATTGGTTGTGGGATGGAAATCTCCCTACTGTGTCAGATGAGTGGTTTGTTTATCCCAATCTGCTGCCCTTAACAGCAGTAATGGGGCAGGCTCTTGAGGGAGAACGCAGGAGTCTGGCTACTTTTTGAAGTTCATTTTTCTTATTTCTCCTACAGCACTCAAAGTCATTGGATTAGTAATACCAGAGGGTGCATTCCATCATAGTTTTGGAAAAGTCCAACTTTGAAACTCAGCAAATTGAGAAGAAAATCCAGCAAGAAATCTGTTACTTGCTTCAGTTTCTACTTGTTGCTAGCCAGATGTGAAAGGAGGAGGAGTTCAGCTGTCAGAGGAATAAAGGTTTTAGGGGGATGGTAGAGGACAACAAATTACTTGTGTGCTGGGTCATAAGGACATGCTTGCAGAAACAGGATTAAAGAGAAAGAGCAGAATATTGTTACTGAAACAGTTCTATAACATGGTCGTCAGCAGTCTGTCAGGTTTGTGACTAAGTGGTAGGTGTATGACTCAAGTATGAGAGGTAAGCAAAGATTGGCTCTTCTGGCCAAAACCAGTTATGATGCAAAAATTCTCACAAATTGAACAGATTTGTTGCAATGCTTTCAAAATGGGCTGTGAATGAGCTTTGTAAATTTTTAATCTGTACTGGCAGAAATATGGTAACTGGATAAGTTCTTTTCAGACTTGAGTTTTGGTGGTAGGGTTATGTTGCTGTTGTTTCTTAGATGAAAAATAAAGAGGGGACATCACCATCTTGCTGAACAGTTATGCTGAACAACCTCTTGCTCAAAAAGTCCTAAAGATTTGGAATCAGATAGAGAGGGTATGTTACAGAATAATCTCTGCATGCAAGTCTTATCCATACACTCATTCCCCGACTGTTCAATAATGTCTGCTGACAGAAACAGGCTACCAGTGTAGACAACCTTTTTGCTTTAGCAAATGGGGACATGCTTCCAGTATCTCATGGAGAGACTGATCTCAGAAAGACTGGTCTCAGCAGTGAACTCCAGATTAGGATTTGTGTTTTAAAGCAGAGGCAGACTTTATTTGTTTTAAGAGGAGAAAACAGTATGTAAATAACCCCAAACAAAAACACAACAAGCCCCAAAATCCCGAACAACAACCCCACAAAGGTTTGTTTATAATGAGTAATGCATGCAATTTTGAATAAATTAGTCATGCACATAAAATACCTTTCTAGAAAATGCTCTAAAAATTTATTGCTTCAAAACTGTCTCTAGTGTGAAGTAAGAGGTATCAACCTATTTGTGGTAGAAATGAGATGGCAGCTTGTGTTTCCTCCAGTGCTTGTGCAAACTCTAGAAGTTGCCTGTAAATTTGCCCATGTTTTCTGATACCCCTGCATATGTCTCTTACTGGAGTGTAACACTCCATATAGCCCTGAAAAAACAGTATTACTGTGAAATGTTTGTTTTTCTTGGTAACCAGGAAGGTGGTTTCCAGCTGGCTAATTAATTTTGAGAGTTAGCAAATACATATGGTTTGGAAGGATAGAAAGAATTTTTAATAGGGACTAAACTAGTAAAACTTCCTTATGAGTTTCTGTTTTCTATTGGTTATTTGGCAATGAATTTTAGAAACTGAGAAATTTTGCCGTTTCTGGAGGTTACATTTTGAGGAAAATTGTTACATTCTTGCCATATTCAGATGAGTGTTGATATTTAGGTATTAAATAGAACACTGTTCAAGTCTGATCATGCCCCTGACTTGTGGAGAAATTTGGATGAAAGAAATTATTTGCTTCAGATGAGTGCGAGGGAAAAGGTCACCAGTGGGTTTAATATTGTGTTGAAATTAAAACTCTTAGTTTAAAAGTTAATCAGAAAGAAAAGTTGGATCTTCTCTTATGCCAGTAGGTGGCATTATTGGTATGTAACCAGAAAATGCTTGTAAGGTATGTCTCTAGCTCCTTTCACTGCTTACACTTTAAAAAAAGGTTTCACATTTTATTGGCTAATTATATTTACATTTCAGATTTGAAAAAGTCAAAGTCAAACATGTAACATTTTAAGGTGTGTTTAGACTGGTATTTCAACACTGCCTAACTATAAGATTGTTTTGTTCTTTTTATTTATATGCCAAGAAACTTGCAGAGTAATGCTATTGTTACTTTTACTTGAAAATTCATACTTCTTGATTTTTAACAGTGACTGGAATTGTTCCTCTGGAATAGAACAAGAGATTAGTCTTAGAACCCCGTGAATTATGCTTCAGCAAACAGATGCTTGAAATTGGTTATAAAATCTGTATTACTGCAGCTGAGGTAAATCCAGTTAATACTGTCTAAAGTCAAGCTAAGGAAATAAAACTATTTCTGGAAGTAGAAATGGAATTTTGGAAAGTCTAAAAGTAGACCCCAGTTTATTTCAACACAGACTTGGAAAAACTGGTTTGTAATAGCTGAACTATTACTAGTCACTTATATAAAGATGGTAAGAGTCATGTAGAAGTCTGAGTTGTGAGTGAGTACGACACACTGGGAGACATGGATGCCTGTACAAAAGCTCAGAATTGCTGTATAAGCATGTTTGTTGTCATAACATGATGATATGGTTTGTTCAGTAAGTAGAGGTGCTTTTACTTGACTTGGCACACAACTGGAGACAATCACTTGAGTGTTGTCACGCAGAGACCCTTAAAAAGAATTCTGTGTTTTCTGAAAATTAGCATATAACTATCCAATAAAATAACATGAAATATCTATGATGTTCCTGGCAGAGACTTTTAACAACTGCAATGTCACAGGAGTGATGTGAGGAATCAGCTCCCAGGATATAATTGTCACCTCTATTGTATGACAGAACTTAGTTTGTTAGAGACTGCATTACGAGGGAACTGAGTTGCTTTTCTGTTGACTGCTCTTTTTCTCAAGTAAGGAAAACATAAAGGCAAATTACTTCAGAAAATGGTAGAGTATCTAGAATGAATGACATTTCTGCTCCTAAGGCAAGAAGTACTTCAGCCCATCCTTTCTATCCTGAACACCAAATTCAAAGTCACTACTGTTTCAAGAACTGGTGCAGTCAGCTTTTCAGGAGATCTACCTCGCTGTCTGCAGAGGGCACTCGTTTCTTTGATACTGTGTCTTTTTTCTGTGTCATCTTAAGATTTTAAAAATGTTCTTAATGAACTGCATCACCTATCCTTTAAACTGTCAAAATTCTGCAAGGGATGCCTTCTTTTGGTAAAACTCTTTGGTTTGTTTTTATATGCAAGCAAAGGTCCAGTTAACCAGTTACCAAAGAGAGCACTTACTTGTTTGTACACAGATAAATAACAGGTTTTGTTAGAGTGCTCCTTCTTTTGATCTGCAAATTTTTTATGCCATTACTCCTTGATTCCACCTGCATCATTGTCTTGTATTTGGAGGTATTCTGGAACATCATACTGATGAAGTTCTACTTCCCTTTAGCTTTAATGATTGCTTATAAGTTACTAAAAGTAGTTTTCCAAACATTTGTGACAGTAAGAATGTAAGTAGTAGTAGTAGTAGTAGTAGTAGTTATATCCTTTCTGTATACATGGCTTTTTTTTCTGCTCTAAATGGCATTTTCCTGTGGTTCTCAAAGTCTTGAAGGGGGAAAAAAAGATGTGTCAGTACTAGCAGTATTAATAATCTGTTTTGAAAAGGAAGAAGAGTTGATGCCAGTAAAACTGTTCACAGACTTGTGGTTTTAATTTTTACATGCTGGTATGTACACTGTATATTGTCTACAAAATACAGGATTATAGGGATTGCAGTGATTGCTGAGTAACAGTAATTAAGAAATTATTAGTAAGATTTGTTTGAGAAACTGAGCTGTCAGTCATATGCAAATCTAAGTTGACAAAATTACTTCTGCTTGTATTTAACAAACAAAAACCTCCCACATATTATGAGCCTTTGAAAATGCAGATGAATATGAGTAAACTGTTTGCATGTGAGGCAAATGAGAAAATAGAATGCACTTGGACAGAGACATTGAAAATATCCTCTTAAAAGTTTTGTTTTCTGTATAATTGAGCAGTTATACTCTTGATAGCTTTTATAAGTTGACTTTGACTTTGCTTTGAACAGTGATGCTGTGTTACTATTCTTTCACTTAAATTTATGTGTCCTTGCCAGTCAGTTTGTGCTGTACAGAAAGATGAATCTTGTAGTTTCTGTTTAGAGCCAGGTTGGCTCAGTTGCACGAATTAACTCTGGCACAGCACAACAGGAAATGTTAGTGTAATTAAAAAATTTAAAGAAACATGGTGTGTGCTCTTTCCTTCCCATGGATGTTTTAGTTGCAAGGTAGCTATTTCTGTTCAGAAAATAAAATTATTAATAACAGGAGGCTGGAAGCCATCCAATAAACCTTACCTTCAAAGCAGGATTAGCTTTGATGCACAGAGCCTTCAGTTGTTGAATTCTGCTGTGTATTACCAAGGAATCTCCTATGCAGCCTGCTGCTGTGCACTGCCTTTGGCAATTTCCCTGGCTGGAATTTACCATATGACAGCTTGTGACTATTCCCTCTTTTCCTTTTGTTGTGTCCTCTGTCATCTCTAAACTTCCCTTCAATAGTTGAAGGCAGTGATTTCTGCATATAATACCCCTTGCTCGACTTACCATCTTCCAGAAGCTGAATGCACCAAGCTCGCTGGGCTTCTCCTTTTGCAGGACATAGTCCAGTACCCAAGGCACACTGGTGTCTTCTTGCTGCACTCTCTCCTGTTTGCCAGTGCCTCTCTTGCAGCTTGGGCCCCAAAACTGAGCAGAGTCACCAGGGGCAGTGTAAGGAGTGCTGAAAGAAAAGGAATAGTCACTTATTGTTGTATGCTTCCAAATGCAGCCCTGGATGTGTTTAAGTCTTTGTTAGCATAGGGGAGCACCTCTGGGTCACACACAGCTTATCATCTGGCCAGGCCCCTGATGCTTTCCTGAGCATCTGCTTCCTAACCAGTGACCCCAGTCTCTGCTCTTGTGTCAGTTTACACTGGCACAACATTTTTGTCTTCATTGACTGCGTAAAATTTTTTAAATGAGCAACATAATAACATAAGAAATTACTTTATTTTTAAACATATCAGAATAATTAAGTCTCTTGAGTGAATCTGAAGATTAGAGGGTCTTTATGAAGTTGTCCTGCTGAAGTAATATTTGGAAGTTGTTGTAGAAAAAACTGATAATACGAATGGGTAGCACTCATTGTAGAAAGCTGTCTACCTTTGAATTCTGAAAGGAGCTAGCAATGGTACTTCTATCCCTGTAACTCAGTATGTGTATAAGTGATATAGTGCCAGAAGGAAAGAGAGCAGCATAGCCTGCACCGATTTGTGAAGGGCTCAGGTAGTGGCAGATGAGTAAGTCAGACTTCTGTGGCAGCCTGGTTGAGCACCTAACAGAGAAGTAATACATGTGTGGACAGATGTGATAGTGGCCTTCAACAGGGCTTTTCTAAAGGGAGGGGAAAAGTCAGGGTCTGCAGTTACTTCTTTTCAAAGTCACGCTTTGAAAGAGTCAACAACCATGTGGATAAGGGTTATCTAATCAGAATTATGTCCTTGGGTTTATTAAAAATAATTGAAAAAAAATTTATTATCAAGGTCCTTAATCAGCCTGTTAAGCTAAGGTATGATAGAATGGGATGGTCATCTCATTAGTTAATAATTGGTGAAAACATGGTACAATGAGTATCTCAAGTGAGCTATTAGCACTGAAGAAAGGTCTTTAAGTTATCGTAGGTTATATTAATGAAAATGTGGTATCAGTGTTTGGTGGTGAATTTTGAGAATTACTTGGAAAGGAGCAGGGAATGAAATAGTAAATGAGCTATAAATAACATACTGCATTCCTTGGTAGTGGATGGATGCCTGTCATCTGCAAAAGAAAGGGCAGGAGAACTAGAAAGCATGGGCAACAATGACCATGAGAGGTAAGGGAGGGTTGGTTAAAGCATAGTGCTTATAATGCCAGGGTTGGGGGTTTGATTCCTGTACAGGCCATTCACTCAAGAGTTGGAATTGATGATCCTTGTGAGTCCCTTCCAACTCAGAATATTCTGTGATTCTAAGATGATCAAATAGATGAGGTGTCTTAACCTTGGAAAGCAGTCTTTTATACTGGAAATACAGTCTTCAGATTGCGCTGAATTTTTTAAAGCAGTGAGGAGAAGTTTAAAAAAAAACCTCCAGGAAGCTGAGAAGAAGCTACTAGCCAGGGTAATAGTTTATATTGATTTATTGTATTCCACAGAGAGGAAGAGCAAACACAATTCCGGTCATGATAGTGATGAGTGTACTTGGAGGGACAGGAAGGTATAACAGACTCACATTACAAAGTGGTAGCTGCTGACTTTCTGAAGGCTGGTTAGTAGTAGAAGGACATGCTTCTGCATCCTGTTTGGGAATAGATTGATCACTGAGAGTAAATTCTTACGTGAAGCTGTCACTTTGACATGGTGTAGTAATAGCAGCTGAGAAATATAAGCCTTCTGGAAAGCAAGGGCTTAAAGAAGATTTGAATTGTCCTCAACTTCCTGTAGACTTGCTGAATGTGTAAAGAGGGATGACAGGCATCAATGACCAGTTATGGCCCTCCTGATACAACCCTTGTATTTATTGCTTCTGTATTTGACAGTGGGAAGAAGAGGGTGGAATGGGAGTTGTACCAAGTCCTTCTGACCCCATTGGCCTCTATAAAAGTCATCTGAGAGAAACAACTGCTAAACCTGACAACCACTTAACAATTGATTTGGCACAAAAAAAGTTTCTAGTATTTTAAGACTGGTTGTTCATAATTTTCTTACTGTATAGTCAGTCTTTGTTGCTTCTTTTTGCTCTGTTTTGTTGGTGGTGGAGTTTTTTGTTTGTTTTAAAGAGGTGGGTTTGGGGTTCTTTCCTCTGAACTAGATCGTGGAACATCAAATTGCTTGCGGATACCTGGGTTGTTATTTTTGTAGTTGATTTATCTTTTACATGGTTTAAGACTTGCTTTACCTGCCGGTGCTGATTGTGTATAGGTTATGAACAGGGAGAGAGAGAACAACCTTTGCCCCAGGGCCGGTCTGCTGAGTTGCATGTATTTTTCTGGAATAATGGATTCTTGGGGTGGAAATAATGGATATTGCATGCATTTTTCTGAAATAATGGATTCTTAATTCCCTGCCTTCAGCTGGGAGGGGACACTTAGAGGAAAGTTGAGAAATATTCTCTTGGAAAGGCCTGTTCCAGCCAAATTTTATCTGCTGTGGATCAGTGTATCTCAGAAGGCTATGCCACATGCTATGGCATTGGGCATGTTTGTCAGGTGGTACTGAAAATTATTTCAGTAGCCACAAAGTGTAAGGGTAGAAGAAGAGAGGATTATGCTTTTTGTTGGTTGCCTCTATTACTCTGCTTTAAGAGAAAAATTGGAATACAAGGAATTAAAACATATTAAAGCGGTGACCTGTAAGGTTTCATAGAAGAAAGTTTGAGCATACTGTGAATTTTAATTTCTTTTTATGCTTCAGATATGTAAATGCTACATTTATATTGAGACTACGTGTTTCAGGATTAGTTTCCATTAATATGCATTGGTAGTATGGATGAGACTATTTGCTAAAATAATACAATGTGCTGACCTGCAGCTCTCTGCTTGTATTCGTTTTAGGGGTTGTTTCTCTATTGGCTGTTCATCCTTCTACAGTAAATACGATTGGAAAACAGCTCCTGCCAAAAACATTTGGACAGTCTAATGTCAACATTGCACAACAAGTGGTAAGGAGACTTCGTGAGGCTTTTTTGGTTTGTTTCTTTGTTTGTGGGATGTGGGGTTTTTGAGTTGTTGGGGGTTTTTTGTTTGTTTTGGGGGTTTTGTTTGTGTATTTTGTTGTTTGGTTATTTATTTGTTTCTATTGCTTGTCCTTTTGTTTCACATACAGCAAATCTGAAGTAGCCTGGTAGTCTGTATCACTGGCCATGAGCACATAATCTAAGTTTGTTTCTAATTTTAGTAGACTTAGGTTAAAAAAAATGTATGTATTGCGTAAAGAAGTTCAAAGGTGACTCTCAAGTCAGCATGAAGTTACCTCACTGTTCAGGTAGCTTTATATTTTGTTAGTCTTGCCATTTAAAATCAGTGTCTCTTTCAGATTCTGCTCTGAAATCTGGCATAGGGAAATGTAAATAAAGTCTCCATAAACACGTTTTTACGGAGATTTGAGCTAGGTGGAATAACATTGAAAGGGTAATTATATTTTAGTGTTAATTTAAATATTCTTTTGCTGAAATACTTATTTTGAGCTTTGTTGTGAGATATATGAAATTAGATGTTCTAAGGAGTCTTATAATGCAATAGATAATACATAGATTATAGTAATTCTTTCAGTAATCAAAATTAGAATTCGGTGATCTGAGTAGAATTGATCTCAATCTTCTGGAAAGCAACAGTAACATGTAAACATCTGAACTAAAGTGTCTTCTTCATATGAAAGCAATGGAGTAGATTTTGAGTGTAGAGTAGGTGTTAATCAGACTTCTCTGTCCCACTCTAGAAATGAACCTGTGAATTTGTGCGCACTTCATTTCTTCCTTTGTAGAGCTGAGTATTTTGGGACTCTCCTGAGTGCAGTAGAGGTTCAGGGTTTGCTGCTGCCAGTTTGTTTTTTCTCCAGCTGTAAATCTTCTCCTCCTCAACCCTGCCCCTGTTCTGGTTTAGCTTTCATCTTATTTGCAGAGTGATAGAAATTCTAGAGGTACAGTGGTGGGGCTGCTTGTGGAATTAGTAAGGCAGGGAATTGGAGAGCAGGACTCTGCAAGCCAGGGGTTAAATCATCTCTTGCAGTCTTCTGCCAGTGCATCCTAGGGGACAGAAACCAGCACACAGCTTTCTTCAGGTCCCCATATAATCTATTTACTTGAATAGCACACGGATGGTTTTCACTCTTTGGGGACATTTGGTTAGCCAGACCAGTTGGTATCAGAACTGATAGTACTTTTTTTCAAGGGGGTAAATTGAGCAGGTCCACATGTGTCCTGTGCCAGCATTCCCCACTCTCATGCCATTTCCTACAATCCTAAGTTTTGTTTATCAAAAGCAGTAGAGGAGATTATTTGGCTTTTCATAAGAGACAGAAACATTTCAAGTATGGTACAATGCTCCTGGATAGGAGTACCTAAGATATTCTAGCTGTCAGAAGTGGATGTAACAAATTTATACCTTAACTCCTCAGAGAGGTGGCGTAATATAAAGAGAATATTTGGGAAAAAATACACCTGCAAAAGTGGGTGTTTTGTTTAGCTAGTTTCAGAAGTAGGAGGGCACAGATCTATGTGCTAATGTGTATATTACTACTTATGGTCAAATTACCACATCTTCAGGACAGTTCACATGGAGGCTGGGAGACTGTGCTTAGCCAAGTGTGTGCTCTCAAAATGTTTGCAGTGAAATGGCTTTGTCTAATTTGATGTCACGCTCTGCAGTGAGGAGGAAGGTTCACCCTTATTCTTTCTCACCTCTAACGTAGTAGTTTTGACTCTGGTGATAGAGGCTGACACCAGGAGAGAGGGTTCTTGCAAAAGCTCTGTATTTTCTCTCTGGTTTTACTGATTTTCAGATTTTTTTTACATTCATATTTTAACTGTAATTTACTGCAGCATCCTTATACATAATTTGGTAGGGTAGGGGAGGTTTTTTCCTCTCATTTTTTCCATTCTGTTTTCCTTGGAGGGAGGGACAGTGTGTGTGTGTGTGTTGAGCTCATCTAAGTTAGTGATGAACAGTGTTAAGAGATCCAGCAAGCATGAAAACCTGATTGAAGGAGGTTAAAATACAAATGCTCATAACTTAGGGTGTGCTCTAACTATATTAACTGTAGTCTGAAGATTTTATACTAGCATGTATAAGTTAGATGCATCTAAGAGAAGTATGTAAAGTTACTAGTGTTTGGATAATTTCAGTAGTGTCACTTACAAATGTCTTGGGATTCTTACCATTTTCCAAATGATTTTATCTTCACTGTAGGTTATCGGTACACCTCAGAGACCTTCAGCGCAAAATACCATCCTGGTAGGAAGTCCACACACACCTAACACACATTTTGCATCACAGAACCAGACTGGAGATTCTTCACCTTGGTCTGCTGGGTGAGCAAAATGAAAGCTAGAAAGGATTTATAAAGTGCTGGAACTTTTAAGTGTTGTGATAGTGTATGTACTCCTCAGGCTAGCAGTGTGCCAAAGTCTTCTCCTTTTCATCAGGAGCACTTCACCACTGAAGTCTGTTGTACTAAAATAGGGAGTAGTCACACCATGAGTGCCTCTTCATTTCTTATAAAAGAATGCAGAATATTTTCTGTAAGCTCTGGTAGATATTCTGACATTACTAACATTTAGAGAATTTAGTTCCTAAAAGGACACAGGAATTTGTCTGACTTGATTCTATGATTTCTCTTATGCTGGTGTATTTTCAGAAAAATGTGGTGTATTTCTGATTGAACAAGGATATCCCAGAGTGTAATTTGAAATAAGAATGTAGTCCTTTTTGAGAAAAAGTATTAAATACAAGGGATGCATTCTTTTGGTGTGTTTTTTTCATGCAAGCTTGTTTTTAAGAGCATCTTGTTAAATGTAGTTGCTTTAAGACTAAATTTATTGTTGGTGGCCTGTTACACATAAATAGATTTCTACTTTGGAATTATACAGTGAAATGAGATGTAAGAATTGAGACTTCCCTTGCTGAAACTAATTTTGTTGATACTTGTATTTTTCCTCTGGTTACAAGGAAATTTTTATTTAAAAACTTCGCAAAGCAGAAAACTTTGTTATACTGCTTGTATCTTGTAACTTCGAAGTTCTAATAGCAATTTCATATACTGTATAACTTCAAATCTGTGTTATAGTAATAGTGTAATGTTTAGTGAGTTCAACCAATGCCAGACTCTGTCTGTTCAGTCAGTATCAGTATCACATTGCATAGAAAATGCTCAATCTATGTGCTACTTAAAAATAAAAATTTTAAAAAAGGACAAAAAAATTCTCTCCTCTGATTCAGTTTTCATGTTTTAGTATTTATCCCCTTATCTCTTCTTGTCTTGAAGTTTGGAAGGTTTTCTTTATTGACTTCTTCAAGAAATATCCCTGCTGTTAATTTATTGTCTGCTACTGGAAAGAATTCAGGCCAGGTTGGATAGAGCTTTGGGCAACCTCACTGAGTTGAAGATACCCTGGCTCAGTGCAGGGGGGGTTGGACTTGATGACCTTTAAAGATTGCTTCCAACCCAAACTATTCTATGATTTTATGATTCTACTGAAGCTAGAAAAGTTGGCAAAAGAATAAATTTATATTGTGTTTCAGCATCAAGATACTAGAATTGTTTATAAATACTGTAAAATGTAGGGGAAAAAATGTAGGAGAGTAAGGTTGGTAAGGGATAAGAAGCGGAAGAAAAGGGAAGGCTTGGGTTTTTGACAGCAGTGTGCCTGTATTTGAAAAAGAGACATCAAATATTCCAAAGTTTAAAATCTTCTTAAAATATATATTATACGTATATTTAGGAAGCGGAACAAAAAAGGCGAGAAGAATGGCAAGGGTTTACGTCATTTCTCTATGAAGGTTTGTGAGAAGGTACAGAGAAAAGGAACCACCTCATACAATGAGGTGGCAGACGAGTTGGTTGCAGAATTCACTACCACTGATAATCACATTTCACCAAATGAATCAGTAAGTATATGGGAAGTCAATTACATGTGAACTGAATGGGGGAAGAGAAATTTCTCTTGAGATTTTTCTGTTTTTCCTACTGCTAAATGAAACAGTTCAGATATTAACTGAGTTTACCCATTTGCTGTAATATGTTTATTTTCAAATATTTTTGACACAGGTATATTTTTGATTAATGCACTATGTCTACAGCAGGCTTATGACCAGAAGAATATTAGACGACGTGTCTATGATGCCTTAAATGTCCTTATGGCCATGAACATTATCTCTAAGGAGAAAAAGGAAATCAAATGGATTGGTCTACCTACTAACTCGGCTCAGGAATGTCAGAATTTGGAGGTATATGCGTTTGGAACTTCATGATGGCTTTGTGGTTGAGTAAATGTTTACAGCTTTAATATGTTCTGACACAATGTGTGCCTGTAATCTTCTGAGGTAGCAACATTGTCCTCTTTGGACTCATTTTATTTTTTATATACTGAACACACACTCTTCAACTTCCAGATGTTCAAACGCATCTTTGTTTAATTCTTCTACGTCAAAAATACAGCTTTTAAAAGTACACGTGAAGTGGTTCTGAGTGGAAGGTAGTAAAAAATTAATGTGCATTTCCAACATTGCCACAGTGGTACTCAGGAGCTGGGAAGATTTGTTTTCTCCAGATGTCAAACAGACAGTAGATCTGTGATGATAGATGTTGCATGTATGTCAGTACATATAGGGATCTCCATTGCTGCAGGTCTTAGCTTTTTGTGACAATTCTCTCAAGTGAGTATGTCAGACTTTCTTATTGCATGTCACGGGAAGGAAGTGAAATGCTTTATACTGAAAGAGAGTCATAAGTTCTGACAGGATTTTTTACTGTCCTGAGATTTGCAGAATAATAAAGTTACTGAGGTTTACTGAAGTAAATTCACTTCATTGGAATGGAATTAGACATTGTATTTATTCTTAATATGTCTAAACTCCTTCAGCAGGACAAAAAAAATTAGCAAGAAGGTGCCAAGGTTAGGGGGAAAGTGGAACAGAAGTGTTTGAGAACCTTATCTACAAAGGGATAATTCTAATTTTTGTTTAATACCGATAATTGATTTTTCATTTTATTTTTAAAATTAATTTTGTGGCAGTGAGTTTCAGGTGCATGAGAAGCTTCTTATGAAGTACCTTGTGTTTGGTTTTGAACATCTGGATATGTTGATATCTGCTGAATATTTTTTTTTAATTGGAAGTGTTAATGACCTATTCATTCCTTATTCACTTTCTCTCTCCTGTTCATTGTTTTATAGGGATCTCTCATTTTCTCCCCCATTATTTCCTTCTCATTTCAGTACAGTCCTAACTTATTCATTATTCTCTTGTGTAAAGTATGTTTCATATCACTGGTAATCCTGACTGCTCTTTCGTATGTTTGTCTTGAAATAGAACCATGAGAACACCAGAATTCAAGATGTAAACATTCTGTTTCACAGAGTAATGTAGTGATAATTCCTGTTTGGTACTCTGTTTCTTGCCTAATAATTTGAATTTTTGGCTGTTACGGTATAGTGAGCTGATGGATTTTGCAGATACTGCAATTTTAGATCTTTACTGCATGTCATTTTATTTCTGAAGTATGCATGGATTAGATTGTTTTCTCACACATACCACACTATATTTACCAGAAATAATTTAAGTGATGTAATCACAAAATTATGTAGGACGCTTTGAGTTTGCTTTATGACAAACTCTCTCTTTACTATGCCAGATAACCCAGCATTGCCAGCAGATTCTGTCACCTTGTCACCTTAATCTGATGTCTGTTGTTAGAGGAACAGTCTGTCAGTTTAATCCCCATGGGAGTCTGCTTCCACTAAGAAAGCTGTGTATTTCTTAGCTTTTAGTCTCTTACCTCTTTTGTTATTATTTAGTACATATTAAGTACTGTGAGGTCTTAACCTTGGGCTCCATAGCAGCTTCTTGTCTTTAACCATCTTTGATGATCTTCTCCAATACCTCCAATATCAATAAGCTCTATGTCAAATAGATTATTCTTGTCTATCTTTGCCTCTTTGAGAGAATTCCAGTAACCCTTTGAGGCATAACTTCTGTTTGCAAAGATGTTTTTATCTTCTTCACAGGTTGTTGTATTTTATTCCTCAGGGTTCTAATTCTGCTTTTTGTTACTTTCCATGGGTAGTACTGATGTGTCTTGATAGTTAAGTCTCTAAATTATGTGTAGAACCTAATGATTGATTGCTATATTTCTTACCTCCACTGCTCTGGTATTGAAATGATTTTAAAGGGAGAAAATGTTGGCATAAAATGCTACTTAAAACCAACAAACTGACCAGTGCTTTTTATCTATCTTAAGGTGGAGAAACAGAGAAGAATTGAAAGAATAAAGCAAAAACAGTCTCAGCTACAAGAACTCATTCTACAGGTACAGTCAAGGTACTCTTGTCTATAGGGCAAGGTAACTTATATCTGTATTCCTCTTGTTTTATCCCAGTGTGAGGGATGGGAACTTCTAGGAAGACTAGAGGTGAATTTCAGGATAAGGTGTATGCAGCTTTATTTAACATTGTAGTTTAGCTGTGACCATGCTGCTGGCCATTGCTGTTGGGGAATGCCATCAACCTTCGATCAGCTATGATGAATTTATTTGGAGTTTCAAGTATGTTTAAACAGGGTTTATGTTGATAGGAGAAGTATTTCATACCATACCCTCTGAATTTTCCAGTTCAGTTCAGGAACTGAACTAGATACAGGCATCTGGAATTTTTGTTCTGTGTTAGCATCCATAGATAAAATTATGTGATTTTAGAAGTTGTCTGTCATAGTGCTCTGCATTGTGCCTTGCTGGAGACTTGCTGCCACTGGTGTGGAAGTGGCTGGACCACTGTGAAACAGTGGCTGAACTCCTTCCCAGATTTCCCTTACTACACTTGGGGAAGCAGTAGTCTATTTCCCAAGTCACTGTGCTGCTGGTCCACAGAAATGTATTCCTGGGTAGCTATGTTGCCTGCACAGTAGGAATGAGAATCTGCAGAATGAAAGTACAGACAGATGTGGGACAGCTGCCTGATTGTTATCAGTCTCTGTGTTGGCCTTGGATTTTGGTCTTAATTATTGTTTATTTAATTCGATTTTGTGACCAGAAAAATATTTTTCTTTATTCAGTGGCTTACTGTATGATTTATAACTTGAGTTTCTATGGTTCTTAATTATTCAAATTGGTAGTTTTTAAAATAGGAACATTTGATTGTAAAAAGCAATTTTGGTAAGATGTTAAAGTCACTAATCTTAAATGGGTAATTCAGAAACCTAATGCCAGATATTAAAATCCCAAACATTAACTTTTTTTGCATATAATTAATTTCAGTATTAACATTTTTTGGAGTGCAGCAGCTAGTAGGGAGGTGTAAATGGAGAGGAGATAGGATGCTGTGGGAAAATTGATTTTTCCAATCATTCTTCTCTCTCCATTCTGCCAGGGATCTGTCCAAGGAGCTGTGCTGGTGTAGTTAGTAGAATATGCTTTTTTTTTCCCTCTGTAAAGTTTTACTGCATTGCCTTTTTTCCTACTGTGATCTGTGACTATTCTTGCATCTTAACATGCAGAAATATGCTAAACGCTCTGTCCTTTTCTGCATTTACTTGCTGCAACCATTGCTGGAATCCTTAGGAGTTTTGTTAACATGATCCTAAAAGCTTCATTCATGCTTTGATATCACTGTTGCTTTTTCTAGCAAATTGCCTTTAAGAACCTGGTCCAGCGAAACCGTCACGCAGAGCAGCAGGCAAACCGACCTCCCCCTTCCAATTCTGTCATCCATTTGCCTTTTATCATTGTGAACACCAGCAAGAAGACAGTGATCGACTGCAGTATTTCAAATGACAAGTAAGCTAACAAAGTTTGCCATTTGGCCTTTGGTAGAGCTCTGAGTTAGTGTAAATGTTCATGTAGATTTGTTCAAGATTAAATACAAACTTACTTTACTTGTGCCTTTTGTATATTGAGAACATGCACTTCAGACAGCTGTTTTATATACTCTTCTAACAAATAGACTAATTGATTCACATTTAATAACTTGTTTAAGACTTGCTATCTAGAGATACTAGGCGTCTCTCTTGACGTTTTATGTCATACTTAACCAAGCAGTGTTTTCCTTTGTCTTTAACACCATGGAATGCAGCCAGAGGAATTGAAAATGGATTTTGCGTTCAGGACTGCTGTTCTCCACTTTTGCTTCAAAAGCTGTATTTTTCATCAGCTAAATAAAAACTGAATGTAAGCAGTCATGAGCAAATACATAAACCTTGAAAAATTCGATTGCTTAATGTGATGTGTCACTAGCACACTTACCACTGTGTGTAAAGCTTTTGAAATGCTGCAATATCTGAAAATGGAAAAAGGTAGTTAAAGTTGTTGAAGTTAATTGAGACATTTTTTCCTCTCCAGGTTTGAATATCTATTTAATTTTGACAATACTTTTGAAATTCATGATGATATAGAAGTACTAAAACGAATGGGAATGGCTTGTGGGCTAGAATCTGGAAGCTGTTCAGCAGAGGACCTAAAAATTGCAAGGAGTTTGGTTCCTAAAGCTCTTGAACCATATGTGACAGGTTAGTTACTCCAGAAAGAGTTGATTTTTTTCCCTCCTTAATTTAGGATCTAAGAAAACACCTGAAAATACCTTAGATCAGATAATTTCGACTGATTTGTGGTAAAGATTTCTGTCAAGTTCTGAAATTTGTCTGCTTTTTAGTGTATCTTAGGGAGCAAATAACATAGTGATTCATAAAGAGTGAGTGTTGCTCTTTGCAAAACATTTTGCATCAAGCCACACAAGTAGATCTTTGCAGTGTGTAATTCTTTTAAGAGAACAGTATTTATGCTTGATTCACTTGCAAAGGCAAAAGGTAGTAAAGTGCAAGCATATGATGAATACTGAAATCATCTGTCTTGCTCACCTCAAAACAAATGGATTTTTAAAATGTATTTTGAAATTTTATTGTTTCTGGCACGAGACTTTTTTAAAATTATGCTGTTTTGGATATAGTACATAAATATGTTTTGTTGTTTGGGCTGCTAGACTCCTTTTCTGGACTTTAAAGGATGAAGCATTTCCACTGAATTAGATGGGTGTGTTTGGAAGGATTCCTGAAAAGCCTGTTGTTTGTTTTACAGAAATGGCTCAGGGATCAATCAGCAGTGTATATGTCACATCTTCGTCAGGTTCTGCATCAAACGGCACAAGATTTTCAGCCAGGTGAGATGAAGTTTTCAGTTAGTTTTTAAAATCTGTGGTCATCAAAGAAATTGGATATTAAATGCCTCACGAAACAAGTTCTGTTTTGATTAAATGTGCTGTGGATATGTGTTTTAAGTTTATTCTCAGACATCGTTTCTGTGGTGGTTTTTAGCAGTGTCACTAAGGAAATCCTTTCCTGTATAGTGGAAAGGTGTTTGAGTGGTGTTATTCTTGAATGTGTTGTTTGTTTGTTTGTTTGGGGTTTTTTTTCTAGTTTAGAGTTTGTGACAAGAAAAGAGATACTTCTCTAATGATAAGTATTGGAAAGATTACTCCTTGATCATTTAGTGTCTAACTAAGATTTTGACCTTTGGGTTTTAAACAGCAATCACAGAAGCTGGTAGCCTGATAAACCATAACTAGTATTCAACTTTGTTACTCACTAGTTTCTTATTACTGTATTAATCAAAAATACGTCCTTCTATGAGCTCCACAAGGTTGTAAAATTAGTCAAATATTCAGCAGTTGGATTCTGTGATCTCTGAGGTCTTTTCTAACCTAATTGATTCTATGATCATTGAAATGCTTGACATTCGTAACAAATGCTTGAATTAAGTTCTGCATGTTTTGTGCAAGGGAACTGAAGCTTGAGCGAGAATTCTGCCAAAATATCTTTAGAGATGCTGAACAGTACCTAAAATCTCTGTTTTCAGTAAGTTTCCCTCTGTGGTAATGAGCACAGGGTAGTGAAAAAGAGCACCATGTGTTTTTAAGACTTTGAAATTTGAATAGGCCACTGTTAGCCATAGAGAACCAGAGGCTGACTGGAGTTCATTATCTTGGTGAGAATACAAGAACTTCTAACATTTCCATTTCTTAGGAGTTTGGAAAAGGGCAGTGACAAATTATATTTAATTATAGGATATATTTGAATATTCATGGCAATAGCAATGAACATTCATGGCAAGACAAGTTGTGCTGCCAAGGCAAATAAAGGCTGTACATTTATTTAACAAGGTCTCTGAAGAAAGTTTGCAGAAGTCTGAAGATGCTGCTACCAATACCTGCATCCCAGTTTCTTTGCCTTACTTACTAGGATACTCAGGTTATGAAATCCAGTTGTTTTTATCAAAAAGAGAGGATTTTGGGTTTGTACTTTCAAAGTTTGCAAAAGCACAAGAATAATCTCTTTGTCTTGTTTTGTTTTCTTTGCTTTTGAAACTGCTTTAGCAGATTATGGCAGACCTGTTGTAGGTCATCTGACTACAGCTAGACAGATATTTTAGTATCTTGCTGCTGAATAAGTGTGCAGAACAGCAGAAATGCATGAAAGTGTTTTACTGGGTATGTTTTTCCTGTGACCTTATAGGTTGTACCCTGGCAGTTTCATTCTTTGTGGTGATAGACCATTAAATTGGCTCCGCTCAGCAACAAGCGTGCGTGATTGAATGTGTGCATTAGCTGGATCAGCTAATTAAAAAAAATAGTAGCAAAAAATCAGTAATTTAAAAAATTACTAGCAAACATATTTTTGAAAGCAGTTTTTAAATGATGAATGTCTTTCAAGGGAGATACTTTTGTACCTTTGATACTTACAAGGGAGATATTTTTTGCAAATTTAAAAAAAAGCTCCATTTTGTCGTGAATTTGTGGCTAAGTTTAATAGTTTACTAAACTATTCAGAAAGTCAACAATTAAATAGATTGGCAGAGTAGCAATTAATAATGGAGGCAGGAATTTTCTGGCTCCATTAAAACAAAATAATGCGCAATGAGAAGAAAACAGTTTCGAATTAAAAATAGAGTAAATGACAGTTTGCTATGAAGTATCAAGGAGTTAAGGAAAAGCTATTAATTCCTCAGTTTTCCAGGTCTTTGAATCGAGATTAGTGACTCTGAAAGACATGATTCACTTACAAGTGTTCGGTGCTACACAGAAATACTAAAGAGCTTAGCTTTGTAGCCTTAACACTAAATGTACTTTAGAAGAAACCTGAAAAACACATTTATAAAGTGCCTGTGAGGAAGTTTAATCTTTATATTAAAAACTAAAGGAAGAAACCTAATAAGAACCACTTCAAAATTACTTGAGACTGTTTCATCTTTTTGGAGACAGCTTGGTCATACGCTAAAAACAGTTTATAAAGTGGCAGTGGCAGATTCATTAAAGGAATGGACTAGGTATGGGAGAAATCATGAAGTAATGGCAACTGGATTTTTTTTTTTTTTTTTTTCCTTCCCAGTGACTTTTCCAATGGTGGAGATGGAATGTTGGCTACAAGTTCCAATGGATCTCAGTATAGTGGCTCCAGAGTTGAAACACCAGTTTCTTATGTTGGGGATGACGATGATGATGACGATGATTTTAATGAAAATGATGATGACGACTGATGCCCTTTGCTTGTAGACTATTTTTTTGTTAAAATTCAGCAGGCTTCAGGAATAAATTGTTCTAGGGAGAAGTGTCTCAAATTACTTTGCCCCATCCCCCAAGGAGAATATTGGTAAGCAGTTCTGAGTTTAGAAATTGCACCTCTGATAAGCAAACAAGGATTGTTTTATGTAGGATATTTTTAAATGTGGTGTGGATGTGTGTTTTTGATACCAGTGTGTTAATGCAGAGCCTTTATTTACTCTTGTTTTAGGGGTTTTTGGTTTGTTGGTTGTTTTTTGTTTGGGATTTCTTTTTTACTTGAAGGAAAAAGAATTTTGCCCCAAATGTTCTTTCAAAGTTTGCTAAAGAAAATGTAGACACATCATTGAGAAATAAAATACTATCCTTCTGTGGAAAATGAATACACTGAATGGCAATTTATTTGGAGTGTATTTTGATTATGCCACTTTTTGAGGGATAGTGAGCTAATGTAGTAGTTTTTTTTGTTAATCATGCAGTGTCCAAAGAACCAAACAAGAAAGATACGTCCTACTTTTTTACATGTTAAATTCCAGGAATGTTGTTGTGAACTTATTTTCCCTTAAATTATATCTAACATTATGATTTCATCAAGTTTATATACTTTTCACTGTATGTTGGGACATAAGAATTACAAAGTTTTTGGCAAATGTTTACTGCCAGTTGGTGCAGCTATATAAAATGTCTTGAAGGTTTGGAATGATTTATTGCTTATGGTAAAATTTGCCTGATTTCTTACAGGCAGTCTTTGGAAACTTTTTATTATATAGTTGTTTACATACTTATAAGTCTATCATATAAAGACATGTACTGAAACAAATGTTTGTATTTGTTTCATAAGCATCTTCCTGTAATCTATTATAAAGTTGAAATTAAATATAGAGAATGTTTTAAGTTTTTTAACTCAAAATTTGTCAATCATTTTTAATAGTTCATTTTTATAAAAGGAATTTCAGGGCAGGTGGTAGTCTTTTTAAATTTATTCACAAACAATTAACTGCACAAATACTGTCAGCTGCCTATTCTAAGACAGTAGTCTTTTTATTGAAACACAAATAAACTTTTCTGTAATATTTTATGAAATATAAAGAGACTATAATTGTTTGACTTGTTTAACCTTGGCACTGTTAGTTTTTATTAATAAAACGCGCATGGGCATTTTTAACAAGCTCTGTGGTTTTTCTAATTCTAGGATTATTTTAGAACATTTCACTTCTCGTCACAAGACCTAGTCTTGGGATGCTGCATCTGTGCTACAGAGGGCCCAAAGTTTTTGCTTTGATTTAGTAATTTGCCCTTAGAGCTCATGATAACTTATGATGCAAAAGGCAATCACTTACCCGGTATATTCTCTTCTTTCACACCTCCTTCTTTCATCCAGGTTGCTCCTCAGCATGACAGGTTGATCTTAGTACTCCCATCTAGCTTCTGTTTAGAATCCCATGCCTGATGTCCTAACTTTTCATCCCATATTCCAGTCCTAACTTTGTCATATATTCCTATGTCCTCCCAAAAAGGTTTTAATCTACTTTTCATTTGCTTCCTTTTTAAACCATTTTGTCAGATCACATCTTCTGCTCTCACCTGCAAGAGCGTACTGAGCTGGCTCAGTCACTGCAGGCTGCTGTCACAGTCAGGATTTGATACTTCCACAAAGTCCAGAGAGTCCCTGCAAAGTATTAATTACTGTGCTGACTGTGGTAGGGGCTCCTGGATGCACTTGGAGCCTGTGGTAAATGTGGAGTGCGTTACATGGGTTTTTTTTCTTGAAGGGATTATGCATAAACACATCTGTGTGGGGATATGTGTTGTTAACATAGAACAGCTGATACACACTGGAGTTTTTCAAACTGTATCAGGCCTTGTAACATGAGTGAATGAAACAAATTACTTTGTGGGACTGGGGAAAAATCTGGGGGAGAGGAGGCTAATTGGATGTTTTGCTTCTCAGTGAAGAGGCAATTTTCAGCAGTGCTAATGCTAAACACAGGGTTCTTGTTGTGGATGATACAGTTGATTCAAATTGTCTTCGATGTTCAAAGGCAGTTCAGTTTGCAGAGGAATTTCAATTATTCCAGTTTTCCCTTGCATTCTCTAGTGCATGATGCAAGATTTACCTGCAAAGGGTGAGTAGAGGGATGTTAGGGAAAGAAGGCTGAAAGAATCTGACAGTTTTCTTTTGGTTCTTATTGGTGGAATAGTCCTCAGATAAGATAAGGTCATGCTGGGAGTGAAAATGTGACAAAACATACATTTTTAAGATGTTACTTTTCTCTTTTATTTCTTTTGCTTGGTGATGAATCTGAAATGGAATTTGATAATTTAAAAGTTGGAGTGCATTTGGGAAAATTATTTTTTATTTTATTTCTGGTTGAACTTGATGATCTTAAAGATTTTCTTCTAAACAGTTCTACAATTCTGTAGAACCTTTGTTTTGGGAGAGCTTTCTAGTAAAGGCAGCAATCAATAAAGAGAGAAAGTCTATAGACTTTTAAAATAGTTGCTTGATTTGGAGCAGTCACTTGGTTACAGTGTTCAGGTGAAAGAGGAGAGAAAAAAAGAAAGACAAAAGAGACCAGTGGTGAGGGGCCAGGTTGAGATGAGGAAAGGAAATGTGAAGAAGTACATGCAGGGAAGAGTAAAGAAAGAACAGATTATAGCAGGGGCTTTGCAGAGGAACATAATAAGAGAAGAAGGTGTAAGTTGGAAGAATGAGAAAACAAAAGAAGACTAGTCAATGACTACAAAAAGGAGTAGTGGTAGAACCTTATTTTAGAAAAAGAGAGGTAGAGAGTGTAAGTATTTAATCATGTCAGGCATAGCATGAAAGGAACTGCAAAGTGAAAGATAACTTTAAACTGTATGGTTCTAATCTCTGAAAAAAGTGTACATGTACAGATGGAAAATGAAGATTAAGAGCAAGAGCAGAACATAACAGGAAATTGTTGAGGAAATCTCTGGGAGAAAATACTGTAAGGAGATAAAAACTAGAGTTTGGTTTAAGAAAGATTAACTGATGGTAAAGGGAATGAGAATTGTTATAAGGGCTCAGTTTGGGGTAAACCGTGGCAGGAAAGGAATGTGCTTTTAATTCCTTTACTTAGACAGCACTTTTTTGTGATGTGAAGAAGAAAAGAGGAAGAGTTGCAAAGTGTGTATTTATGCCTCTGAAATGGTCCTGCAGATAGGTCCTGGGAGGAGTGTGCATCTTTTGTGCTTTCTGAAGTGTTCCTGAGCTGTGAAAGACTGTCTGTTTTGGTGTGTGTAACAAGTTAAGGATTTCTTGAACTGTTTCACAAATAATCTGCCTTTCTTTTCCCATAGGAATTTGTCTTAACCAAAGAGAAGCAGTTATGACTTCAGAAACTGATGGGTTTTGGTTTTTTACTTGAACCTTCCTTCAATGAAAGGTGACAGCTGTTGCAGAGGAAAAAACCCGTAAATGTAGCTGATAGAGTACTGACCCTTGACAGATGTCCATTTATTTATTTGAATTAAAGGATGAATATTTAATGAAAGGATGTACTGTCACAAATCTCCTCTTTCCTTAATCAGTGCATACATAGGTTGTAAAATCTTCATATGAATGAGAAATCTGGAAATTGGATGCTGCTTTAATGTAGAAAGGGCAAAAGTTAAAAAAAAAACCAAAAAACCAAAAACAAAAAACCAAAACCAAGCAACATGATGTAACACTACTGGAATGATCACCAATGCAAAGGACTGCATATCCAGTTTTTCCCAGATAGATAATTGTTTACTGTAGGGATTTCCTTTCTCTTGTCTGCCTATGAGAAGTGTAGTAGGCCATTTGTCTTTACAACTACATTGAGTTAACAGCTTGTCACCACTTCTCAGCCCTGTGTATTTCCAGACACATGAGGTTACTTTATTGTTGAAGCCTTAATTGTTATTCATTTACCAAGAAAAGCAAAGATGAGCCAGCACATTGAGAGCAGCCTTTTCCTTTAGAAAGTCGTTACTTTCTAAATTTAGGATTTAAGGTTTTTCCAGGGTTTCTCCTGATCTTTGGTTTGCCCTTGAGCTCCCATGGATTCTGGTAGGTTACCAAAATATTCGGTGGGCTGGGGCAGCTTCTGTATGAGGAGAGGGTGAGGGAGAGCAGCTTGTTCAGCCTGGAGAAGAGGCAGCCTTGGGAGACCTAATGGCAGCCTTGCAGTGCTGCAGGAAAGTTTTTGCAAAGGTGGAGCCAGTGCACAGGGGTGTGGGAGGACAGCATGGACAGAAAACACACACGAGCTGAAATGGGAGAGTTTCCAGCTGAATATGAGGAACAACTTGGGATGGTCAAGCTGTGGAACAGGCTGCCCAGAGAGGTTGTGCTGACTCGATCCTTAGGGTTTTCAAGACCAGACAGGAGAAAAGCCCTAAGCAAGGTAGAGTCTGACCTCATGGCTGAGCATGCTTTGAACAGAGATTGGACAGAGGACAACCTGAGATGCCTTCCAGCTTAAATTACCTAGTGGATCCTATAACAGAGAGGGAAAGAAAAGAAAAAACATGTTAGAAAATGTCAGTGTTGGGAACAGACTAGCAAATGGGTCATCTGGCTTGCCAGACTTGTCAGAAAATTAATGGAAGCTCAGCTCATCTTCAGAAGCTGTCAGAAGGTGCCAAACTGATGGAAAAGGTGGTTAAATGTGCAGGTAGAAGTGAAGACTGCTTCAAGATGAGGTTTCTAAGACATGCTGAGAGAAGAATGAGGAAGGGCAACAAGCAGCAATGCATGGGTGTTTCTGACTTCAAGCGTTTGGTTACACTGGAAATTCCTGTCTGGTGTGGTGATGGTTCTCACCTGGCACCATCTGCCTCACTCAGTTGGGACCTGCTGTCCTCACACTCAGTGAATGTCAGCACTTTGTGAAACAACAGCTGGAGAAAATTGTGATGATTACTGATGCACAGCTCAGCTGTGGTAAAGGCAGAACGTTATGATGTGGAAGAGAATAAAGAAGAGAGGCTGGTGTTAATTGAAAGTCACCTGTGTAATACCATTACAAGTGCTTTTCCTTGTTCTGCCATGACCTTTTGTTAAATTTTTGGATGTTTTCAACATGTTGAGAGCCAAACTTAGGCTGAAAATTTTGATTTCCTTTTATCAGGTTGCTGTGTACACATCATGGTACATTGCTATAAATAGTGCAGTTTCATCAGCCCTACCTGGTCAGTGCATCTGCACTGTAGCATGTGAAAAAGACAGCAAGGTTGCAGACTTCAGGCAGATTCCTGTTCGTTATTCATGTAGACTTGAGAGAATTTCTTAAAAATAAAGCAGAACATTAAGCACATACTCTTAAAACAGGCAGCTCCAGTAGTTAAAGTTGGGCAACTTCTGATGCTGATTTCTAATGAACCTTGGAATAGTTCTTACAAACTAAAATAAGGCTAGAGTGCCAGTTTTTGAAGTGTGAAAAAGTAAAAAGTGTCAAAGATGTGAGGAAGTCCTGTCCAAATGTGTGTGGTCCAGACAGCTTGAGATCAGCCCTGAATCTTGTATTAGAAAAACTGTTAAAAGAAACAGCTAGAAGAAAATTAGAAGCATGGAAGATTGTTAATTACAAAGTACAGAATAGGCCATATCAGATGAATATGGGAGGAGACTGCAAATGTTTAGCTGATTAAGGAAACAATGGCTATGTTTCAGCATATTTAAACCTTTTTAATTTCATTGCATTCTGATTTTAAATACATTTTACAATATCTCCAGATTGTATGTTAAGGGGTTATGAACTATTTACTGCTGAATCATTTTTGTACATTATCACTGACTGAACAGCTGCAGCAAGTAAGATTTACTCCTGTTTAACAATTTCTTCAACAACCCAGAAGAAAATTTAAAAATAGTCTGAAGTATTTTTGGTTAGAAAAGAAGTAAACAATGAAGAGGAGAGATTAATGTGAATTGTTTGGCAAGCAGGTCATGTCCAAAAATTTTGTGGTTAAACTCCACATCTTGTGAAGAAAGAATTCAAGGTACACTTAGAGGAGGAAAGACTATGCTGGAAATGTATGATCCTAAAAATGATCCAGGGGCATCAAGGTAGGTTATAACTCCATATGTGTCCTACACTCTTTGGTAAGGAACTAGCTAATCTGAATTTGGATATGTAGGTAAAACTAATATAATAAAACTAATAATGGATTGGAAAATGGTGTTACATCCAGATGCTTTCAGTGAGACCAGCAGTGAGCAGCTGCATGCTTGTTAGCATCATCATTTCATAAGGATGTTGGAAAAATCAGGAAATACTCAGGAAAAAAGCCCTTCCCCAAATTATTTGATTCCTAAGGTAAAGATCTATTACTATGACGTTTAAGGAAGTCTTATTTTGGCTTGTTTAATAAAAAGGGGGGAAATGCAGAAATTAGTGGATTTGTGTCAGGTCACACAAAAGATACCATTTCAACAGGCTCATAAATATCTGGGGAAAAGTGACAAAATACTTAAAACCTGGAATTTTTAATCAGAGTAATTAAAATGAGCTGCCTAGTTGATGATAGTAATAAACTGCTGGAACATATTTTTATTGTAATGGTCACATTCCCACACTATCCATTAACAAATGGTGTTATGCCAGGTGTGTCTCCAAAATTCAGTTCTTTCTCAGAGGTGTAGCAGGATCCTAAAAAAGGAATTTTCAGCCCAATTTATGCTCTTAAAATATTGAGAAGTTTGGTGCATCCATTTTTATTGCTCTGGTAAAAAAACATTGGAAGAAAAGTGAAAAGTCTTCCTCTCCCTTGAGAAAAGTCTTTCTAATCAAATTGAAGAAAAGGGCACTTTTTCCTTCATGCACATATGTATTTTACTTGAAACAAAATAATCTTGTTGAGGCTTGAGCTTTTGTGCCTGAAAGAAATGCAGCTTGTGAAGGGAGTTTAGGTGCACAGCAGAAAATGCTTCCTGCAAGCATTATTGATGCAGCTGTTACTTTACATCCAATTACTGAAAGTAGCACATGGTTAGACAGCTTTCTTTGGTGCAGAATCAATTTCTGCTTGACTTTTATTACAGGTAAGAGATTAAAAACAGCTCTGTGAAATGGTGGGAGGAATTCCCAAGTGCAATAGCAATGACATCATATGAGACCATTAAGCAAAGACTCAGTTATTAATATCTAGTTCTGAAAGGTAGAGGAGGCTTTGAACTTGCTGTAGTTTCATAGCCATAGCACAAAGTCCCTTAAGCATCAAGGTGCTTGTATTCAGTGTTTTTCTCCACTCATTATTTTAATAACAGACATTAGTATTTTACACTTCAATAATTTGCTACTGCCATGAATTTTTAGAAGAAGGTGGTGTGGAAGGTGCATCTCAAAGCAACTGCTGTGTTTCTGTTCACCCTGATCTTTGAGAGTTTTATTTAACACCTTGAGCAGATAAGTCTGGAAGCTAAAACTTATTGGATATAAAAATTCATGGTGTTAATGTATTGGTTTCATGGCCTATTTTGCCTTCCTCATGACTTTTCTCCTGGCTAACCTCGCTGTTGCACAGTTGGTAGGAAAAAAACGGCACTGAGAGCCACTATGTGATGTGGTCTCTGCCTTCCTGGCCCCTCCACTGCTCCAGGGGCATGGACTAACCACCCATCCCCATCCTAGCTGATCTGCATCTAACTAAACTCAGGAATTTGCATTTGCTTGCAATTCATTCTTAAATCTGCTGCTTCAGTTTCCCATGTAGCCTGATGAGGCTTTTTCCCTGTTTATATTTGGTCTAATCAAATACTGCTACTATTGCAGCTGAATTCATGTATAATCTGTGTGTATATCTGCATATACCTAGATCTCCATATGTATCTATTTATATATGTTTTTGAATGCATGTGTATCTCTCAGGGAGTTGAACTCTTGCAATGAAAGTGCTCAAAAAACTGATTAAAGTGTCCAGTTTCAAATTTGAAAACAAAGCTTTTAAATTAATTCCTTAACACACTTTGTACTAATGTTAGCTCCTGCATATCAATAATTATTGCTGTGTATATACAACTGTTAGACTGTAACACTTCTCAGTCTCTAACACTGAATTAACTGTGACTGCACTGTAACTTGCAGCTGCTGCTGTACAGCTGGCACTGGTGGCCGAGGTCCTCTCTGTCTCTGGGTGAAGGTGATGAGGCTGGAGGGCTCTTAGAAAGAGGAAATTAATTTCCTCTCTTAATTTCTTCCCTCTCATTGCTGGTGTTTCCTGCTTCTTGGCCTCCTTCACCTGGATTCAGCTGCTTTTTAGCTTGTTTAGCTTTTGCCAGTCATGCTTCTTGTGCCTTGGGCAGGATGCCCTGCCTGTTTTCCTTCCCATGTGCTTATTTTGGTCTGTATCTCGTAACTTCTGTCATTTGTGTGCCTAAAGTGCAGCTGTGCTCACTAGATGACATGCTTGTACCTGGTGTTGGGCTGTGCCTGCAGTAATTAGTATTACAAAGTGTTTGCATGGTGGGCATTCTGCTATTTAAGTGTGCTTGCATTTGGGGTTTGGGCAGGCTAATATTAACTACACTTTCCTACTTCAGCTACACTAGCCACAAGCCTTGCTCTTTGTTGTTTCATTTCCAATTTCAATAAAGAAAGGGAATAATCTCAGATGGCTGGAAGTTCAAGAAGTGTTTAACTTCAGGGTGGCAATCTTTGTACTTAGGGAACCAGATTGGATGGATCTTTTTTTGATGTCAGAATGCATCATCATTTGGTCAGCACAGGAACACTTCCCTTTCTCTGTTTATCCCATCACAGGACTTCCTGTGAAGCTGGTCTAGACTGTTGTTCTGAAGCTGTAGCTTGGCAGGCACACAATCCATAGGGAATTTGTTCAGCATATTCCTGTGCTGTGGCTGTAGGGCTGACTGGACTGTGAGCTTGTGCCACTTCATTCACCAACTCAGTGCAAGCTGTAGGTACTAAACACAGCCAGGCAGAGAGTCTGCCCTTGTTAGAGCATCAGGGGAAGAGTTCTTGGTTTTCTTGGAAATATTTAAATGTTCTGTTTGTAGACAACATTTAACCAATCTTGAATATGGCTTACTATTTTGTTATCAAAAGTATTTTATTGTTTTCCATGTCATTTTGGAAGGATGCACAGGGGGTGACCTGTGTTCCAGAAAGGATACAAAATTGATTTTCATTGCCTCTCAGAAGAAAGGCAAAGCTGCACTGTAAAAATTGAAACAGGAAAGGCCAGGGGAAAAAAAAGTTTTTATATGAGGAAGCATTTTCTTACTGTTTTTGAAATACAGATTTTTTCTAAGAAAGGCTCAAATATAATTTGTGGCTTTGGAGATGAAATATTCCCCTCCAACTGGATTCTGTCTACAAGCTGGCTGGCTGAATGGTGCTGTGGTACAGGAGATGATCTGTTACATCTTCTTGCTTTCTGAAATGTTTAGGCAGTGAAAGTGTAAAATGATTTCTGCTCTTGAAGGTTTTGGTTGGCTTTTTTTTTTCTTTTTTTTTGTGTGTGTGCAGTATTTATTTTCTGGCTGGAGCATCCTGGACCTCAGGTGACATAAACCTAACTATACAGACACAACAATGCTGTCTCTCTGTATTATATGTGATACAGTCAGACTTCTCAAAGTTTAGATTCAGTTAAAGATTTAGTGTTATTTCAGCATCTTCCAGATTACTCCAAGTAAGCCAAAATTTATCATTACAATACGGGGCTATTCTACTGGATAAAACAAATAAAACCTTCACAAAAACAACAAATGCTAAACAACAAAACACCAAACAAACAAAAACCCCACAAATGACAGCCTCTAGTTAAATGAAGAGTTTCCTGGGTGTAACTGAATGTTACAGTCTTACCAGTCATTTTTATTAGGTTATATACATAGAGGTCAGTGGTACAGTGAAATCTGTGAGCTAGAGGACAGATTTCAAGTTCACTTCTTTTGCAGTCTTTGATTTGTCAACTAAAAAAATCCGTCTCAGCTGACTAGTGAAAAAAGCCAATGCATTGGGATACAGATGAATTTAATACTGTTTTATGCATCCTATACAGGAGAGATTGAAAATTTAATTACTTCCTAGTTTTTCCAAGTATTGATTTTCTTTTTCAAGCTATCTAATTGCTCAATAACCAAGATTTAGTATCGTACATCAATTATTTATTATGGTTTGAAAAGTGATTGAAAATGGTTGGTTGAATCTATACTTATGTTCTTTGAAGGCACAGCTGCACCCTGTGGGGGAAACTTATTTTGTACAATTATTTGCATGAAGGCAGCAGCATCCTGTAGCCATGAATATTAAACTATGTACATTGAGATAATCTTTGTCTTTACACACTGGGAGGAGGATCTTGATTTTTAGCTCTGCTGGCCGTCTTGCAGTATAAAATGTCTCCTTGCACTGTAATTTATATGGGAACCATAGTGAGAAAATAAATATCGATGAATGTGATAGTAGTTAAGTTTACTGTTCA